>NW_028277629.1:0-600000 GCF_059751315.1 Micrasema longulum
TATGGCCATTGAATAAAAATCAACCACTTAAATTTTTCTTACTTCCAAATGGGCCAAGACAAAATACAAACTCATCCTAGACAATGTAAGGGTGGTATAATCAAAAAGGACAAGATAAATAATATAAATATGAATATGAATCCTGGTCGACGCGACGTTCAAATCGACCTCAATCGGATTATACCCATAGGTTTCCATTCAATAAATGCCAGAGAAAAAGGGACATCGTTGAAAAAGATAAATTAACAAATAAAATTACCCATTTGTAAATGAAAAAAAAACAGATAAATAATTAGATAAATCAAGTTTTATATGGCCGAGTTTTATTACAAACGCATTCACCGATCTAACTCAATCGAGAAGCATGAAACCTCAATTGAAACTATGGACTGCGAGCTAAGAGTAGGCACTTCCAAAAGAAATAAATAAAACGTTCTTCAAAAGTAATACATGACAATAATCTGGAAAGTCGTCAACCTTAATATAAGATAATAAGATAACTCATTTAGACTGGCCTGGAAATTCACCTTACCTGTATCCCATAGAACATTTGTGGGCGGTTTGTAAATCTAGGATACAAAAATTGGACTGCACCACCAAGATAAAGATGATAGAAGCTGTTATGCAGATGTGGTTTCCAGATGACAGAATAAAAGAAAATTGTCGATGTTTAATTGATTCCATCCCGAACGTGTTCAGGCTGTTATAAAAGCAACAGGAGGACAAACATCTTATTAAATAACAAATTTTATGATTATTAATAAAAATATTAATGAAAAATGTACCTATTTTATGATTATAAGAAATTTTATTCCATTCATTCGCACAATAATGGATGTTCTATTTATTTTCCTGAAACTTGAAGCAGTTTTGTACTTTCTTTGCACAAAATTGATTTCCTGTCGTAGTAAAGAAGAGTATTTTTTCAGTGTAGAGTTTGATGCTATAGTTTATTGTTATGCACCTACTGTTTTTGACAAGGGTGTGTATCATTTTTGTGCAAATTGTTTCAAATTTACCGATTATTTACTTGTAGTGAAACAGAAGAGAAGCTAACGATAGTATTTCGGTTTGCATTCACCCCATTGGCATCGGTATACAAAATACAATTCGACATAAACTTTATCGCAATCTAATACGTCTGTGCACGCTATGACCTACATAACCCACTCACACAATGGTATTGACCATCCCTGCGTACAGTTTACCGTTTCCTACAATACCAACAGTGGCCAGTGGCGGGCCAGTGCACGGCCCGCGGGCTCGGTGTGTCGCACAGTGCGGGAACGCTATCGGGGAGTGCGTTACACTTCTTCCGCAGCCCGCAGCAGCTTTACCAGGAAAGAGATACTCCGACGCTATTTCGGATAGTATTTATTATGCTACGTAAACATCGCACAACCAAAATGTTTTATAAAGATGTTTTGTTAAAAATGTTAGAATCCAAACAACAAAAACAGGTCAGCTATGGCAAAATTCCGTTTTCGGGCGGATAACGAATACAGTTTTGTGTGTGAAATTGAACTAGAATATTCCGAAAAAGGAAATACAGGGGAGAAAACTCCGCCGCGCTGTGTAGCATTTGTCTACCGTAATCGAGGTCCTGGGTTCGATTCCTGGGAGGGTACGCATGTTTATAAAGTAGTTTTACGTGACAATATTTCCAATTCCTCGGACTGGCACCGGAAGGGTAAGACTGATCGCCTTACCTTACCGCGACAGATAATCGAAATACGCTACATTTGAATTAGCGGTGCAGTGCCCTCTGCACCTCCGGTCTTGGATGAGGGTTAACGGATGATGATGAGGCAAAGTTGATTTCAATTTCAATTTTAGCCACAGATTGAAAAATATTAAAACGATTTTTTATTTATTTTTTAATTTGAAAATTTATTTTAAAACCCTTACGGATTATAACATTCATTTTATAAAAAATAATATAAACATTTTTCATTCATACTTTGTTGTTCAAAATAATATTTTTTACATCTTTTGAAAAGTTTGTCTGAGTCTTTTGTTTAATTTTGTCTGGTAGTTTATTGTATAATTTCAGTCCCTGGTTCATTAGTCTTGATTGTCCTTGTCTTGTTTTAAAAACTTGTATATGGTATTTGTCTGATATTTTCGTATTATGCCCATGTTGACTACATTTTTTTACAAGTTTTAGTTCTTTATCTACTATTACATTTGTGGCTAATTTATGGATAAATTTTAATGATTGTAGTTGAAAAAGTTCAGTTATATTTAATTGCTTAGTTTGTTTAAAAAGTTCTCTAGTTGCAGTTAGATAGGGAAGGTCATATACTAACTTTAATAATTTATTTTGTTGTCTTTGTAGTATTTTTATGTCATTTTGATATCCTGTTCCCCATAGTAGTTGCGTAAAACATATTTTAGTTTTTACATAGGCTTCATACATTAGATTTTTTCGGTTTTTGGAACAAAGTTTTTGATTTTTAAACAAAGACTCGATAATGTGTAATTCATTAAAAATCTTAAAATTATTTGTTTGCAGCAAAATAAACATCTCAGTCATGAAATTGTCAATAATTCACTCTAAAATTATTTAAGAAGAACAAAAAATATTGTTTTGATTGTATCAAATTACAAACAATCTATTCCGTTGCGATAAACATGTACCTTTGTATATGTAATATGTAAATAGAGCTGCACAGTTTTACATACAAGGCTGCTCAGTTGTTCTTATAAAGCTGCACAGTTTTATTAATGTGTTTTTATTTTCATATTCAATAATATCATCATAGAAATGTATTGACAAGCTATCACTGAGAGTTTATCGAAGTTTGAACAAATATAATTTTTTCAATGTATTGTTAATTATTATGCTCTGATGAGAACGGATTATAAATACGAAGGTTAATTATGAGGGAATATGAATGTCTCAGTATTTACGGTGCGTATGACCTGTAATTTTCTGGTAGAAACTAGCGTTGTCTGCAAACATTTGGGCATTCTCAAAATATTTTTTAAATTATTTAATCAAAATACTCTCGATGAGAGTTTTCTTGTATTTCCATATTTACATTATTTTACTGAGACTACAACAAAAACCCTAGGATTTTTTTTTGTTCCACCAATTTATAGTTGCATTTGAAAATATTCAAAATAGATATTTCGAAAGCTATGCCGCGGGTGAGGAAGGTTAAAAACGACCACGGTGCACAGCGTCCATAATCAACCTAGATTATGGAAGCTGCGATGCTATTCAAAGCGTCGGAAAAGGGTGCAAACGACACAAACTCATTATGCAACTGCACGGCTGGGAAAATCTTGGAAACATAACAACCTCTGCGTAATATTGTAAATTTACCTATACAAAATATTAGTTATCTAAAACTGGGTTATTAAGGAATAAACTTATTCCATGTAGGTACACTTCGTTTTTTCTTTCAATTGTATGTGACAGACTGATGAAATGGTCCGGCGCCATTTTGTTCTGTTTTCTAATTACGCTTTACAATGACTACGCGCGGCGGCGCTCGACAGACGCAGACAAAAAGCGATGCATTACACACAAAGAGTTCTACTGCCGAGTACTGTGGTCTCACAGAACCCGGTACCGGGGGATACGTTCGTTCGCAGGTTGCCGGCTCTCCGGTATGAAGTTTTCGGGGTATGTGCCCTCACGGTGAAGAGTGGAGAGTAGGAAGGCCCGTAGCCGCATCGATCTGGAACGGGGAATGAGAAAACTTTCCAAAGAGTGTTGCTCCACTACGCTACGTGTTGCTCGGGTCGCTCTACGTTCCCGAGTTTAGGCACGAGAAAGTATTTCAGTAGCAGTATATTATTGGCTCCAATACTGAGTCATTATTTTGTAATTACTGTATCACGAATTGTTTAGCGCTCGATATTTTTTTAAGTATTAAATAGTAAAATGCTCGTTTATCAAATGAATCACAAAATGTTTCGCATTTAAAAAAAATAAATCATTGAGTAATTTTTACCCAACATGAATGATTTAATAATAAATTACTCGATTGATTTTAATTTTTGTACCTACTGAATCAACTTAACTTTTTGCAATTTAAAAAAAAATATTTAATTTTTATTTTATTTTATTTTACGCTTTATTTATTTTATAATTCACTAGAATACATTATATAACTGAACTAACAACGTATTCCGCACTGGGAAAACCCATGCCTTAAAAAAATATACAAATTTATATAACTTTATTTATTTATTTTATTTATTTATTTATTTTATTTATATTTATTATATAGTACTTGGACATATACTAGGTAATTCGTACTTGGACATAACTAGTTAAAAAGAATCTTATAATTTTGTACAATATTTTAAACTAAAACTAATGAAAAATTTACACTATACTATAAAGAGAGGAAAGGTGATGGGAAGGAAATACGAAAGAGAAGGGAACAACTCGAACATTTAGAGAGTGATATTTCAATATTTATTTGAATGTTAATTAAGAAGTGGCATTCCACAATCGAGCAGCGACTACTGAAAAAGAGAATGATTTTTTTTTACATAGGTGAATGGGTATTTCTTTAACCCTTTGGTTATCTCGTTAATAGAACGGAAAGATAGTCCATGTTGTGATAGAGATTTTTCCATTTCTTTTGAGTTTAGAAACAGGCTAAGTGGGAATATTCAAAATATAGTAAAGACGTCACAAAATGTGAATGTTTTTTCTATGCCCGATACTCTGCCAGTACAGTTGCGTGCATATACATATAAAAGTATCGCAAATTTCGAATTTCGAAAGCTCAATCATCCTAATGGAAGCTGCCACACGAGCCAAGACCGAAAAAAGCGTGTCAAATTCGGTCGAATGTGAAGGTTTTGCTTAGAGTTTTCTTCAATTGCAGGGGCGTGGCGCATCGCGAGTTCTAGCCACAGGGTAGAACGGTCAATAATTGCTGCTAGTAATGCGCAATTCGCGCGAACCGATCCTCCAGAAACGCTTAAATTTGTGGAAGAACAAAAATTGGCTTTTTCACCATGATAACGTCCCTGCTCACACATCGTTGCTTGTGGGCGAATTTTTGGCCAACTAATAATGCCGCAACTACCGTATTGCCCAAATCTGGCCTCTTGTGATTTTGTTTTGCTCCCGAAACTGAAGCGGCCCATGAAAGGACGACGCTACGCTACGATTGAGGAAATAAAGACGGCATCGAAGGGGAAGCTGAACCATTTTTATATTTAATAAATAAACAATTTTTGAAAAAACACAAAATTCGCGATACTTTTCAAACAGACTACTATTAAGGGCATTTTGTAGCGCTGTGAACGCCAGGATCACGTGGAACTAGTTATCGTGCCTGCAGCGCCCCCGAGTGGCGACGAAGGAAAGTCACGAAGAAGGTCACGCGGGAGACGCACTCACCGAGAGCAGGGAGAATATATGATGGTGCAATATCATAGTAATACTTAAGGTTTTTATTCTAATAAAATACTTAATTATACCTCTAACAGATCAGAAGTGGGATGTGACAAACGCCTAGTTTTCGTGTTATATGTAATTATTCAAATGTGTAAAATGTGTAAAATGCGTGCTTGAAAGTGACAGGGGAACAAAACGTGCATAATTTGGTAAGTTCAGTTCTCTTTTTAAGTGCTTGGGAAAAGATATTATAATAGTATATCTAAAATAGTGACAAATAAAACGTCGAACACCAATATGGATAGGTCACATTTAATACACAGTAGAAGAATGCTGCTTACAGCATATCGCTAACGGGCGTAAGTATAGCCTGTGAGCTCGCCAATACATGACAGATGACATTAACATAACCATAGAAAAACATAGCAGTTGAGCTCTCAGAAGTAAAGCAACGTGAATGCAGCAATGCTTGAACTACATGTCAATAATATTCTAATAATATATAATATTATTTGGCCATTTAAAGCACGGCGTAAGTATAGCCTGTGAGCTCGCCAATACATGACAGATGACATTAACATAACCATAGAAAAACATAGCAGTTGAGCTCTCAGAAGTAAAGCAACGTGAATGCAGCAATGCTTGAACTACATGTCAATAATATTCTAATAATAAATAATATTATTTGGCCATACGGAACTTTAAAGCCCACCTTGGTTTAATTACTAATAGTATTTTATCGGTTAGGTAGGTGTATTTAAAAAAAATGTTGCGTACCTGAAAAAAGCACAAATAATTATGTTTTTGTAAATGATGTCAGTAGCGACACTCAGAGAGTGGCTTTGTGACGTTTTGACATTTTTTATAAGAAATTCATGGCGTAGCCGAAATACTGTTATAAAAACGAGGATGTTTTTGTTGATTGACGTTAGCAGGCGCTACCCAGGGGCGACTTTGTGACGTGAGAAATTATTTAAAAAAAGAGATTCATGGCGTAGCCGAAATATTGTAATTAAAACGAGGATATTTTTGTTGATTGACGTTAGCAGGCGCTACCCAGGGGCGACTTTGTGACGTGAGAAATTATTTAAAAAAAGATATTTATGGCGTAGCCGAAATATTGTAATTAAAACGAGGATGTTTTTGTTGATTGACGTTAGCAGGCGCTACCCAGGGGCGACTTCATGACGTGATGAAATTATTAATTTAAATATTTTTTTTCATTTTACATAGCGCAGCCGAGATAAGAAATTGCGTGGTGTTTCGAAATTTAACCGTGTTTTTTTGTATTTGTATAACTCCTGTTTTATAATGTTTATGTATTTATCGCTATGAGAATTAAACTAAAGATAGTTTTTACTTTTAATCGCTATCCGTTTTTTAAATTATGTTTGTAACACTCAGTAATATTTATTTTTCAAGTATTCAATGTTATTTTTGCATTTTAATTAATATTGTTAATATAAAGCGTATTTTTATTTATTCGAATTTACTAGACTGTTATTATTACAAAAAATAAAAATGCATATTTCTCTATGTATTTTTCTGTTATAAACAATCTATTAAAATAATACACATCAAATTTCCGTTGTCTGTTGATTTTATTTGCAATCTTCTTTTTTTTCGATGGTTAAAACTCTAGGAAATTCAAAGACAATAAAAATTTTGCTGTCATATATTGGCGAGCTCACACGCTATACATAGCCCTAAAGCACACCTTGGTTTAATTACTAATAGTATTTTATCGGTTAGGTAGGTGTATTTAAAAAAAATGTTGCGTACCTGAAAAAAGCACAAACAATTATGTTTTTGTAAATGATGTCAGTAGCGACACTCAGAGAAAGGCTTTGTGACGTTTTGACATTTTTTATAAGAAATTCATGGCGTAGCCGAAATACTGTTATAAAAACGAGGATGTTTTTGTTGATTGACGTTAGCAGGCGCTACCCAGGGGCGACTTTGTGACGTGAGAAATTATTTAAAAAAAGAGATTCATGGCGTAGCCGAAATATTGTAATTAAAACGAGGATGTTTTTGTTGATTGACGTTAGCAGGCGCTACCCAGGGGCGACTTTGTGGCGTGAGAAATTATTTAAAAAAAGAGATTTATGGCGTAGCCGAAATATTTTAATTAAAACGAGGAAGTTTTTGTTTATTGACGTTAGCAGGCGCTACCCAGGGGCGACTTCATGACGTGATGAAATTATTAATTTAAATATTTTTTTTCATCTTACATAGCGTAGCCGAGATAAGAAATTGCGTGGTGTTTCGAAATTTAACCGTGTAGGTAGCCGCCTAGTTACAATATTATTTTTGTATTTGTATAACTCCTGTTAAAAAATGTTTATGTATTTATCGCAATAATAATTCAACTAAAGATAGTTTTTACTTTTAATAGCTATCCGTTTTTTAAATTATGTTTGTAACACTCAGTAATATTTATTTTTCAAGTATTCAATGTTATTTTTGCATTTTAATATAATATTGTTAATATAAAGCGTATTTTTATTTATTCGAATTTACTAGACTGTTTTTATTACAAAAAATAAAAATGCATATTTCTCTATGTATTTTTCTGTTATAAACAATCTATTAAAATAATACACATCAAATTTCCATTGTCTGTTGATTTTATTTGCAATCTTCTTTTTTTTTCGATGGTTAAAACTCTAGGAAATTCAAAGACAATAAAATTTTTACTGTCATATATTGGCGAGCTCACACGCTATACATAGCCCCGCTAACGACATCTAATACAGGAGATTAAGACAGAAAAAATATAAATAATAATAAGTATCCTCTGACATTTTCGCGGTAGACACCTACTGAATTTAATATTTACGACAGTTAATTGAATTACTTGAATTGAAAATTTTAACAAAATAAACATGTTTCGTTACTTGGAGACTACCTTTAAACCTGGTAATAATAAAGTTTCTATTTGATCTTAACTCATTATGAGTAGAACCATTAAATTGAAGCATTTCAAACAAAGAAAACCCATCTGTAAAAAATATATTTTATGTAACAAAGTGGAAATGCAGGATGCAACTTCCGTTATGAAATTGAGAAATCAAACCAGTGGACCTATTTAACTTTAAAACGATGAATGTATTTTCAGGATTTATATAGTAGAATCTGGTTGTAATTCTTCAATTGAGGTTGATAAGATTACAGAAAACGAGAGGAAGGTTCTAGATTATTTACACAATGAATTTGACGTCTGTTTTTCTAGTAATGGAATCGAGTTGGGTCAATGTGATATTGAACCGACTATTAAATTGATGGAAAACAAACAAACAAAATATCACATCGTTTTCCGTAGGGGTAGGCAGAGAGAATATTTTATTTTATTTAGAAAACATACAGTCATACAAAATCAGTATTAAAAACAACAATTTTTTAACATAAAAAGACCAATTAAGTTTTCATAAATTAAAAAGATATAAACATTAAATGTGACAAAAAATAAAAAATAAATAAGAATTTTAAGTGAAAAAAAGATAATTGTTGACATTTGCGTTTTCCATGGAGGTAATAAATTAAAATAAATAAAAATACCGAATGTACACTCCGAGCCATCCACGCACACACATGAACGCACATATAAAACATACACAAACATATACATTACATGCGGCACATATGCATAGCATAAACCACTCAAGATGTACATTCAGCAACTATCCCAAATAATCGACCCGAAGAAATTTTCTGTACAAATGCAACGTGCAGTTAAAAATGTCTACATCAATACTGAGTCCGTTATAATTTCTACAGGTGCGTCTAATGAATGAATTCGAGGTATAATTGTTTTTACAAGTTGGTACATAAAAAAGGGAATTTAATCTAGTATAGCGAAGAGGACAACGGAAACCAATATTTTGTAAAAGATACGGCGAATCAACTATGTTATTGAGAATTTTGAAAAGAAAAATTAAATCATATCTAAGGCGCCTTTTTTGTAGTGATTCTATATTAAAATTGATCAAAGATGCGCTGTAATCATTTTCAATGTTACCAAAACGATATTCCAGGCTCCTTATAAATTTCTTTTGAATGTTTTCAATTTGATTAATATATACATTATATTGAGGGGACCATACTAATGAAGCGAATTCGAGTTGACTTCGCACATAAGTATAGTAAAGAAGTTTTAATGTATTTGGTGATGAGAATGGCTTGGAGATTCGTAAGATAAACCCTAGAAGTCTGTACGCCTTATCTACTATTGTATTTATGTGATCTCTAAATAAAAGCTTATCATCCATCAGTACACCCAAATCTCTCGCTTTCATTGAACGATTGACAATTTTCCCAGATAGTTTGTAGTCAAATAGTATACTTTTTTTCTTTCGAGTAAATGACATGACAAGACATTTATCAGAATTCAATAATAACTGATTGTCCTTGCAATAGCAACAGATTCTATCTAAGTCAGCTTGAAGAACTTCGCAATCATTTATTGAAGACACAATTTTAAATACTTTATTGTCATCAGCGTATAGCAAAAAATTTGAGTTTTGAATGCATAAACTTATATCATTGATATAAATAATAAAAAATAAGGGTCCAAGATGCGAACCTTGAGGGACACCTGATGGGATTGGTTTAAATGATGAATTAAATCCCTTGAGTGAGACCGATTGACTGCGGTTACTAATGTAGGAACATATCCAACGATACAGATTCCCCCGTATACCAATGTTCCAAAGCTTGCGAAGTAAGACCGAATGACTTATTTTATCGAAAGCCTTTGAATAATCCGTATATAAAACGTCTACCTGAAAACCTGCATCCATTGCATTCAAAACAATATCGGTAAATTCACAAAGATTTGATTCAACTGACCGTTTCTTATAGAATCCATGTTGATTGGGATTAATATGTGGTTTTATAACATCGAAGAGCTGATCGGTTACTATATTTTCAAGGATTTTACTAAAAATGGGAAGAAGAGAAATGGGTCGATAATTTACTACAAGACTCTTATTTCCTTTTTTATGCACAGGTGTAATATTTGCCTTTTTCCATATTTCAGGAAACGTGCCTTCCTTTATTGATAATTGAAAAAGATAAGTAAGAGGACGCGCAAGCTGTTTAATACATTTAGAAATAAAAAAAGGGTGTATGCCATCAAAGCCAGCACCCTTGCTGACTTTAAGTTTTTTGAGATATTTTGTTACCAATGACTCATTTATTTCTATAGCATTAAGATCAATTACACTATTTTCTTCGGCAGGAACACTACAACTAGATGCATTAGTTTCCAAAAATTCAGAATGGAAATATTCCGCAAAAGCATTACACATATTCTGATCGCCAATTACCAAATTATCTTTGTAGGACATTTGAAGAGGCACATCACACCCAGCTCGCTTGGACTTGACAAAAGACCAGAAAAGTTTAGGTTCTCGGTTAATGTTATATTCAGCAGTTGTGATAAAATGTAGGTAACATTCCTTATTCGTGCGTTTTTGTCTTTCCCTCAGCAAAGAAAAAGTATGATAATAGAACACCATATCACTCTATCTTTGCATACAGACCTCGTTTCCTCTACATTCTTCTTCTAATGCACGCACGCCGATTATTCCTACTCTTGACATATCCATCTCCAAGTAAACGAACGTGATGGAAAATAAATTAATAATGATACTTTTTAAATATCAAACCATGAGAAAGAAATAGTGAGAAAAATTGAATTCGAAGTAATGGACGTTGGAATTATCGAAAAAGCAAAATTACCTTTTGCCAGCCTGATATTACTAATTCAAAAAAAAAAAAGACGATGCGTATCGGAATCTTAGTATTGCTGCCTTGATTTGGAAAATGGTTATCATCAAATAATAATCCATACGATACACATATTTCGTGACGCCCGATGAGCACTACAAATACTGAATGATGAGTTTTGGTCTCTGTAATGCAATGACTTTGCAGTTAAATATAAGTCAGGAGCATGTATGCTACACGCTGATGCCTTGAGTCAAAACCCTATTATAGAAAAAAAAAACAACTTGACGCACTTTAAGGGAAAGATGAGAATATTCAGACGTTTATCTTGAATCTGAACTTGGAAAATGCAGAAAGAGGACGAGTTGACTAAAGATTAAAAATGAGTAAATTGTCGCCTTTTTCGCATATTAGATGGTAAGATTAGACCAGTTCTACTTAAGAGTGCTCGATGGCACATTATGAAAACCTATTATAACGGTTATGGGCATTTGCATATTAAAAATATTTGGAGGCCATAAGAGCTTTGTACTGGTTTCCAAAGATGAGAAAGGTGGTAGAAAAACATACCAAAAACTGCATCGAATTTTGGCAGTTTACTCAGAAACCAACTGGTGAACAACCTGGGTTGTTACAACCGATTCCAAGGGTTACTTCACCTTTTCACACACTGCATATTGATCATTTAGGTCAATTTTGCATAAGTGCAAGTAAATCTTACATTTTTGCCATAATTGAAGGTTTTACAAAGTTTGTGTGGCTTGAAACGGTAGCTAACGCCAACGCCAGGGGTGCTATTTCAGTATTAAATTGATTGACGCAAGTTTTTGGTTATCCAGTGAGAGTGATTAGTGACAGAGGAACTGGGTTTACTGGTCGAGAGTTTAGCGAATATTGTGATGGATTGGACATTAAGCATTTGAAAAATGCGGCGGCTTCTCTTAGGGCCAATGGCCAAGTAGAAGGACTAAACCGCATTATTCTAGCATCGCTAACAGCTCTCATGGGTGAAGAACAAAAAAGGTGGGACAAATACTTTCCTAAAGTTCAGTTGAATATTAACTCAACTGTTAAGTCAAGGGACTGGAAAGACTTCTTAAGAGCTTTTATGTGGCCCCCGACCGCGATTGGCGGGAGATTTACAAGGTCCCGTTTGCACTGCTTTTGATATTACTGCAAATAGAGAGAGCGCAGCTAGAAACATTAAAGAGAACCCGTCGCGCATGAAATCGCGAAATGATAAAGGTTGCCGATTTACTAAGTCATTTGCAGTGGGAACGTTACTTCTAATCGTAAGAAAGATTTTAAGGCCTGGATTGACTAGTGGCAAGCTAGTTCTTCGATATGCAGAGCCATACAAAATTACTGCTGTCTTGCATAGTGATAAATATGAGGTTACCTCAACTAACAAGGGAAAGAGGTAGTATAAAAATGTAATTGCCAGAGACTAAATGAAAAAAAATGTTGTTCGGGAGATATGGCTTCGTCTGCTGAAGAATAATAAGATGGTCATAACCATTCTAGAAAATACCTCTCAAAACCATAAATGTATATTTGCCTTCGGGGCACAATTTCACTCTTTCAGGATGAAATTATAAAATATAGGCCAATTTCAGTCTTCGGGCACAACATCTATATATTTGCCTTCGGGGCTACAAATATTTGCCTTTGGGGCTACAAATATTTGCCTCCGGGGCTGAAATAACAAAATATTTGCCTTCGGGGCACAATTTTACTCTTTCGGGATGAAATTATAAAATATTTGCCTTCGGGGCACTATTTCAGTCTTTGAGATTTTTTAAAATTAGGTTTCAAGACCTATAAATTAAGGCTGAAGGAACCAGCACTGGTGACTTACCTGCTAGAGGGAACATGTTGGACCAGAACAACGCTCATTTACTTCTGTGGGGACGCGGAAGAGTCAGGATGGCCGAACTAATAGGGGCATTTTGTAGCGCTGTGAACGCTGGGATCACGTGGTACTAGTTATTGTGCCTGCAGCGCCCCCGAGTGGCGACGAAGGGAAGTCACAAAGTAGGTCACGTGGGAGACGCACTCACCGAGAGCAGGGAGAATATATGATGGTGCAATATCATAGTAATACTGTTGAAATACCTCAATTATACCTCCAACACTACGTATTATTGTAATTTACTATGCAAATTGTTGATTCATGTCAAAGGATGGCAATTATTTACATTTATACATAAATAATATGTATCGTTACTGTTTTAAACAAAAATATATTTATGAATTTTGAAAAAACATATATTTTTATTTTAACCGAAGTAATCATTTTTAAAACAATGACGAAAAACTCATTTTTATAACCCAACTCAACACAAATTTTATTTCTGGCAACTCAATAAAACAGAAATTAATATAATTCAAGTACCATTTTTTCTAGTGTTTATGTCAACACTACAAAACGGATAGATAATTATGGTCATCATTTAAGTAACAGCAACGCGCAACGTCGGGAACAGATCTCTCTCAATTTAATATTATATATTAGTGTATGACAATGTTCAGTATAATATAATAAACCCATCAATTTGAGCATATAAAATGACAATACTACCCATACTGGAACATTATTTTTACTGAGAGAGTTTCTCTCTGAAAACTCCATCGAAGTCGTCCGTCAATGTCCAAAGTGATATTATTTAACACGTCAGTGGGCGAAGCTTGACCAACAGGACACAATAAGGTGTACACCCATCGGCAGGTTACTTCCGGTATTCATACTCCTGTATATATAAAATATATATATATGAATATGGATCTATATAACACTACTAATACTACCTACCTTTGTATCTGCTATAGAATATTCAATATAGCATTTATTATATTAAACTATAATCTGCAAATTCATAAACTAATTGAAATTTTCAAAGAATTCTTCTTTGGAAGATAAATATGTAAGGTGAATAAAATAGTAAAAACTGCGTGTTTTAACCGCAAATTTTATAAGAAACTAGCTGAACCTGGCCACGCTTTGCTGAGGCTTTGTCTGATATCAATTATTAGGGTAGTATATAAAAATAGTCTAGCAACTATGCATTTACTGAGAAAACACATTGCTTAATTGAGTATCTTTATTTGCGTTCTTGCGCCTATGCTGTAGAATATGAGAAAAGAATGAAACTTTGGCTTAAATTTATAAAAAGGAAGCACTGTGTAGAACTGTTAGTTGTAGATTTAATTAAATACGCATAGCATGTTTCGTTTCCGTTTCCGTTGAAACTTCCTAATAAAAAGTATACAGAAATGCTCTTCTGCTGAAATTTAATGTTCTGTAAAAGTTGTGAATTAATCCATTGATTATTTTTCGAGATTTGCGGCCTCAAACTTACGGATCCTGAATTTTTATAACATACTGGTGGACCTGACAGACGTTGTCCTACCGGAACGCTGGCTTACCTGCTATTAGCTGGTTGAACAAACATTTTTTTGATTTTTTTGAGCTGTTTATTTATCCGTAATTAGGGTTAGTTCTTCGTTTTATCTTCTTATGTGATTGGCTAAAAGTCCTCGTCATGCTCAAATCAAAATTGTGCAAAAATCACTGGTCTACTAGTGCCATAATCCAGGAAGAAAATATGGGAATACGTGTTAATGAAGAAAAGTAAGAGCACGATTTACCCCGAGCCTTCGAAAATTATGACACTCAACTCATGCCCTACATAAATTAGTCATTTTTAACCGCCAGCTAGGTTTTGATGTGACTTTGAAACCAAAAGAAAAGAAAGAACTAAAATTGACCCGATCTGGTCATGAAGTAGTATTTTTTTTTGTACTAGCTTTAATTTTATTTAGTTGCATTTTATTTTATTTGTACCTGTTTATTTAATACTATAACACTCAACCCATACCAAACGCAAATTAAGTCATTGTTTAATGAATTAACTATAATTAATTAAAATTCCTGATTGTGTCGTGAAAGTGTGCAAAAACTATTCGAATAAAAGAAAAAATACTTTTTATTGATATGTTGGTACCTAGGTAAATGTTTATGATTAAATTCCAAAACTAAAAATTGTTAATAATCCCGAACGTTTGCTTGCATGATATAAACTGATTCAGCAAACGTTTTTTCGTAAATAAGCAACCGTTTTTTCGTAAATTTATTTTGGATTTTTTTGAGCTATTTATATATTTGTAATAAGGATTCGTTTTTCGTTTTATTTCCGCATGTGATTGGCTAAGAGTCTTCGTCGTGCTCAAATCAAAGTCATGCAAAAATCTAGAAAATAGAGAATATGTGTTGATGAAGAAAAGTCAGACCGCGTTTAACCCTGAGCCCTCTAAAATTATGACACTCAACCCATGCCTAACCCGAATTTATTTTTTATTTTTTCGCCAGCCGTGTTTTAACATGAGCTGGACATTTAATACGAAACCAAAATAAATGAAAAGTAAAATGCCTGATTGTGTCGTAAAGGTGTGTAAAAACTGTTCGGATAAACGTAAAAAAGATGTTGTAACTTTTCATTTGTAAGTAGGTACTTGTTGATTGAATTCCAAATCTAAAAGTAATATATATTTAAATATTGAATTTAAGTAGGTACCTTAGTACTTGTTAATGCTTGAATTCTAAAACAATAAATAATCTATTATTTTCGAGTAAAGAATTATTTTAGCAAATGTCAAACTCTGCTCAGGGATGCACTTTAGTCAGGAATGCGATTCTCAAAAATGTATAGAATGTCAATTGATATTTTTTTAGTAAAACCAAAAATCCAGTAAAATAAAATAAATGGGTAGAAATTATAAGGAATTAAATGAAATAATCTGATTGGGATCCATAAAAAAATGAATTTTGTTTGTAAACATTTGAAAATAAACTTTTTTCATAGACAAAAAATAACCTTCATCCATTTTTTTTGTATCCGCATTCTCGGCAAATGCAACCCTAGTGATGGATAAAAAAAACATTAACGCTCGTAACTTTTTTAATACTTCATAAATTGAATATTTTATGAGCTATAAATCTTTTCGTGGCAAAGATGTTCATTTATCTGAAAACCGCACGAAAATTGATACGGTAGTTATTAAGTCCATCGAGGACAACCATTTTAACATTGCCTTATATATGTAGATATATATTTAAAATGATCAGCTTTCTAAATGTTATTTTTACATCTCAAAAAATCATTTTTTCAAACGTTTTTTTTAAACAAGTATTTGCGTTCTTATGATTTACGCAATTATTTCAACTCTTGGGTCCATTTTCAACGAGTTATAAATAACTAACAATTAGAAAATAGGAACTTAGTTGTGGTAGAGCGGGGTGCGAACCTTGGACCTCTGATCCGCGAATCCGCGGCACTAGCCACGGGACCACAGCCCGGTTCAAAATATTCTAGATTTATTTAAACCCGATGAAACTAAAGCGAGAAGCTCATCAAAATTAAAACATTCTACAATTTCATTGAATGGAAAATGTTTTTTTCCGAGTTGAACTGTTAACGTAATCCACCATTACAAAACACCTTCAGCAGGTGGTGTTCGCATTACCCTCTTCACATAAATTTATCCAACTTTACAACACTTTGACAGTCAGTGGAAATTTTGAAACTTCTAACCTCTTACCTCTTAACCGTAGACATAACTTGCGCAAACATTTCAATGCACAAATATTAATAATTTAATTCTGATTACACTTTGCGATCCTTTTGAATGCTTAATTGCACATTCCATTATATGAGCCACTCTCGAGCGGCTATTTTCCGGATTTCACATAAATTATGACAATTCATTTATTTATTTATTAACGGTCATTGTCCTTTTATACAAAATTATAGGGTTTTTTATTACATTAAAAGAATAGTTAAAAACATAAAATAAAAAAAAAGCGTTGACAAACACACGAGACATCAAGACAAGATCTTGACTATTTATTTAGTGCTCGTTTAAGCCGTTGTAAACTTAAACCAAAAGAGTCCAGATCTTGTCTTGAGTTAATAATACGACAAAGACAGGTCATCGGAGAATTAGAGCCATAGTTTGTTCTATGCTGATCGATGAATAGTACTTCATTGTTTCTCAACCTACGGGTCGGAATATTTAATTTTGTTTGTCCCGGTAATGATGGAACATCGATTATACCATTTAGTATGCCGAACATATATATGAAATCAATATTATTTCTACGTTTTTGTAGACTAGAAATATTTAACATTGACTCTATATCAGCATAAGAATTATTACCTCTCTCTAGTCACAGCATCCACGCTTCTTTTCAAAGCAAGTGATGTTGGACTGATTCAATGTGATTTATGCGATTGACATAGAATGGAGACCAGCCCACTATTCTAGGAGGCATATTCTAGAAAAGAGTGAACAGTTGAGCAATAAAGAGTTTTGATTGTACGGACATAAGTAAAATCAGAGAATATTCTGATAATGAAGTTTAGTAATTTCAGTGGTTTATTTACTGTATTATCTATATGCTTGTTGTATGTCAGTTTATAGTCCAAAACAACTCCTTAATCTCTGATGGACTTAAGTAGTTAGTTAGTTGGTAACTCCATCAATTTTGGAGTTTTCTATTATGTACTCGAAGGAAATCGGTTGTTTTGTTCTATAAAATGTCATTATTTTGCAATTTTTTATATTTTCTTATAATCTATTGACTTTACACCTTTGGTTAAAAGAGTTAATGTCTGATTGAAAAAGAAAACAGTCTTGTAAAGTTTGAATTATTTTGAGGATTTTGCTATCGTCCGAGATGAGCCCAAAGTGAGAGTTAGAGAATGATTTAGCAACATCATTAATTAACAAATTTAAAAGCAGGGATGCCAAATGGGCACCCTGAGATACACGCGATATAACATCAAAACTAGTTGACAAATAGTTATCTATCCGAACATTTTGTTTCCTACCTGTAAGATACGAATTAATAAATGAGAATAATAGATCTCTTATTCCCAAGGCATGTAATTTATATTTAAAAAAAATATGATCTCCTTTGTCAAATGATTTGAAAAAACGCATTGCTGCTATTTTTTTATTAAATATGTATTTCGCAAACCTACGTTTTGACTAATAAATAGGTTATTCCATAAAATACTTACCCGGGATTTACACCTTTCATATGGCAGTACACGATAATGTAATTATCTTAAATCAATAAAGTTACTATGGGATATTAATTGAACATCATCTCTTACATCATTATCTTTCCGCGCCCTAGTGGTGCATATGGCACTGCATTGGTACATCAATCGCAGCGTATCTCTATCGTTAGTCTTTTGTCTACAAATCTAGCACTATGCCATTTGGCCGTAGGGATACTTGTTTATTATAATATTTCAATCATATCTACTTTGAATAATGTTCAAAGCCCTGGCAATGAATTTGATGTAAATAATATGGTAGTCAAACGATATTATTCATCATAAGGGTAGCCAGTAAACGCTGTAAACCTTAGCACATCGATCTTGTCTGTCCTCATATATAATGTATGTATTTGTAGAACCACCCGCGCCCTGCGGATTCCAAATATTGGTTCTGTTAAGATTTATAAGTTTCCGATACCTCGCCATAAGGCCAGCTCCTCACACTGAGGCTTGCCAGTATTCCGCAGATTTATTCTCCCCTCCCATGAACGTGGATTTACATACTTATTTATCGAACTTACTACTTATTTATGACTGCGCTGAATACCTATTACTCGCAAACGTCCGTCTAGCAAATAGCAAACAACATATTTCATTTTGTAGCTTAAAGCGCGTAAAGGAAAACTTTTCTCGCTAACGAAGATATTCGAACAATAAATGAATAGCGTTCTTAAAAATGAGAAATCTTTTAAATTCCCATTGTGAGCTTTTCTAGAAAGTTTAATTATAAAAGCATTTAGTTTCCATACGCGTGTTACCTTTGTCAACTTACTGACGATAACCGTGTTCGTTGACAGTGCCTAAGTAGGTACGGTTTGAAAGTTTAGGTGTCGGGAATAAATATTATGTACAAGCTGAACCCGGCAACGCTTTGCTATTGCTAGATTTGAGTATATACTCGAATATGTATTAAAAGAAAACAATCGAAAGTTTGAAATCAATTACTGTATTTAGTCCAAATTAAATATATACGTACACATTATATCATTGATTGATTCAGCATTTACTTTGTGGAAAAACATTTTGAATATATTTAAAATGAAACACTTGTGTAATTTTTACCATATAAGAGTTTAATATATAATAACATAACTAGTTTCAGGTATTGACAGGTGAATGACCCATCATTAGCGCATCTACTGACAGGCAGATTCCTTCCTTACCTGTATTAATACACTTCACAAAAACATAAAATTTATTTTTGAAAATAATAAAGATAATTACCTAAATTTTCTAGATCTGACTATAAAAATCATTAATAATAAATTGGATTTTAGTATTAACCGTAAACTTACCTACAAAGACACTTTAATTGCTGCAAATTCCTTACACCCAATGGCACACAAAATGGCCAAGATTTATTAATATTCCCTTTAGTAAAACCAATTATAACAAAGAAATAGCTAATAACAATGGATATGATTATGACTTATTCGAAAAAAATGTTGAAGAATAAAAATAAAAATATATTCATCGAAAAATACTTGTATTCTGCAAATATTTTTTAAAATAAATCCTGGAAGAAAATTTCCTTCCCCGGTTCAATATCTTTAAATATTAGTAAATTCTTACCCCCCAATATCCAACCCGCGTTCTAGCCAAACAACAATTTGGGGAAAATGCTTGAAAACTCCAAATCAAAAATAGAACTTTTAGAAAAAAGCGGTGTGTATGAAATTACGTGTGGAGGTTGTTACAGTAAATATATCGGCTAAACTGCGAGAAATTTATGAATTAGAATAAACAAACACTGCCTTGGACTTTCTAGCACTGGTTATTCTGTTATACTCGTAAATTATGGATACAAACCATTCGTTTCATTCCCATAAAATTATACTATTACACTCTCTCATTAATAAAGGTATAATAATCAATAACTTAGAATGTGTTGAAATACAATTAAATTTAAATTCTGAGAAAACTTTAATTAATAATATTTTATCCCAAAATTCTATACCACCGCTATCAATATTCATCACCTTCCACCCGACCCTATTAGTTCCTTAGTACAAACCTGTGTATATGTATATACAATTTTCGTTTATATTTACACCCGAACGACGGGTAATTCAGAATACCTGAAACTAGTTGTGTTATAATATTTTAAACTCTTGTGTGGTAAAAATTACAGTATTTGATTTTTAATATATTTATTTATTTATTTAATGCACAAAATACACAATTTTATCATAGAGCACAATTATATTTTTTTATGTCCAGACTTGTTAGAAAATTCCGTGTTAATTCGGGACTCTTCTATCTATAAATTAAAAACTTATCAATATATATAAATCAAAAACTTAAATTATTAACATACTTAACAATATACAAAATAATCAAAACAATAAACAAAATAATAATGGAAAAATATAAATAATAAAAATGTATACATGTCGAAAAATGGAATGCAGAAAAGTTATATAATAATACGTGGCAAATTGTTATTGATAATTAATAGTTATTTTAAAATGCAATTCGGCAATTCATTGATAGTAAAAATAAATACAAAATTTTAAAATAATGTACGTACACATTATTATTGTTGTGTTTCGGTTTACATAAATTGTCAGGAATAATGATAAATAAGTATTCGAACATTGTTTTACTGTCACTGTCTTGCGATGTCTCCCCGATACTGTGTGAAAAAGACAACTGCATGTCACTCTTTTTATTAGAATAGACAAAATCAACGTTTCGTTGTCCCGTTTTCCGCACCTCAAAAGTCAATCGATTTCGTTTTTTTAGACAGAGTAGCCGAATAAATATTTTATTATTGTTATCAAAAACATTTTTCACTTTGTGGTATGACATTTTACACTTATGTGTTTTAAAGTGGTTTATACAAATTTATAAACAAATAAGAATAAATATTTCTTTATCGGTAAGTTTTGCGTTTTTCAAAAATAGTTTGTATACCGTGCGCTTGAAGACAGCAGATAAATCTGTGTCTAGTTCCCATAATAAACTGTTTTTGTAAAAACAAAACAATAGGGACACGCCAATGGTAAATATCTATGGTGTGTAAATGAATCGCTGCTCTAATATCATAATCCAGAGAGAAAATACGGAAATACGTTGGCACGAAGAATAGTCGGACCGCGTTTTCTCTTAGGATAAAACATTATTGAGTTTACTTGCGAAACTTTTCTTCATAATGCTTTTATGTAACGATAGAAACAGGTTCGGTGTACTTCATTAAAACCGTCTACCTGTTTATGCACAAAAACGCACCCGGAACCTTCTAAAATTATGACACTTAATTAATGCCCAAACACTTAGTCCTGCTCTACGTGTATTTATTCGTTCTTTTACCGCCAGCTGTGTTTTGACGTGAGCTTGACATTTTATTTAAAACCAAAATGATTGGTTGTGTCGCAAAAGCGTGTTAAAACCCTTCGGAAAAACGGAATTTTGGAATTAAACAAAAAACAAGTACCTAGGTGCCTACTTAAATTCAATATTTGAATATCTGTTATTTTTAGATTTGGAATTAAATCATAAACAAGTACGTAGGTACCTACTTACCAATGTAAAATTCCAACATCTAACGTTTATACGAACGGTTTTAACAAAAGATTTTTGAGTAAAGTTTTGCAAGTTTACTTAAAAATTATGTTTAATCTTCTAAGAGGAAACGCGATTCGACTATTCTGCATGCAAACGTAATCACGTATTTTCTCTCTGAATTATTGCACCAGAGAAATGTTTTTTTTCACAATAACAACAACAACAACAAACTATCACGCCGTTTCCCCGTAAGAGTAGGCAGAGAGGATAGAACTTCACATCACTCTATCTTTGCATTCAGACCTCGTTTCCTCTACATTCATAGATCTTCTCATGCACGCGCGCCGATTATTCCGACTTTTTCCATGTTCATCTTTAAGTATTTGTTGGATTTGATCATGCCATGTCTTTCTTGATTTTCCCCTATTTCTGTATCCATGAACATTCGCATCGTAAATGTTTTTAGCCGTTCTTTCATTTTCCTTTCCGCTCTACATGTCCAAACCCACGCAGAGCTCTTTTTTACACATTATAGATATTTACCATTTACATGTTCCTTTATTGTTTTATTTTTAAAAAATAGTTTATTATGGGAACTAGAACCATCCGAACCCGTAAAAAAGCACAGTTTTATCTGTTGTCTTCAGGCGCACGGTGTACAAATATAACTATTTTTGAAAAACGCAAAACATGCCGATACAGAAAATTTTATTCTGATGCTCGGTCTAAAAAAATAACAAAATCGATTCAGTTTTTTTAAAATTCTTAGTTTATCAAAATTCTCTGTCCTCACAATTTATCTAAACCAAAACATACAAATATTAATGTACACGTAGATAAATACAATAATTGAGATCATACTTTTGATTGTGTTCAATTCATCAATATACGAGTGTGTACTAAAAGCTCGTTCTTTGTAAACCTTGAGTACGTAAATTAGAAAATTTTGCAAAAAACCGCACGTAAATCTGTCCAGCCATTTTCGAGTTTTTAGTTTACAGGTTGCCTATAATGATTTAATATCAAAGGCCGGTTGCACTAAAATAGTAAAGTGTAAAATAAGTTACTACAAGCTACAGCTGATGTTTGGTTTCGGCGCCGTGCGGCGTGCGGCGTGCGGCGTATGGAAGTACATACATACATAAGTTATAATACTGTTCACTTAATTTTCTTAAGTATGCAATGTTTCATCACGTTTACACAAGTGAGTTATTTGTTTACACGAGAAACTAAAATATTAATTACAGAGTAAGATTACGGATGGGTGTAATACATTTCCCTAATGCTATCGGCATTTACTTTGGAAAACTTGGTGATTATTTATAGCGGAATTCGTTCGCATATAACAATTAACTGTCTTTCTTTTATTCGCCCGCTTTCGTTTGCGAGTTTTTTTACATAGGAATAACCCGCTAAGCCTCTATTTTGAGGCTTGCCAGAAGTTGGGATAGAGTGGATAAGAAAGGGGCTAATGAAAAATACACAACACCCAGTTCAATTGAGAAAAAAATCTTTCTTGGATTTTTTTCTCGCAACTGGCGGGAATCGAACCCGCGACGTCAGTTTCACAGTTGGCCGTCTAACCAACTGCGCCACGTCGCCGGCCTTATACTATTTAATTCTCAAAAATGATTTTAAGAATGAAATAGTACTTATATAGTACTTGTAGCTGGTAGCGCTATTTCCTTAACTAACTTAAGGTCGAGTACTCGTATGCGGTCTGATATCGGACATCGTATTATGAAATTGGTTTTTTTATAATTTTTTTTAATTTTATAATTAATATTTCATAATTCAGCTAAGGGTACGCTCCACTCGTTAAAAATATGAATAATTTATATTTCGATGGTTTCATTTTGTTACTTTACCCATTCATTTAAATATATACAAATTAGGTGAAAGAATTTGAATATCTGGGAAATATGTTTACTAGGGATGGAAAGACTGAGGAAGATATTTAAAGGAAAGTGAGTGCCGGGAACAGGGTGATCGGTCCACTGAAATCTACCTTGACAAACAAATGTTTGTCGCAGGTGGCAAAACTAGCAGTTCACAATGGAGTTCTAGTGCCGACTCCAATGTATGGGAGTGAAGTATGAAATTGGAAAAATAATGACGAAAGTAGCTTGAATGCGTCTAAATGCGATCTCTCGGGCAAATTTGTGGTAAAACGATGTATGTTAGGTGCACAAATGTCGAGATCCGTGAACTATATAAGGCTGAAACGAGCATTATCGACAAAATCAAGAAACGAGCGCTGTGCTGGTTTGTACATGTAATCAATGATTTTAAACTTTATTCATTTATTTATTTATTCGTATGCCTATTGTACTCTCATAGTGGGCTGGGGAAGTTGCACGGCGTCCATCATGAACCCTCAATAAATGAACAACAATGAATATGGAAAGTGATACTTCGATGTCCCCTAACACTCCCATCTAAGACATTGCTTCAATATGTGACGATACTGGACATTAGACAAGATTTTAGACAAGATTCATTGACACATTAATTTCTGGTCACGCGGTTACAAGGAAAGATCCCAGCGGAATGCTCGTACGAGGTTTTCCGGGAATTTCAATTATATAATAACAAATATACGTACGACTTTCGTTAATTTAAATCTCTCTTTTGTGGCCCCGAGAGTGTTCAATGTCTCGGATGAACATATTATGTTCTCCAAAACGAAAGCCGTTTTCGTGATAAGAGTACAAGTTTGGATTATATCTAAGGGAAGAGACCATTGCAGGAGACTTCTGCGAGACATTGCATAGATTTTTATACAAACGTGTTGTCCAGATGTAAAAAAGTAAAAGAAAATTTATGTCGGTGAAATAATTTTTGTTTCGAGAATTCTGCAATAATATGCATGCTTCCATATTCCACTATTCTGTATCCCAACTCGACACAGGGCTCATGGCCTCATACAGTTTGGGACACGTTATTATATTTTTGTAATATGTCCCTTTGTATGAATAAATAAATGTTGATAAATACAGAAAACGAGTAAGACCGAAAAAGACGTGGCACGATAACATCCAACAAATTTGCCAAATCCAATCCTTTTTCGATTTTTTTTTAAATACTCGGACATGTCAAGAGTGGGAATAATCGGCGTGCATGCATGAGAAGATGTATGAATGTGGAGGCAGCGAGGTATGTATGCAAAGATAGTGTAATATGGCATTCTATCATTTCTGCCTACCCCTTCGGAGAAACGGTATTATGGTTTGTTGTTGCTGTCGGTGTTGAGTTTAATACGAATATTTGGGCCTTGAAGCCATTTTTTAATATTTTCGCGCTATTCAAAAACAGTGGGAATTTTGTTATTTACGCTTATTGATATTTCATGTTTGACTCGATTGCTGGGTACTGTTATTTATGAAAATCAGGTAAATACAAAACAAAGTACGAATGACCGGCGCCGTGGCGCATTCGGTTGGACTGCTAACTGTGAAACCGGCGTCGTGGGTTCGATTTCCGCCAGTTGCAAAATAAAAATTCGAGAAAGATTTTTTTCCCAATCGGTCTGGGTGTTGTAGTGTATCTTTTATTACCTCCTTCCATATCCCCTCTACCCCACCTGCTGGCGAGCCTCTAAATAGAGGTTTAGCGGGCTAATCCTTTTACAATAAAAAAAGGCTGATAATTACTGCGATAGAATTGGACGTCGGACAATACGAAGAACCAAAACCAAAAGTTTTTCAAAATCTCTGTTTTGTGCTTTCGCACTTTCTTGTGAAAGCGCAAAACTTTGAACCGCATCTCGCATTAGAACGCTTGGAATTCCAGAAAATATCTTCATTCGGAAAACGCGATTGCGGGGCAGCCAATTGACGGATTTTACGGTTTTAAGATATTGCCAAACATTATTAACATTTATTGGCAAACATAGTAAACATTTTAAACATACATTTTCCCATATTTTTTTCCACTATTCTCTTTGAACCTAATATCTCAACTCGGGCTGATCGAAATAAGTGCACAGTTATAATACGAGTAGTAAAAAGGTAATGAACGTGAGTTCCTAAGTTTACGGGAAATAAAGTACCTGCCCACGGAGACAGGATGGCGCGTCCGTTTTCAGGACCCTGAAAAATTTTAGAATCGGTAATTTCCGTGCAGTAAAAGGTATCGTCCTGCGACTTTCACTAAGGTCATTAAGTGAAAACAATTCGATAAAAATATAAAACTACTCGCCTGATTTTATATTAAAATTTGAATACTGTAAAAATATGTATATTTTTTATTTTTTTATTTATTTAGTCTTAAAATAATACAAACATAATATATGAATGTCCTAATATTAACTTACACCTAACTATTAATAAAATAAATACTAATTATTAACATTTCTAAACAATATACGTACTTTAAAAATAAAAAAACTTCTTTAAACTTTTTTAACTCGAGCACAATTACTTTTTAGGGTCTAGCTTATCTGCTACACACGTGTTTTTCAATACTTTTTTTTCTCTTGTTTGTTATGGTATTTCCTTTTAATATAACTGTACAGCTCGGTGCACCAGCGAGTTCTCTATCTTTGTCTTCTTACGAAATGGCCGCCTCTTTCAATCAACTCTTTTGAGGAGTAACCATTAATCATTTTGTGAACAACAAACATAACATTAAAATATATCAGTTGACGTATTGTCATAATTTTTGTTTGTTTTAGCATCAACTTTATCCTAGTGTATCTATTATTTCTCAAAACTTCTCTCATAGCCGTATTCTGCAGATCGGTAAGTTTATTTTTTTTCTTCAGTAGCCAACAACATAATACTACTATTATTGTTTATATGAGGCACTATAATGGAATGGTTATCGTTATGATTTATGGTTTTATACCAGTGCCCCGGGCCAATCCCTCAATAAGGAAAAATAGTTGTTCTGGAATTTGCAGTTAATCTTTAAATATTTTAAATAAAAGTAAAAATATGCGCATCAGCACCAGCACCTGACTACGACCTTTTACTGTAAACGGGAGTCCCCTTCTTCCTGGGCTAAAACACTGAATGCAAATGGCACAACTAAATCTCTTAACGGCATATTCCAGAGTTCTTCTAGTATATCTGAGTCCCTTTAGAAATAAAACAATATTACTGGCATCTTCATTAAAACACTTCTTTAGAAAAGTTGAAATATGAAGTTGGTATTTTCATTTACTTAAGCTTTCGGAATTTAGCGAGAAATCGCTTCTTATCTTCAACGCGATTATGAAGTTTATAGTGTTTTGTAATTCGCCTACATAAATAATTTATTAATCTGTTTCTTTAAAAGTTCTAATATTATTGACTGCACCTTTTGTAATTACATTCAATTCAAGATTAACAAGTTATAAGGGGACATCAAAAATGGCTCAATGTATCATACGAAGCTGAATATTATACTCTTTTTATTAAAATGCATTGACAAAAATACTGTTTATTAAACAGTTAAAATTGCTATATTATGCATATTCTATTTACCGATAAATTCAAAATATCTCATTGGAGACGCAGAAGCTTTATTGAAATGAATCTTCTTCTTCAGCCTTATTCTCTCCATTGCTGGATAAACGCCTCTTCTAAACGTTTCCATTCCTTCTAATCTTCCGCTTGAAATAAATATGGTAGTCTTAATATTTCTGTCGTTGGTTGGAATCATGATGATCAATCTATAAAATGTGTTACATTTATCATTCAATTTACCATAATTAACAACTAATTAGGACGGGGACGAGATGCGGGACTTTGCTGCAAACCAATCCCCAGGATTAAGACTGCGAAGAACAACTAATTCCAAAGATTGGTCGCTATCCCGAGGTTGTGTCGTGAATTTTGGTAAATATCGACAATGAAAACGTTTCATTTGATTGTAAAAAATATTTCTTCAAAAACCAATATTATGACAAACACGCTATCATAACACTCACCACTAAACATTTAAAATGTCCAATCGGTCTGTACCAAAATGACCGAATTACGAATATAATATTCTACTGGTAAAGATCCTCAACCGGTCCGATCCGAGGACAGTAAATCTATAATCTCAATTCCCTGGCAAAATATTTGCACATTTTCCAAATCCCACCCGAAACGAGGTGTTAGGCCCCCTCAGGTGTAGGGGTCCCTAACTCGACTCCCGAGCAGGGGTCGATATTGATTCGAGCCTATCTAATTTTTACCACTCACAATTTGCGTGTGGGCCGATTTGGGGACCTTGAACACGCGAGACCCCTCACCGGAGGTCACACAACATTAACTACAGTATTCAAAGATATTTATTTGCCCGAAATATTTATATTCCACCTTCAATAATACCATTAACATTTTCCGTAGGTTGCGGATAATATTAGGTAGTTATTTGAGAAAGTATTTTTTTCTGAATCTTCGGCAATTACTCATATTCCTAAACTTGGTATGAATATTTTTCAAATAAAAATATTAGACTAGTGTTTTTACGCCATGACAATGATTTTTAGGTGATTAAGATGTACATTTACATATTTATATATTTCAACAGAGAGAGGAAACATTTTTGCATTTACATAGCTTATGACCTTACATTGGCTGGTTTATGTGATCACCTTACACACCGTGTAACATTCAGCACTCTGCATATTGAACATTCACATTTTTCTACAATTTATTTTTCGCAATAAAAGTTTTGAAAAAGGTGGAATCCGGCCAAATTTACAAACATGTGGACATACTCAAAATATGCCGTCCGTATTTATAATCTCTTTTATTTGAGTAAACTGTAAATTTAATTTTTTTTCTACTTCGTGGATTCTTTGTAGAACCAAAACACAGAGCGACGGAAATCGAATCTAAAAACCCTCAGAAAAGTAAACGAGTATGTTTTCGATCATCTGTTCACATTGTGATATTCATACATTTTATTTTGATGTATCGAAAATCTCGCGAAGCAGTTTCTATAAAAAAGAATCTTTAAAAGGAACATGATTAAATGTTTCTAAGGAGAAAAGTATTTCGTAAGTAAAGGCGATCCCTTTCGTTGAGTATATTTTGGTACAACAAATGTTTGAGACTTTTTAGTTTTCCAAATGACTTTTAATATTTATCAGATAATGAGAATATACCTAGAAATACATCATCTCATAACAAAAGTGTTTTTTGTCCAAGAAATAATAACTTTTCAGAATTCGCTAATATTCTTATTGAAAGTAATCACATCATCATCAGTGGCGCAACAGCCCGCTGTGGGCCCTGGGCCTCAATTATGAACGCTATTTTCAACTGTATATATCAAAACGGTATACTTAACTTCTGCACTATCTGTATCTACCTCGGTATGTTCTACATATTTGTCATCTCGACATCGTATGATCGAAACAAACCAATGAATGACCACAACGATTAAGTCCGCGTTCCTTACGTCATTGATATTTAAAATAGCTCTCATTTATATTTTTAATAGGTTTCTGTGATAAAAAGTGCTCACTTCAATGCGATTCTAAACTCCAATGAGTCCTAATTCACGCAAAAAATGTTCGCTTGAACATGATTTTTGATAACTTTTGACAATTACCAAGAGGTTACGCTTAACGATCGTCTGTCTTTATCAACCGAGTGATTACAAAGCCGGCTCATTTAACGTCTCGATACAGGCACTCCGGAAGATAGAACAAACAGACGGAAAAAATATAATAACTTATTATTTTTTTATAGTGGCAACTTTCTTACGCTTGAATACTCTTACATGTTAATAGGGCAGAATCTGGCGAAATAATTTTTTGCATCTAGCCACTCGTTTCCAAAACTGATAATAATGACAGAATTTAATTCGATTTCAAAATTGATATTCTTAATATTATTTTTAATTAATTATATTTTTAAATATTATTAATTATGTTTTTAATAGGCATTTGAGAAAAAAGTGCCAACCTCAAAACGATTAAAAGTTTGAGTAAGTCGTAATTAAAGGAAAAATGGCTTGGTGAAACAAATTTTTTGTCACTTTTAATAAACGATAATTAAGATAAACGTATCGAGGGGTTCTCGACCCGTCGAAACAAACTGATGTACTTACATCAGAACTTTCAACTACGACGTCGTACTTAAAGTATGTCATTTTAGTCCGTAGATATGTGTACCGCGACGTACGCTTCCCCTTGTTTCATATCGATGTACCTACCCAAATCTTGAAAGTGGTGGTCGGTAGTGTATCTTCATAATCGCTAGAGAGAATTTATCTTCAACCATACCGTCAAGATGAAGGTATGACGCCTTTATCTTTTCATTATTATCAAGGTCCTGGCCTCCACCTCCATCTGTCTCTATTCCTCCCTGCACCCTAATGTTACCTTCCACACTATCCAGCCATCATAATTTTAGTCTGTCTCTGCCTTGCCTCCCTTTGCGGTGGTTTAAATATTTTTTATTAGGTACGATTATTATTCACTCTGTGCACATAGCCCAACCATTGTCATTTTCTAAGTTTTATGAATTGTGCAATGAATGAATTCACACCTTTGGTGATGGATTACATATTTGTGATAGTGGCCAAAAGTCAGATAGTTATGGAAAATTAGAAATTCAAAAAGTTATCAATAGTAACCTCTCCATTATTGATTACCGAATTGAAGATTCAAATATAAATACCAGTCGCTTAATAGTATTGTAGAAGTCCTCGGGCTTCGATCCCGTTATTTCGCGCCCCGCATCCGCTGGAAAAGTTTGTTTTCCCCCGAGCTAGGACCATTCGAAACCTGTCTAAGAAATAGCATTTTCTGCCATCTTCGGGACATATACGTTGAACATATATGGTAACTCTTTCTGAAAAAAACATAACTTGCCGACGCAGCTTTTTTTCTTTCTTCAATAAAATAACAAAATCGGTTCATTTTTGGGGTATAGAAAATGAGACAAGGACGAAACAAGAAATTTTGACGATTTTATACAGGCGTAATCAGTCAACGTGTAATTGTCTTTCACGCAGTATTCGAGGAGGCATCTGCGAGGGAGCGACATAAAAACTATATTTAAATACCCGTTAATTTAACCGCTCTGTCGCTGCATTTCCTCAGTGAAATACCGCAGTGTTAAACTAGCTTTAAACACACGTCGACATTGCCGAGAATCGAACCCAGAATTGCTAGAATAATAGGTGGATGCGCCAATCGCTTAACTAAGAGACTGACTTATCCCGCTCGACTTCCTTTTTCTGGATTTTCATCCGAGAGTAGGCATCGAGTTAAAAATACCAGTGTTCCAGTATCGAAACATCCAACAATATTAATGACTTTTGTGTAAAGAGATTATTGAAGCATTCAAATAATTGTTCTGATCATATTCTTAGTTATCTTGTTACTAATCTTAAAAACTTTAAACGAAATATGTTTTGTCCCGCGTCACTAAGTATGAGATAAAAATAAGTAACTATAACTTAAATAGTGGTTTTGATCTTCCCATGTAAAATGTTTCTTATATTGCCCACGTCCAATTCAGTCTTGAAGGCGATCAGAATATGAAAGTAGCAGAATCCCTACAGAGATATGTGTTACAGAAACGGCCAGCATCATCTTGGCACAGTTTCCGCATTATACCCGCACCGCATATCCGGAGTGCGAAGGTATTCCTTCCTGTTCGTAATACCCGCAGACCGAGATATCGGGCGCTCGGGGAATATCGATATTATCAACGAGTCAAAATTATCAGGAATGAGTTTTCATTATTATTTTATCATAAATAAAATTGAACAATACCTGTTTCTATATTTAATGAGAATCAATCAATTTTATAGATTATCATGCATGAGTACATATTATTAACAAATTATATTGCGATACATCTTTATATAAGCATAACACGATAAGAGGGTGATGAATCTTTCATTCGACACTACTCGTACCTATTGAGGAAACTAATTTATTTTATTTTACTAGGGATACCGACACTTCTGCATGCCTACTCGTATATTGCATAACTATACCTTAAAGAATAAACCGCGAGAGTCACATCGAGCGAGATGTTCAGGAAACGAGATTTTGTAATTGTGCGATTTCCAAAACATCGTAATGTTTTCACAAAATGGGATAATTTTAATCTATAAAGAATTTTCAATTGAAAATAATTATTATTTTGATAATGATGGTACATATGAAAATAACATATCTAGCAATATTGATGTTTTTTGCATTGAAACAAAGCGGACTTAAGATTTGTATTTCAACTTGAAAAGCCTTTTTATGACGAGAGTGGAAATATAGCTTATTGCGATAATTTCTGCATTTCTAACTTCAAAGCGACAAAAAGTGGACTCCCATGTTTTATCCTCTGAGGTACAAATTTTTATACTCGTAGTTGACATCGGATATATTGCCCATCATCCTCAGAACGGAAAACGTCTTTCCCCAATTCGTAAAAAGTGAGTAAAGAAAAATAATCCACGAACATTTTATACGTCTCTAATTATAATTTAACAACAACAAAAATGAACGGAAATACTCAAATTTCTAAGAGAATATTGTCGATGGAAGCTCATCGTAATTTATTATACAAGTAAAAGACAAGTGATACATTAATTCACAAATTTGGCAAAACCAGTGACCGGTTTCATCTCTCTCGCGATACCTTCGAGACTGGTATCTTTGTTATTAAATCGTAAAAATTTGTACTCCCGGGAGTTACAACAAACTTATTTGGAGAAAGAAAAATATTTACATAAAGGTATGGTAATAATATGGTGATACGCAATAATATGTAACTAACTTAATTTAAGAACAAACTCTCTTTAAAATCGAAAAATAATGTTCAACTTGTCATTTTTATACAAATTAATAAACAAGCTGAGATTACTCCACTTCGTGTTAGGTACATAAAACAATGCGCCGTGGTTTCATAGTGGGTTCTTATTGTATTAATTCGTTGAATAAATAAGTGATAGAAATTATTTATTTATTAATTATATAATCGGACTAAGTTACGTGAAGAAACATAAATACAAGATTCTGAACAAAAAGAACATAAAACTATGTAGCAAAGACAAACAAGGGCAATAGAGTATTGGTATACAATATATTCATAAAAACGAAAGACATAAGGCTTCGAGCTAAACAATGTAAATCCAACTTCATCCCACACTGTTTTAGTCGCGAATAGATCTCCGAAAAGCAGGAAGACTTCTAAGTTGAGTGACGAATTGACTAATGTAAATATTCTGGACATTGGGGCATAAAAAAAAAAGTTGCTCTTAGAAGATTTAATAAATAGCAGATTATGACTTCTGGTGACACGGTTGGGAACATGAAAAAAAATTGATTGCAACAGAGATGGGACATCATTTATAGCATAAAGTATTTACCTTACATGAAAATGCATGTAAGGTCCATCTCAGTTCTACGTTTAAGAGATTAAATAATTACCCCTTTGTAATCCGAGCCACCATGCCACTTTTCTTAGAAAACAGTATTGGACAGACTCGATATGGTCAATACGAGTCCTGTAGAATGGAGACCAAACAGGAGAAACGTATTCTTGATGGGGTCGAACTAGTGAGAGATAAAGAGTTTTTATGGTATTAATATTTTTGTCCGTCGTCATTCTATTGATAAACTCGAGAAGTTTGAAAGATTTGTTTACAATTATGATCCTTTTTCTTTTAATAACTTGCTTTAATCCGCTTTAGTTTTTAGCGAAGCAATAAACAATTAACCGAATGCAATGGTGATTAAACACATCAAAGTATTTAACTAAGCACTAGTTTATAGGTCATTTACATACTTCAATAAATATGGTATTCTAAACTTATTTAATAATCATCGGTCATTTATCAGAAGAACGTATTATTAATTATCCTAGCTTCAAAAATGTTTTCACAATTTTTTAAAGGTCTAAATGCAATTATATAATTTTAGCTTCATTATCCCTTAATTACTGGTAGATACAAAGCGTCGACAGATACTAAAATTATATAAAAGATCAAAGATGTATCGTAACACTCACGTTTTATGTGTGTTTTAATTATTACGGAACGAAGTCTCTAGTTGAAGTTTAGTTGATTTTCGTCCGAATTTGGTGAATGTCCCTTTAAGAATTTTAAGTTCTTCTATACTTTTTAATTATAAACTGCCAACATGAAAACTTGCCGTTTCTACTTTGTCATTAATTCCAGAAGCTACAAAACCTCCTGAGTCCATGATATCAAGAAAATTTAACAATCTAAAACTTATTATAATTTACTTTAATGGTAATTCATTTTGTACCAATTTAATATAGATGTCATTTACATGTCTTTGTTGAATATACTTTTTTTACACCGAAACGGTTTTTTTAGCTTACCTTCAGTACCTTTATTAATTTAATGGTTCAAAAAAATAATGTGATGCCACCCCGACAGAAAAATCGAGCAGAAAACACTTTACGATACGCACACTTGTAGTTTTTATTACGCTTTCAAATTCATAATTTTCCTATCTGACACACATTGGCGCATAGAGCACTGCATTAGTATTCCGATTGCAGCGCAAAGATTCCTCCATTTATTTACTCAGTTATATGAAAGTTTAGTTGGTCAGTCTTAAGTTTCAGATTCTAGGCCAAGATCAATGCAATTTCGCAAAGTATTACCACTCTGATCAAAAAATTAATTTATCGAACCCATGACCTAAATAATGGTAGTTAAATGTGCCAAATATCATCGTACGAGGCAAACTTATTTGTGCTCTGATTCCTTCATTAGAATTTTTATCTGAGAGTAACCGTCGATTTGAAAACACATTGGAATTTAACTTTAAAATAAACGTCATAATTAAGGAACATAAAACCACTACAGAGCTGTGGTGATGTGGCTCTTGGACAAAGCACAGTGCCCTTGAAAACGTCGTATTCTTTTCTTATTATTTTCTGTATTTTTAATTACTTATACGTGTTTATAATAGTACAAGTGGGATATATGGCCAGTGATGACAGCGAAGTGGTTTATTGGCATTCGAGAAATCATAAAAATATTTTTATTTTTTTTATATTCTTTTATTCAGGAAACATACAGTACAGTTACAAAGTTTAATATTTTACACAATTAGACTTAATTCTAATGAACCAGTGAAGTTTCCATATAAAAAAGCAATTATATGTAAGGTTAATTATGAAAGTATAAAAAAGAGAAGGAGAAAGAAAACATAAATGAAACTTGTTTAAAAATTAAAATTTAAGTGAAAAAAATATATTTTAAGGTTTGTAGTTTGTAGTGAGTATTTACAAATGGAAATAATATTAAAAATGAAGAAAAATTGTAAGAGTAATTAAAAATTAAGAATGGAAATAAAGAATGAAAAACATGCTCAGATGTAAAAATAAAATAAATTAGTAATAATGTTTTTTTTAAAAAAGGAAAAACATAAACACATAAGTATTTTAAGGGATTCAAAGAAACGATGAGAAGAATCTTTAAGTGAAATATAAGACACTAAATTTAAATTTAGGTCAATTTAAAAAACATCTTCAAAATTAATGACATATTATAGTAAGAGCAGCAATATATTGATTTTATTAACAAATATAATATAAGTAATTGAAAGTAGTTTAAAAGTATAAAAACATGCCAATGGCAGCAGAGAAAAAAGAAAAAATAAAGAAGGTATAACAAGTATAGCAAGTAATCTTTAAAATTTAAAAAAGCAATATAAGGAGAAGATTTTAAACCAAGAGAAATATTTGAGCGAGTGATCGTGGATCACCTTGCTGTCGCTTCTTGCTGTGTTAATTGCAGGTGCGATACTCTACTGACAACACACCACACACAATCAACTTGCATCCATCATGGAACGGGTTTACCTACATATTATACGAGTATTATACTATTTGGAATAACAGATATTTTTAAATTAATATTTACACTGTATATTAAATAATGTGATATGGAAATTTAGTTAAAAAAAAAAAACAAATTGTATATTTATGATTAAAATCAATTAAATTTATTATGGTTAATAAAGAAAATTGTTAAAAATTATATTCTGAAAAAAACATCTCTCCACCAATTATTTTCCTCTAAAATTACGACAAAATGTTTCATTACCACAAACCGAAATGTACTTAGCTTTTTATCTCGTAAAATAACAATTTTCGCCCGTGATTAATGCATAAATTATCTCCGCAAACGAAAGTTGGTATTCCAGGGGTTAATTATTCTTCTTAGAAACCTTTTCAGATTTAATAAAATACAGCCTCTTATTAAGACGACTCTGTTGTCACTGAGGAAACAATTTTAATAATATAAGTTTTAATGATTTTTTGAAGTTTCATCATTAAGATTAGGGCGTTTATGGAGTTCTTTAAACTCGCTTCGTGATATAGTGTCTTGATACTATGCGTTTACCAATGTAAATGATTTCCTTTATTATAATCGAGTTTTATGATTGAATAAAAGGAACCGTGCGTTACATCATACAAATACAAAATTATAAATCTGGTGAGCTACTTTTAAATACGTCCATTATTAGGCCTATTTCTGGTATAGACGAAATCAATCGAGGGTTATCACTAGAGCCATCACGGGGCACAGCAGATTAAATTAACACCTTACTGAAAATTCTAGTTGTAGGTTCTGCAGGGCAGACAAGGAAACACCTATGCACATTATATGTGAATGATACGATGCTTTATATCATAAAATAAAGCGCATCGTCAAGGGACCTCAAGTTAAAACTGAGGACATTAAAGAGCTCGCCCCCTACCAAATAGCCCGATACTTCGTGGATCTGGGCCCAAGCCCCCTCCGAAGGGGGGGATGTAGCGAAATGAATGAAACTCTCGCTCTCCACGTGGTAACCGGACTCTTTAAAAACGCGGGCTTGGAATGCTTAGTTTTATCTCCAGCGGCGCGGCGCTTCGTCACGAGAAGTAATGGCGGGAAATATTTATGTATCTTTCGTTTATTTTTCCTGTCCGCTGAGCGAAATAATAGCGATAAAGATTTTTTATTTTGTCGTATTTACTCCCCTTATACTTCACTTTAAAAGTTACGAATGACTATGAACTTAAAAAGAGACAATATTTTCATATTTTATTGATTGTTACCTTCATAATATATTATAGTAAACGAGTTGTTATAAATATAGCTCAAAATAGTAAATCCTGCATTTATTTGTTGAAAGAAACAAAAAATATAAATAAAACGAAAAAAATCAATCAATTTGCTTAGTATTTATCCATATTAGAGTATGTAATAATTGGATGGGGTCGTGTCGAGAAAAATACAAAATATAATGTTGAAAGGTATGTTTATGGCCTCGTGGTGTAATGGTCAGTGCGTTTGCCTGCTATTCGAGAGGTCTCGGCTTCAATTCCCGACATTGTTGATATAAAATATTTATTTAAAAGGGTGTTTTCACCCTAAAATATTTCATATTCCTTGGACTGGTACCTGGAGCGTAAGACTGATCATCTTACCTACATGTAACAAAAATGATCAAGATACGCTGCGATTGGTGTACCAATGCAGTGCCCCATTCACCATTAGGTGTGGAAAGGGAATGATAAAAAACCGTCTACTTTACCCTCAGTCAGATGGTTTTAAACATTTAAGATTCTAATCATAAAACAATTATTTACTTCAAATCCATAGAGACTCGGTAGTGTTTCTACGACATGAAATATAAGAACGAGACCTTGAGCAATCGGTAACATCTTAATTCTAAAATTAAAAACATCACCACGTCATTATACGAGTACTTACAGAGGAATATTTTTCTTTTATGAAATGAAGGAAATAAAAAGTACCGTCAAGAATACAACAAAATATTTAAGAAATAAGTCCAACATTATAGTCAGAATTATTTTTATGTTACACTCATAGATAACACTTTTTTTTTTTTGGAATTCATATTTCAGATTGAAAATATTTACTACTCAAATAAAAAAAAAAACATTATTGCGAGACGCCACTGCCCTTTATTTATGTACACAATAATTGTTTTTTTATTTTACGTATAGGAAACGTTAATATAAATATATGTATTAAACGTTTATAAAAAAATGTATTTCGTTGTTATATAATGTATGATATATTATTCTTAAATAAATAAACCAAAAAAAAAGAAAATACTTGCGTTATTGGTATTTATGTTGGTATTCATCTATATACTCGTATATAAAAGGCAATGTTTGTATGTGTGTCCTGGATGGAATAAATAACTACTGGATCGATTGACGTGCGGTTTTCAGCGAAATGTAGAACTTTGCCAGGAGCATATTTATAGCATCTTTAATTTGAAAATAAGTTGAAAGAGTTTTTTTATCCATCATTAGGGTTGCGTTCGACAAGAATGTATTTGATAAAAAATTGCGAAGATGTTATTTTTTAGTGTATAAAAAAGTTCTGTTTTGAGTGTTTACAAATAACATTCTCATTTTATGAATCACAGATTATGTTTTAAAATTTCTTATAATTTCTACCCATTTGTTTTTTTTACTGGACTTTTGGTCATATTTTATTAATTTCAACTAACATTCGTTACATTTTTAAAAATCGCATTCCTGAACACCCCTGTTGGTTAAAAAAGCGAAATTTGATATTTGAAAATTAATTATTTAATGTTTTGGATTAATTACCAATGAAAAGTTACAAAATCTTTTTTACGTTTATCCAAACGGTTTTTACTGAAGATTTTTCATTAAAGTTTTGTAAGTATACTTAATAATGTTTAATCTTAAGAGGAAATGCGGTCCGACTTTTCTTGATAAAACGTATTCCCGTATTTTATCTCTGATTTATGGCACTAGAGCAGTGATTTTTTACACAATATGGATATTTATCGTTGGCGTGTCCCTTTTGTCTCGTTTTTTATAAAAATATACACAAGAACCATCCAAACCCGTAAGGAGGCACCGTTTTATCTGCTGTCTTCGATTCCACGGCACACAAAATACATATAACTATTTTTTTTTAAATGCAAAACGTACCTATACAGAAAATTTTATTTTGATACTCAAAAAAAATAACAAAATTGGTTCAGTTTTGAGGTGCGGAAAATGGGACAGCGAAACGTCGATTTTGTATATTCTAACGAAAGGTTTGACATGTAGTTGTCTTTTTTGCACAGCATCGCCTGTTCATCAAAATTTTCCCTCTCACAATTGACGTAAACCGAAACACAAAAATAATCTTCATATCTAATTTGAACTTAATACCATAATTGATACCAAACTTCCGATTGTGTTCATTTAATATATTTACGAGTATGTACTCAAAACTAGCAATAGCTAAGCATTGCTGTTTATTAATAAAACGAAGTTCCACTTTTTGTCAGTATAGACTAGTTACATATTTTAAATTGCACCATTAAACAATAAACACATATATAATTAACAATACAACCAATAAAAAACCCATTTTATAGTCATTCTTTTTTTTATATTTATTTTTATTTAAGAAGTTAAACATGGACAAAAAATATAAAAGGGAATATTATGAAACCCACTAAACCGCGAAACCGGCTTGTCCGCAAGTTTCTTATTTTTCCTTTACAAAGAAAAAAGTTAGAGAATATATAAAAATTGAAAAAGTAACATAAACATTATTAATAACTAAAAGCATACGTATTTTATCCACAAAATTTATTTACAAAAATTTAAATACATGACTTTTTACATAAAATAATAATAAATTTAAAACCTTGTTACATATTGGCCATTTAATTGTTTTTTTCTTAAAAGTTTTGTCAATATTTTCTTTTAAGGTTGCTTAGGAATCTTATTGAAAATTTTTGGAATTGTATAATGAAAGATCTTTGGCCATTCTTCTTTACAAACCTCGATACTGATAAGCCTTCACGTTGTGCTAGCCTTGTATTGTATAAATGTATATACCATTTTGGTAATTATCATCAAATATAGTAACAATTGAGCCATAGAATAGCATTTACGGACAGGCGCCCTTGCTTTTTAAAAAGTTTAAGCTATTATTCTAATAACAGATTATCCCAAAGGCGTCTAGGGATATTTTGTCCACTCTCGGATACTCGACTTGAAGTAGATCATAATATACCTATTATGTCCGTTCTATGAACTGCACACTGCACATTGTAGGCATATATATATGTATACTGCATACCGCACACTGGTAAAGGGGGTAATGGCGCTATCACTACGTGGGTAGTTAGTGAACGTATCTACTGTAGAAGGTGAAATGATGCAATGTCAGATATGTTAATGGCAACATTAACGCCCCACTAATTGCGTCGCTTGGCTCTATTCCAGTTAAAGAACTTTACCTATTTATATTAATTACCGAGAAATAGAAGACTGTGACTCTCTCTGCGTACTCGCGGAACCTACACTACAAACTTGCCAACTATCCCGTAAAAGAACGTTCATAAATTGTTGCGAAATTACCATAGTCAACATTTATCTGAAGGAAAATTCTGTTTAAAACTGCGCGACTCTCCGGTTTCGATATATATTATATTTAATATCGAGGGATTTATTTATATCTTGGCTGAGACGAATGAAATAGTTATTTAATATATATATATCAATTGAGATGAAGGCATTTTCGGGAAATTTGGAAATTTTAGCACGTAGAATTTCCGATGAGAATAAGATGATTCGAATTACATTGAAATCGCATATTATCAATATTTCTGTCTATTTAATCATATTCCAATGTGATGTATAAATTACTGATACTGGTATAACTGATTATATAATACGATTCTTCAGGAGCATCCAAAGTCTATGTAAAGTAAATGTAATAATATCCCTCGTCTATGTAATTCCTAACCCTTATTTTGTTAGTAAAATTCCAAGGCTCGCTTCCCGAAAATGCGCTCACAACTCCAGACAAGTGGCGGATCGCATCAAAGATTCCCGCCGAGATAGGAAAAGCCCGCCAAAACCCAATCAATTCCGCGCGGTTGTCAGTTTTGGCGCTAAAATGTTCCAGTATTGCCAAATTGGCTGTATTGGAAATCTCTCCCTCTCTAAAGCCAAGTTGTTGAACGTCTAGTAAACTTTGTTTGTCGGATAAAACTATAGGAATTCGGTATTCTTTGGTCGCTTTATCTCGTCTTTAGAGTTCGTTTGAAACTCGGTTTCGTCACGCGATGGCGAACACATCCTTTGTGTTTATATGCTTTTATGTTGCCTTTACAATGTTCACATTATTATTGCTAATTCCAACAAAATATTTATATATAAATACACAACACGCCGAGACGGCTAATTACTTGGGATGAATTACAGCGCAGCACAGCGTATCCAAGCTTGCAAACAACCACATTTGATCTGGTTGGTGGACGGTAGAGTTAAAGATAAATTTTCCCGAGCGATTATGAAGATACACTACAGTTTTGAGTAGGTACATCGATCTGTACCAAGGAGACGCATACGCCACAGTACACATATCTACGCGATAAAGTGACATATCCTCATTATGACATCATAGTAGAAGTAGATGATCAATTCTCCCGAGCTATCACGAAGATATACTACCTTATCTTCAAGTTTCGAGGTAGGTGCATCGACATGTATCGAAGGCGCAAGTATCCCACGGTACACATATCTACGCATTTAAAGTGACAGCAGTTTTGTACCATCGAACATTCAACATTAACTTTGTGGTCAAACATTTTATCAAATGTAATGAAATATTTGTGTATAAACACTTACCGACTTTTTTATGTCAATCGGTTTCAAGACGTACCCGTCTCTTCGTCAGGACATCAATCAAACCAACATTCAAAACCCACTATACACCTTTACCATAGTTGTTGTACAAAAATATAAAATATTCACGCCTCTCCCTTTATCCCCTCCCTCTTTTTTCAACTTTTTCTCCCACAACATAAAATATTTTCAAAACCTGATCAGTGAATGTAAGGGTTACTTATTATTGCACGTCTTGCTGGTTATACAAAAACTTCATTACATTTTGTAATTTTTTCTCTAATTTTTTTTTATTAAATTTGATTTGATTAAATTTTTAATCGTTCGGAGGTGGCCACTATTTTTCTGAAAGCCTATTTAATATACAAGAAACAAATAAGTAAGTTTTGAGGGCCAAACGAACTCTGACAAAACTGTGATTTTTTTAACCGAACTATTGTTAACACAGCAGCATCTAGCCGTTCGGTTTGAAAATTCAGGATGTTTTAAGATGGAGAAGATGTTTTAACAGTAAATATGGAATTCTAGGTATTTGCAGGGCTTACGACCTGTTATTGGCCAGTTTGAGTGTCCTGAGATTAGTAAAAAATACATGTTCTTAACATGTGTTACTAGTATGGTGTCTGCATCTTCTTCTTACGATGCCACTCTGGTGTCTATCATCACGGCAGTTTATATTTTGTCCACAGCCATTCTGAGTTTTGGTGGAACCACTCTCTCGAGTTTATAAATCAGGATGTACGCAATTTTCCTACACTGCTTTGTCCCGTAACTTTTCCGTGTAATAATATATTATGATACCGACAATTGCCTACTTCTCTCCCCGCAAAAAATGACTTAGGCATTCACTCGAGTTTTCTTTTCTTAATTGTACGCATTATTATATTTTATGAATGTTTGCATGCCAATAGTGTGACATCTCAAATATTTTCCTGTTCAAACTTCAATATTTAATATTTAATATTTTAAAAATATATATTTTTTTTTTATAGAGTCTTTATTCAATAAAATATACATATTATTACAATATTAATACATTATAAAGAAAACAAAGTATTAAGATATATTTTGTCCCGATAAACTATTCAATAATAGTTTGTCATCGGGTGCTCAGACATTAGTTTTAATTAATAATCAAATAAGAAGAGTACAGACATAATAATGTATACGTATAAAATAATAAACATAAAAATAGTTTAAAGTTTTTTTTTTTTTATAAGTAAGAAAATAGAGTAAAATAATACAATTAAAATTAAAGAATTGTAATTTACTTAAATATATTTTAAATATAAGAAAAAAAAAATAATAGACACATATATAAATAGTGTGTGCTCATAAATGTAATCAAAACAAGATAAAAAAATAAATTAAACAAAGTAAAGTAAATCGAGAACTCCAATTCATATCTACAGAAAAAAAAAATTAGTAAGAAAATTAAAAGTACATATTAAAATTAAGATCTAAAAAATGTAAATGAAATAAGAAAGTAAGAAAGTAGTAAAAGAAAAAAAAAGGTTAACCCAAGAAAATAACAAAAATGTATTCAATGAGGGATAAAAAAAAATTTAAAAAATTAAAAAAATATATATATGTAAAAAAATAATAATAAATAAAAAATATAAAAAAATTTAAAAAATGTATTACATAAATATTACATAAATAATAAATCAATATAGGAACGTTTTATCTACTAACCACTTACGTAATAGAAACTTTTATTTTTACTATGACATGTTTTCATATCAAGTGGCAACAAATTAAATACTTTTGGAACAATATAATCCAACGTACGTTGTCCATATTTATTTTTAAATTTTGGTACTACTAGGCCATCAGCAGATGTAAATCTTGTTAGATAGCTGTGTTCTAATTTATTTTTATATATCGAGCTGAACATCTGTTGGATAATAATTTTGCTCCATAAATATCCTTAACTGGTAAAACATTTAATTTATCATACATAAATGGGGTATTATTCCTCTGATTGTATACATAATTGGGTGCAATCAATTTGACAAGTGCATTTTGAACATATTTAATGTTTCTTGCACAAGAATGTCCCCAAGCAGTGATCCCGTATCTTATTATAGATTCTCCCAGAGACAAATATACTAATCTAAGTGTGGAGAGAGGAACTAAAAACTTTAATTTGTGTAGTTGACTAACTACAGATCTTAACCGTTTGCATGTTTTCATAACATGAATATTCCACTTAAAAAAAGTTATCAATAATTAAACCTAAATAAACATATTCATTCATAATTTTTAATTTATCGCATAAGCAAGCTCTATCAAAGGTAGAGTTATGAAGGCATTCAAAATTATGAGTTTTTACAATCGGTAACATATTTGTTTTGGCGTGTGGCGATCTAACATATGCATTAATTGACTTTTTTGGCATTTATTAAAAGACCCGCATCATGACACCAAATTTGTAAAATATCAAAGTCATCCTGCAATATTTCAGTACATTTATTGATATTGATATCATTTTTATTTTTATTAAAAAAAACGTTTATTCAATCAGACTAGCTGACTACGCATAATCCAGAACTATCTTTTACCATAATATAAAATGTAGTAGATATAGATTATGTCTTTTTGTTAATAAAAAAATATTGTTTTTCTAATGTTAATATTTGAATAAATATTTAATAACACCTCCTATTTTTAAAAATAAATTGTTTTTTTTTTATAATAAAAAGAAATATTTGCGTTCTTATGATTTACCCAAATATTTCATTTTGAGGGCCATTTTCAACGAGTTGTAGTACTGTAGTGACGAGTTGTAATACTCACTATCAGAAAATGGGAATCAAGTTGGGTTTAAGTGGGATTCGAACCATGGACCTTTGATCTTTGAGTCCGAGACACTAGCCACAGGATCACAACTCGACCCGTATTGTATAAACAATTATTACGTAAAAAAAGATAACTACAAAATAAAATTTTTATAAACTTTATTTATTTCCTTTTTTACTTATCAATTTGCGGGGTTTTTAATTTTACAAAAATTATCAATGTTAATAGTAAAAACGAAGAATTTTGGAAAATCACGAATCAATTTATTAAATTGTAGTTACTAAGACTTGTATTATGTGTGATTAATTATTTTTATTAATTCATTCGGTAGGTACTTTGCAACAAATAATCATATCAACAATGTTTTGAGTTTGTCCAAATTTTTGTAGACAAGGACTGGATTCAACTCCTTGGAGAGCGGTTAACATTAACATTCTTATAACTTCACAAACATCAACAGATGAAGGAATGTAGATGTTCAAATATGGGCAGAATGGTAAATGTTACACAGTGTGTAAAGTGGCCACTCAAACCAGCCAATGACAGGTCATAAGCCCTGTAGATGTCTAGACTTCTATATAACCCTCTCTAAAATGTTCTTTACCTTTGTTGTAATATGTTAAATAATCATATTTTATGTGGATTGATTTATGTAGTTGATCAACAGTAACTACAAAATATCCAACAATCAAACAAAGAGTAACCGATTTCCGATATGTTGAGACGTATCTTTTTCTTCGCCGATGGTTTTAAGTAAAGTTGCAGAAAGGCGGTTCAAGATGATATTATTTCGAGGGAGGGAGCGATGGCCGCACGCAACTTCCTGTGGACGGATTTCCTAAAGCACTACGACTTCCGGTTCTAATGCGAAATAGGGAAACTCCAATAGATAACAGTCCCTCGAGAAGATACCGGTACGTTTAATTTATCGTTAGTGCTGGGAACTCTAAGGCTCTAAATTAATTCATAATTTAATCATAAAAATATTTTCAAAATATGCCACGCGAATGAATGATAGTGCCGGTCATCGCTTAGTAATCAATGTGCAGTTTCAATATTTTTGTCTCTAAATTTGTTTTCGGTTCTTTCTTATTATTTCGGGATTATTTCCACTCCGCGACACACCGAATGGTTTAAATGCAGTATCGAGTGTTACAACAGCACTGCATAAACGCCCTGGTATGAGAAAAACCTTTAATTAATACCATCATTGTTGATGTTTCTGATCGCATTTTAACGTCCATTATCATAGTTTATTTATTAAATTTAGAAACAATATGTACATATTCGTCCATTGACAAATTATTTGCCATAATCTTATGGCGAGAACAAGACAACCCGATAACCCGACAAACCTGTTGCGGTAAAGCTAAATATTTGTACGGATCTACCGGTTCCTTGGCGGGCAATGCCCGTTCTAAGGAACCGGTATGTTCAGTTAAATAATGAACTCCTATTTTTCTGAACTGAAAATAAAAATATAATATACATATATAGATGATAAATAATATTTATCGGTGATTATTTTTCAAAATGCACACGTGCATTCCGGCAGAGCCGTCCGCCTGGCTGCTCATCTTCTCGGGTATAACTCGAACCGCCTCCGCGTCCTTCAGCTCCGTGTCGGGATGTCGATCGCGACGCGCGACGGTTCTGTTAATGTTGAAGATAATTTTCCTCGAGTCTTGTCGCGTTTCCTCACTCTGTTCAGGGTTCCCCGGGATAATTTGATTTTTCGCTCTTTCTTTCTTTTTCCCACATATATTTCCATTTTTTCTGTTGGAAAATTGTTTATTATTTCTTCTGTTCGCCTATTGTGAGGTATGATACTTATTTATTTATAAATTTATTGCAAAAAAATAATAAACATACTTATTAACAGGGAATCTATATGAAACCAATTAATGTAAAATGAAAAACGGAGTTTTCTCTGTTTATGATAGTCTCCATCGAACATGGCACAGCCTGTTCTAAGATGGAGATTTTCTATCTTTAGAGCGTAAGTAGTCCTATACTTATAAAACAATAACATTAAAAAGAAAAACTAAAACTACTTAATTATAAATGCCTAGCTAATCAAATGTAAGGAATTAAAAATAGTTATTATACAAATATAAAGTTTATATATGTGCCAAGAATACTTGTAACTTAAACATAAATAATACAGTATAATACATAATAAAACAAAGCAATGAAATACATAAAAAGCAATGAAATGCATAAAAATAAAAATAATATGTGTACCAATTATAAAAAGTACTAAATTTTTTTAATTACATATATTTTTCAAAAATATCTCTCGCTACACTATTTATATGTGCAGTTATTTTTATTTTAAAATTTGTTTTACATTTTGAGTTTTTTTATATTTGGCAATAAATCATTAAATATTTTTGGAGCAATAACGTTGCATTGCTTTTTACCAAAAGCGGTTGATACAAATAGGACAATACAGTTAATTTGTGTTTATTTATTTATTAATTTTTATTTAATTTGGGATTTTTACAGCTATTACATAAACAAAATAAGTAGAAAAATATTAACAATACTAGAGCCAATTAAAAAAATCCACTGTAAATCTCATGACACATAATATATAAGAAAAGAGTTTACGTAATTGTATGTGTGTGACATTTGTATTCATGTGTATGTGTATGTGTGTTGAACGAGAGCAACCTCCCCAAGCTAAATTGCAACATGATAGTTTGCTTTGGCAAATAGCAAAGTTAATTTGTCTCATAAGTTGATCATTTAAAATATTTCTTAGGCTTATATAAATGTATGCTGATTTCCGTATTTTTATTTTTATTTTTTTTTATGTTTTATTTATTTATTTATTTATTTATTCACACTCTTTATCAAAATACAATTCCATGTTCACTTTGCCCAGCTAACAAGGGTACATACCCCGTTCCAAGCTAGGCAATTACATTTTAATATATTATAATAGTTAACAAATTAATATAGAGCACAGACAAACAAAATATAAACTTATTCGGATACACATTTTGATTCATATACATACAGACATACACATATATACACACATGTATATATAAATATACACATATATACACATTTACATACACACATACGTACATACACCCATGCGCATACACATACATACATTCATAAAAACATTGACAATTTATTTATGCGAAATTTCATGGTTGTCACCTATAAATATATATTTTTTAAATTATTCCTTATTTTTTATATTTTATTTTTGACATCCAGTAAGGTTCTCCAATCCGTGGCATGCATCAACTTTTCTGACTCCCTACGACCAATGTCATGAAAGAGCGAGGTCAACACCTTCCGTAACTTGACAACACTCCCGTCTTTCCACGATTCTGGCAAAAGGTTATGGACCTTTTTGCCTACGTTATAGTGTTGTCTCGATGCCAGAACAGTGTTGACCCCTTCACTTAGTATCAGATCCCTATTAGAGTATCTTGTATTATGGTTGTGGTTGACGCTTGGGTAAATGTCTCTCTTTATGTGTGTAACCACTACCGTTCTCAATATATACTGTTGAATAATATTCAGTACTCTGAATTCTGTGAAGAGCAAGTCACTTGGATAACGAAATGTTTTTTTTTAAATGACTCGGATTAAAGATTTCTGTGCAATTGCTACAGGTTCAATTGCTTATTTCATTGGTTTATTTGCTTGAATATTTCTATAATTTTATCTTTCCAGCTAAGTTAAGAATCTATTATGACCCCTAAGTATTTTATTGAATTTGAATGAATCTTGAGTGAAAAATTTTCAGGTTCTGTTTTTTTTTTTAATACTGTAGCTGATTACTTTGAAAAACCGTGTATCACAAGAATACTACTATTTAATATCTCTACTTGTAGTTTAATTTTATTTTTATAGCTCGAAGAAGGTCATTTCGTATTTATTATTTATCTTGTCTGTTTATTTTATCGTATTTTAGATAGCATTCTTAAAATCCATAAACTTCGGCTTGATTTAAAAAAATAAATTAATGTCATATTTTGCAATCGGCACACTTTAACGTGTTACGCCGCGCCGTTCCGTGTTACGCCGGGCGAGTCTCTTGTACACGGTTCCAGAGATAATGTAGAACTATCACGGTTCCACTCGTTCCGCCGCCGCCGTACGAGAAATGGTATATTTCTATCTGCCAGCACTTCTTCACTGCGCGCACTGCAGTCGCGATTCATAATTCGTCACATTTGACAATACGTTGCGTCAATTATTGTGCGATGTGAGTAATCCAACTATATATCGTCAGCGTACAATTCAAATGTTATTTAACTCTTAATTTAACTAAGTGTATATTTTTAACACTTTTTATGAAATAACATCCGCTGAAACACGGTATCGTAATTCACACGGTTTAAAGATGTAATTATATTTCTTCTTCAAGAGCACTATAAATTACCTCGTTGGTATGTGACGATCATTTGTTTTATTGTGTGACAGGTATGTGACGGGTACTCGTTTAATGAATAAAATGTACTTTTTTTTCTATATTTTTTTGTTTTTTTTTTACAATAAAACAAGAGGTAAAAGAGAGTATTTAAAAATAAAGGATAATTAAATAGCAATAAAATACATTTTAAACAGTAAGAATAGCAAACAAAAAATCTCACAAAGGCATGGCCTGTTCGTGGGTATACAAGAAATGTATATGTTTGTTTTTTTTTTCTTTTTTACTTATACGACTTCATGCTTATTATAATAAATAATATTGATGAAGGTAGTTTACGCCATTTGTATAAATAAAAAATTACTATTCAACTAGAAAAAGAAAGCAATCAGCACCATCAGTTTTTTTTGGCAAATTAATTTATTTTAATTTATAGAAATCATTCAGGGCGGATATTATTTAAGAAGTTGTATTTCGTGAAGCGTATTCGCCCTTTTTTAAAAATATTATTCTATTATTTATTTATAAATCATAAAACATAAAGTATAATATATAAATAAATTACATTCCTACATTTCAATTCAGGAACTTAAATATTATATTTTGTTAAATTAAAGCGCAGCAAGTTTAACTAATACGATTCTTTATAACTAAATATATCACAACAGCTATAAACTGAATAATTTTTAATAAAATAAATAAAAAATAGCTTTGTTTTTAACCACTAATTTTTATTTTTCATCGACTGGTTTAAGCTTGTTCGCTTTGAAACCGGTAGGTGAAAAATAAAAATTAGTGGTTAAAAACAAAGTTGTTTTATTTATTTTATTATAATGAATAACCACAAAGTTAGTGCTTCAAATATAAACGAATAATTCTTCTTTTACACACAAAATAAATATATGAAAACGCTTTCAATAATGGAGGGAGTGGTAAATCTAGGACTAAGGGAGATAAGGCCGTTAACACCACATGCTACGCAGATGAAGCAAACATTATAGCAGAATCAAAAGATGATTTACAACGCATTCAGAAATTTAACACGAGTAATCTCAGTAAGTTTTCTTTTAATGTTTCATAATTAATCAATCAGAAAATAATATAAAATCAATCAAAATTAAATTAACATAAAATGTATAAGTTTACAAATATGCAAAATTCAGTTTATTTGTACTAACGTACGCAAAATACATAATGTTCTTATGTGTAAATCATAATTTGTATGTAAGATTTAAAAACATAATATGTTTTTTCCGTCCTATTACTTTTTTACTTTTGTTCAATTCGAACCAATTGACTACGGCCGTTGTTATATACGGATATAAGATGATTTGCAAATTCTGAGAAGTTATTATTCCTGAGACATCTTACGTGTTCTTTGATTCTAATTGTAACTTTAAGTTATTTTTTTCCTGTGTAGAAATTGTGAGCAATTCATAAATTCCCGAATGATTCAATTTCATTTCATTCGATATATTTAATTAATTATTGTCGTTTACTTATTATTATTTTTCCTTGTAATATATTACAATGTTATTACGTTCAGTCTCAAACGTCCGAACAATTTAGAGAAAGTTCAAACCGAAACACAATAGTTGGTCACGTTAACCCCTAACCTACCATAAAGCTACAAACTGTTCAGTTTAATGATCGTAAATTATAAACCAATTTGAGTTTTGAAATAACTTTTGGTGAGATGGCGCTTTTACTTTACGTCTGTTACGGACATTGTGAATTTCGGAACATCACACGAGTAATTACACAATATTAAGCATTATTTAAGCTCAAATTAGAAGGAAGTATATCTTTTTTATTTTAATGTACTCAACCCTATAATTACAATAATTGCAAAAAATGTAAGAGTCCAATGTGGGTGTTGAAATATTTTACTTATTGTTTTCTTAGTAAAATAAATCATTTAAATAACTGCACATAACATATTCTGTACATTGTATAAGTTTATTATATTTAATAGAAATATGTTCTCGTCGTTAGAAAAGCACCGCTTTTTATAAAAAACGTAATATTCATTTTTGTGTTATCTCAATAAATCATTATAAGTATTACTATAGTTATTTTACCACAAGCTTTCTGAACATCAAAAGTTAGTTCATTTAATTTATTGATTTTACCAGATTTTTCTCTAAAATGTGGATATGAATGACGTTTTCAAATGATTTTAAAGTTGATTTTTTTAAACTAACAATTTGTTTTTTTGCACCACAACAGGCAGGGAGGCCCAATTAGACTAGTAAATTACAACACAGTACACTCAGGCTTGAGAAAATCCGATTTTTAATTTACGGAACTGAAACCGGAACCTTCCGTATGTGAGCCGAGCTTCTTAACCACTACACCACGGAAACCGCTTTTTCGTGGTTACTTTTCTCAATGATCAAGGATGAACGTAATGATCAGTATAAATAATGTTGGATAAAACGTACCTTATAAAAATATTTCAATGACCCTCTCAGTCAAAACTTTGTTTGACGATGTTCATAAGTATTAAAATTTGTTCATTCATTAAAGATACTTACATTTTATGTACTTTAAGTATAATAATTGAGTCCATTGCGACTGAAGTTAACCATTAACAAAATAGTCAAACTTTTGTATTTTAAAAATTCTATTTACTTTATTTAAAATATTAATTTACATTTTACACTTTTGACACTTTTTTTAAAATGCAAGAAAGAAAATATTTTTAAAAATTTACACATAAGCTAGTTTAATAACTATTCATATGTTAACTTTTGATCGAGTAGCCACACTGTAATTTTGCACTTGTTACATTGTGTTAAATTTAAGTTCTTTTGGCAAAAATTCAAAATACTAGGTACTAAATAATGAAAAGTTCAATTACCATATTTATTACATATTTTTAGTACCACTATCATCAGTATACGTGAAGCGTGTTTTATGGTTATGTTTGACAGGAAATTCGAAATGATTACTATTTAATTGTTGATTAAAAATTAGGCAAAGCTACAGTTATATTAGAACTGGTAGAGTTTAAAGTGTTTTGTTCGGGAGAACTTTATTGCTGTTTGTAAATCTCCGCTGGTACAACTATAGGTATGGAGTAGTGCAGACCCTGGATCATTTTAATATTAGTTTAAGAAGTCCCCACGACGTTAAATCATATCTTATTATTGATTCTATGAGGCAAAAACACATCATGTTTACAGTGCTTTTAGGCTTTCTGCCTATTTATTTTCAATAAACTGGGTTGGAAATTTCATGGATGTTTTGTAAATAAATAAGTAGGAAAAAAATGTCTTCGATTTATACTGATTACAGAAATGTAATATTTAAGAATGATATTGTTATTGAATCGGCATTCACTTCGTAACACTTAACAAAGTTTTATTTTCATAACAATTTAAGGAATGAGTTTACTTCAATTTTAAAATGGATTGGCACGGTTAGCTCTAAGTCCTATATGTCGATCGTATATATGAATATATTGTTTACCCATTATTTTACTGCCCTTGTTCGTCTTTGCTACAGAGTTTTATGTTGTTTATGTTAGTTTTTAGGCACATTCGTTGCTTTATATTACTGTCGTTATTGGCTTAGGACGTGCATTTAATAAATAAAATAAAACATGATGTCTGTCAGTTCACTTCTTCGTAATGGGTTTTATTGAAAAAAACATGTTTGAAGTCATATTTTGTCGTGCCTATGATTGTATTTTAGTTTACAATTGGTTCCGTGGTATTTCTCCTACTAGTAAATAAATATGTACGTTTGTTCGTATGGCCGGGGGAAGATTATCGACAAGGGGAACAAAGCTTGGACGGCTGCCAGCTCATATCAACTGGTAGGTAACATGTTCCGTGGCTGCGGGACTACCGACCGCTCTCCCGATCCTATCCACTGCCGGGCACGACTACCGACTACCGACTACCGACATCTAACTTGGCTGCTAATTTCCGTCATTCACTTGACTCAAATTCATTCGCACTATCCTATTTTGGAAAAGGAAAGAATTCATTGCTCTGTGACAAAATATAATATTATTATTATTACAAATGTGAATCTGTTATATGTAGTTTAAGTTCTATCAAACATTCGGTGACAGTATTTTTAACAAAGTGGTGTGTTTATCAATGGAGTTTGTGTGATTTTTTACTATAATTTTTTTCACTGATAATTCAAGTGATATTATATATTTATTTTAGAGGGATGAAGCTGTTAAAGAATATGGAAGTTTAAGCTATTACAGAGCTTATGTCTTCTCTTCGGTCGGGTTAACTGATCATTTTAACTATTGCGTAACAGCTGAAAGAATTTTAACTCTCAATTGTTTGCTGACCTCGCTTATTTAAAAGTTATTAATGTGAATTAAAAATATTTCGAGTGTGTCTAGATATTTAAAGACAAATTATATTTTTTACCTTACCGGATTAAAATCAATATTTAAATTTATTTTGATACAAATTCCGTCAGGGGAAAATCCAAACATACTCTTAATACTTATATATATCTTAGTACTTAATCTTATCTCCATCTTAGAACATGCTGTACCATGTTAGATGGAGACTATCATAAACAGAGAACACTCCGTATTTATTTTACATTAATTGGTTTTATATAGATTCCCTGTTATTTAGTATATATATTATTTTTTTGCAATAAATTTATAAATAAAAGTAAATAAAATAAAATAAATACTTAATAAAGCGTTATCATTTTTACAATTTCTCGCGTTAACCTTTTTTTATGGATCACATACTACATCATAATATGACATATAATAAATACGAACTATATATGTATGAATGCAAATTTGAGTTGGCCATATTTAAGAACGTTTCATTGCGGATACTACGGTTATATAATTTATTTTAGATATTTATGTATCGGATATCGGTTATCGTACAACCGCTATCAAACGCAATTATTATCATTACTAAACAAAGATTGATCAACTAGTCATCAATTCGTGTAGGCGATGGATCAGAGGTGTCAACTTAGTTGTATAAAAGAAATAGCAGTGTAATATTTTCATTAAATCATAATACATTTTGATAATCCCGTCAAATTGAGTATAATCGTATCGGGTTCCGTAAATACGATAATAGCGTCCGGCCGTCAATCCCAGAATCGATTTTATCGTTTATCTCGCAAATCTCCATAACCTATAACGGACCCTTTTGCAGCCCCTATCTATAACCACCCCCCGCGGCTCCTTCTCCAACCCGACCCCTTTACCGCCTATTATTCAATAGCCCGCTCATGTTAATCACCACTAAGCCTGATTCACTGCCTCCAAATATATCAAATCACGTGTCCGACCTTTTTGCAACTACATACGCGGAATAATCGAGGAGATTTTTCGCACTACGCTTCTACGCGGAGGTTAGGTGAGGCGCCCCAACGCAACCGCATTTAAAAAAATATATATAATACGATTATAATGACAGTTTTAAATATCCATTTATTTTCCAGTATTTTGAATATGACGAACTGAATTGCATTTGAATATGAACATGTTAAAAGAAATTAATTTTCTTACTCATTTCTCTTGTATTTTCAATATTGACCTAAATGTTTTTGTTACCAGGAAAAAAGTTACTTTCATAACACCAAAAATAAAAAGTAGCTCAAAATTTTATTGGTAAAATTTTTTTGATTCAATGACAGACGACCCGGCCCATATGCATGGCCGTACAAATATATAATTAGCTACGAAAAACAATAAGGGAAGTCAATTGTATTAAAGTTTTTACAAGAGAGTTCAAAGCTCAGTGAAATAATTCTCTAGAGACGCCATTGCAAATCTAAAATTTTGGTTCGGTTTTTACTTTAACAACAAACGAGTAACGCTCGGTTTCGGTTAGCGCTTACAATTTCCAACCCAAGTACCTAAGGCCCGTTGAATCGCTGTAATCTATAGCTTATTTCGTGGTCAATAATCATTTTATAGTTTTTCACCGTATGTGAAACTCAATTAGGTTGTAACTTAAGGGTTTAAACTGTTTTTAGTAAATAAATAAACTATTGATGAATATTTGTAAGACGGATATGAGTAAATGTAAATATCGCATGCGCTAAGTACGCCATCATAATTTATGAAACCTTTTTTTATTTGAATACTATTTTTAGGATTTAACTGTAGGCGGTTTCGTGTGGTAACATGTGCGCCATTTAGCCATGCATACCTTTGTTTTCTTACATTGTATGTTTATAATGTTTAAACAAGATATATTATTTTTATTATCAATTGCAAAGATAGTAGTGAAGGGAATATAAAGTCTGGGCATTTTTTCAAAAGTTTCACTTTCGCTTCATTTTCATAAAACTAAAACTGAAACCCTCAATGACGAGGGTGATTCATTTGCTGTAATTATTTCTCCTACTAGGCAACGCTTTAACATTAGTTAATACTATTACAATATATTTACGCAAATGTGTTTTGTTGTGTTTATTTTACCGTTTAATGTTTTCACAGCCAATTCATCGTTTAAATTTCGCCATAATAGTTAACCTATATTAAAAAGAGAATTGCAAAGCAAAAAAAAGACTGCAACGTAATAACTTGTTAAAAATCCACCGGGTGTTCACGATTGTTTTATATGACTCGAATCATTATCTGACCTATATATTTTTTTTTGTTTATTTTTTTAAAGCAAAAAATACACAATCTTATCATGGAGTGCAATTTTTTTTTATGTCCCCACTTGTTAGAAAATTCCGTGTTAAATCGGGACTCTTCTATTTATAAATCAAAAACATTTATTAACATCTTAGAACAATAAACAAAATAATCAAAACAATATACAAAATAATCAAAACAACATACAAAATAATAATAGAAAAATATAAATAGCAAAAATGTATACATGTCGAAAAATGGAATGCAGAAAAGTTATATTATAATACATGGCAATATGTTATGAATAATTTACAGTTATAATATAATTCTATTCGGTAATTAATTGATAATTGTAACACATCTACATATATGGTAGAATATGTAATTTAGTAAACAAAATAATACAGTTAATATATGTATTTACAAACAATTATGCATCACTATTAAGTTAATTCAAAGGTGATATACACATATACGTATATGGATAATAATGAAGACAGCGTCGATATAATAAAATCACATTTACCCCTATCACTGCAAAATAAACTTGGAATAGCTATTATTACACAAGTCGTATAACAACCATTCCCCACCCATAACAACTATAAGAACTGTCGACATTAGAGGACATTCATTCTTTTACTGCCATGTTTGTAGGTCGTGGATCGTTCGTAAAATCTAGAACGAAAATATTGAAGTTGTTCAAACGTTCGTGAACATTTAAAAATAATCGGTGTACTGTCCGCGACCGCGTCCGGGTGGCTAAATAACACAGTTCTGTTTCTGAATTAGAATAAGAAACCCGAACAAGTGCTTTTGACCCGATGAAATTTTCTGGCAGGTAAAAAACCTAAAAATTGAATCAAATAAAGATAATACATTTTCCTAGTGTAGTGGTTGGCGCGTTTTTCTACTGTGCATTAAGATGGTTCTATACTGCAATTTTTTTTTCTGAATTAGCACCCGACGCGTCAGACTGATCACCTTATTTTCGATGTATCAAAAATGATAGAGATACGTTTTAATTGGCGCCCTATGCCCCACTGGAAACAGAAAGGGAATTGAAAATGACTTATAATTATTAACAAAATATTGAGTAACGCGAAAGTAGCCTAAAACGAAGGTAATATCATACATGGTAAAATGGTAATGGTAATTTTAAAGTGGAACAGAAGATCTGTTGATGCCTGTCAATAGTCCGGCTTCTCCTGTATGAGTTTTCACCACCAGATCCTCACACTGTAGTCAGAGAAATTAGAAGGAACAGACCTTATGCCAAAATATATACTTTTTGCAGTTAATAAAAGCCTTGAACATAATAAGCATGGCAAAAAAATAGGGAACTCCTTTATTAAAAAAAAAAGCCCAAAACGAAAGTCGTGTTTTGAAAATCAGATTTTACATAGTAAAAAAATGCATTTTTTATTTATTAAACGTTAAAAATCACAATTTTAAGTTTGGTTAGATCAGTTGCGGGTTAATCTGAAGGGAAAACTTAATTCGCCTGGGTCTTAATATTAATTCAAAAAAGACTCAGATTATGTGCAACCAATCCTGTCCTGATCTCGATCAGCCTTTCCACAATAATGGACAGAGGATTGGGAAAGTCGACAGCTTTAAATACTCGGGAGTTCCCATAATTGAGAATGGAGGCACGCACGAAAAGCTCGCGATTCGCCTAAGAATTGCTGGAGCAACTTTTAACCTGATGCGTGTTGTCTGGAACCCTAGTTTATACTCGATCAAAACGAAATGCCGATTATTTAACTCTTGTATAATGCCAGTAACTCCTATATGGGTGCGAATCTTGGCACCTTACCGAAGCTCGAAATAACAAACTTCCGAGTTTTGAGAGTCGGGGCTCGAGAAGAATATTATGAATAAAGTGGTTCGATTTTATAACTAACATTGAAGTCCGAGAACGGACGAAGCAGCCTCCTATAACGAGCGTCTCGAGGATGCGGCGGCGGACCTGGCTCGGGCAAGTGCTGCGCATGCCTCGGGAGAACCTAAACCCGAGTTGCCTCTCCTTTAAACCTGCGGGCTCACGCCATCCTGGAAGGCCGTCAAAGACGATCTTTCGACTTCATTCGACGGAACTGAGGGGCGCCGGATTGACGTGGGAAGAGGCTAAAATGTTGGCCGACGATAGGTTCTCTCGGAGACTTTGAACTGGAAAATAAGAAGAAGATTAGGCGGAAAAAATAGTACATACATGAAAATTGAACATTGAAAAATTTTGTTATTCTAAAATTTATGATAACTAGTGGATTTCATTATAACACACGAGGATAGCCACTTATATCTGAATGAACCGTCCTTAATATCCATCTCCTCTCCTCTTCAAACTCATCATTACTTTTGCTTTTCGTTTCGGACCCTACTTTACCGCCCTTAAATGGACTACTTTCCGCCACATCTGTCGGGACTACGCGGAGGTCCTTGCCCTTTTTAGAATATAATATATTGTCACAAACGAATGTTCGATGATTTCTTTATTTAATAAGTATATTTTTAACGTGTCGTTTATTCGATTAGAATAATGATTCAACATATTTCTTCATAGTACCAGATAAATCATTGAATTTTCCTTTTTTTTTCAGGTAAGAACCAAGGGAATTTCGTGTCAATGGTCGATAGTCAATACCACGCTCGTCAAAGTAAGACTCAAATAATATTATTAATTTATTGTAATGTATGAATCATTCATAATTTAGTCTTTATCTTCAGGTCTTAGGTATTAACTGTATTAGAATGTTTGTTGTTTTTAGATAAACAGAACAGCTTAAAAAAGTGTTGTTGGTTTTTTGGCGGCCTCCGTGGTGTAGTGGTCAAGACGCTTGACTCACGCACGGAATGTTCCGGGTTCGATTCCCGGTGAGAACACAAAAATTAAAAATGTGATTTTTCTCAAGCCTGGGTGCTCTGTGATGTAATTCACCACTGTAATTAGGCCTCCTGGCCTGTTGTGGTGCAAAAAAAAAATGTATATTTATTTTTCAAAAAAGACTTGATTTACTTATATTTCATTTTGATGATATATTTAAGGTTTTTTTAATAAATACGTTATTGTGTTACTAAAATATTTAATGAGAGAAATCCACGCAAAAAATCTGCTTGTCCAGTTTGGCGGGAATTAAGTTAATTTTAAAAAAAATGCTCACGTAAGAAAATAAATTATAATTCACTTGATATAATTCTGAACAGTTAATTTTTTGAAACAATTTCTTGGTGTATAATTTTTTGACGTTTTATGATTATTTTATTTAAAACAGAAAATAATCTGTACCGAAAAAAAAACATCAAAACATTAGTTTCCTACTTTTATTTATATTTGAAACTAAAGTTATGATTTCCTCTGTACAAAGTAACTTTTATCTAAAATATTAAACAAATTTAAGATTAAATACAAACTTTTTCAAAATTAAGCAAGTTACTGAATTCATGTTAGCGTTATCACATTTTCATATCTCCATATGAACACAAAACTTTTCAGTTTTAAATAAAACTATGTTGAACCTGTATTTTTTAGTACATATTTAATTTTATAGCTTTTAGCGATTGTACAGTACCAAAATATAATGTACGGGTCAAATTACATTTTTTGAATGAAATTACGTCTAGTATTTTTCTTAGTATTATTTCAAAACTTATGCTTAAATAAATACGTTGTTACTGCTTCTTTTTATTATTAATCTTAACGTCATTTCTTTGTGACATTGGTTATAACTATGTATACTTCTTAAATTATCGTAATATTTGAGTTTGTCCAAATATTTGTAGACAAAAGACTGGATTTCACCCTCTAAGGAGTCATAAGATTAACAAATTACTACAGGGATTTTTCAAATTAATTAAAATCGAAAAAATTAGGGAAATCCTTTTATGCAAAAATACGAATTATGATTTACCTACTAAGTTGCCTTGTATTTTGTAAGGTGAATATTTTTTTCCCTCGCTGCCTTAAATAACCTCTGAAGCACATATTTATCATATAGTTATCTTAATTTTTTACATCGGTTCAAACTGATATTTTCGATCGAAAGTTGTGTTTTCGCTCAGTGTTATTTTCATTTTCTTAACAGGAACATTGTTGTTTGTAACAACTGGTTTTTAAATAACTTAACGCATTCAGAACACAAAAAAAAATGTGAAAAGGAAAGCCATCGAAAACTTAATGAAATTGTTGATAATAAAAATGATTTTTGAGCAAATATTCAAATAATTCCCACAAAATTTGTATAGCTTTTGAATATTTCATTAAGATAAATTTTCCGATACCTCAAATTACATACCTACCAGCTACTTTGCAATATATAAACACAGCAAACGTTTTGAGATACACATAAAGAAAATTATTAGGTATCATAAAAGAATCACGACATTCTATGCTTAAAGAATAGCCCATAAATTGCTTTACGATCGATCATATAATAGTTTCTTAGCTAACATTTTAGATATCTACAATGTAGTTGCAAAACAGTTAAAAATATACTCAAAAGAAATAATATTTTCTAATGAATATGTTTCTGGCAGTTAAACTTTTGAAAAAACAGAAAAGGTAAAACGAATAAAAAATTAAACTTCAAAGTGAGCTAACGTGTTCGTTACAGCTTTGAACACACGAGTGCAGTTGTCGCTTATTCTAATCATAACCACGGACTTTATATCAAAGTACGTAAACATGTTGGTGTTTTTATTCGAGGAGAGGCGGCAGCCTAGCTGGCACGCGTGAGGCATCCTAGTGAGATGTATCAACAGCACCTCAAGCGACGCGACATCCATCCGGCTCCGATTTTCTTATCAGACTTACTTTTTAAAGAGGAATTTCCTTTCGACAGTAAAAAAATTCACCCGGTTCATTCTACGCAAATTTATTTGAAAATCGCGCTCGGCGAAATCAATGAAAATGAAAAATATTTATTATTAATATTTAAAGCATTTAATTTGTGGTCAAACATTTTACTAAATGTTATTAAATATTTGTATAAAATCACTTACCGACTTTTCTATGTCTACCGGTTTCGAGACGTACCCGTCTCTTCGTCAGGACACAAATTAAACCACCATACACCTTCACCGTAGTTGTTGCACAAAAATATAAAACCAACGCGACATTAATTTCAATAAGCACTAATTAGGACAAACATGCACTGTGCATGTGATTATTAATATGCATGTCATGTTAGTTTTATATTTTTGTGCAACAACTATGGTGAAGGTGTATAGTGGATTTTGCATGCTGGTTTAATTTGCGCCCTGATGAAGAGACGGTTACGTCTCGAAACCGGTAGACATAGAAAAGTCGGTAAGTGGTTATATACAAATATTTAATAACATTTAGAAAAATATTTCAGTTAATGGCACAACAACTTTTTAATTGATTTTATTATATTCTGCATACCATAAACATGTATTAAGATTTTTTTAGTTAACATGCTGATAAGACTTTTAATTATGCCTAATGCTCAAGCATTTTTTTATCATCTTTGCTTATATATATGTATGATTATCATCTGTATTAAAGTATTACATTTAATAATAGAAGTTCGTTTATTGTTGACTTTATTTATTTTTCTTAGCGTATGCATTTAATAATATTTTAGTAGCTTCATGCCGGTAGTTACGTCCATATTGTACCATTTTAGCGCTCATAAAAAGAATATAAAAAAATATATATGCCAAAAAATATTCGCCATGTATTCGATTTCGTCTTGTCCCCATTTCGAATCCAGAAAATATACTAACCGAAAATTGGTTTAATAAGTATGACAAAAAAAAAGATTCCACCAAATTCCTGGTGATTTATTTCTTTATTTACTAGAATTTTTCGCTCTCTCCAAAACACAATACGGAGCGTACTTTGTCTTCATTAGACCATATTAGGGACATTTCCCCTATGACCCAGTCGCCGTATTGTGCACCGAACAGGTTACCGTAATTAACGCATATACATTACCTTTATTATCTTCGTTTTTTTTGGTGAAGTTTGATAAATTCATTGTCGTCAGTAACCAGACATGATTTTAAAAATAAATTAATTTAGGTTGAATTTCATATCACATAATTTACTATGAAATATACCTAGTTGAATATCAATTTACTAGCATACTGAATACATTGAAATTTTTGGAAATACGTAATTATTGTGCATAATTAAAAACGCAAATACGAGTACATATGTTTCAATCCCATACCTAGTGGCTAATATAATAGAAGACTGGAGCCTTATGCTGGAAAGATGTGACATTTTGTCACCCACTCGACAATAATCGATTGAGCAATTCGATTGTTTTGTCATAGTGCTATTCTTGAAAACCCTCCGACAATCTAATTACAAAGACGAATGAGAAAGTGACAACACTAACAAATCCGTATTTATCTATGGCCTTCCTAGTCTCCTGCTACACGTAAACCTTTATTGTTTGTTGTCAGTTTTCTTCCGTTAAATATTTTGTGAATGGAATATTATGAAAAAAAAAAAAGAAAATGTTTTACAGAGATACCGCAACATCGATAATTATTATTTGCCTTTGACATAACACACATCTACATGTTATTAGAAATATTTCATGTATATTTAATGGATTTTAAAAACATATTGTAAAATATATATCTCAAATACGTATTTTGACATTGACAAGCGATAAAATAATGTTGAATTCATGTTTCTAGTGAAACTTCATTTGATAATGGATCAAAAATAGGTACAGTTATATTCGTTGCACATTTGTTGATACGGCATCATCGTAACATTGATCAGTGTTATAAATTTTAAGTTAAAATATAACAAAAATACCTACTCGTCATTCAAATATAAATACCGAGCGTTTTACGAGAAAGAAGTTTGACAGCTGAAGTTACGATGTCGCATTCGATTATCAATGTCCTTTGGGGCACTCGAGATAAAGTCAATTGGTTTTCGATCGACTGCATTCGTATAGGTGGTTGAAGAATGCTGTCATTCGTTGAATTACGGAAGTCGCATGCGATTCACCATAAAATTACAATAAAATAGTATATACGCTACGGGTAAAATAATATTTTCCGATATTCTATATCAATATGTTTCTTCTTTGAGTGATACCGTGTGTGTTGGATTTGTTCCGACGTTTCGGCTACCATTTCAGGAGCCATTTTCAGGGTTAACTGAGAGTTATGTAGAAAAAAGTGTGTGTTTAAGTACTAGTAATTTGTACCGTGTCGCAGTCGGCAGTAGGCACATTTCTATTCATGTTTGTAGTATGTAGTGCTATCATACGTATCATTCGAGCATCATTCTACGACGAGCGAAGCCTCCAAAATCTAAATTAACAGCATCTCAACGACAAGCCTTGAAATAGTTACGAAGAAATGAAGACATAGTAATATGCTCACACTTTTTTCTACGAAACATTCAGTTTACCATGAAGATGGCTCCTACAATGGTAGCTGAAACATCGGAACAAATCCAACACACACGGTATCACCCAAAAATGAAACATATTGATAACAGTGACCGTGAAAACCTTCGCACCTATTTATCTAAAGTTTTTGTACGTACAGATAAAATTACTATAAATATTCTGTATGGCATTTACATTTTTAAGTCTCTAAAAATAAAGCTTATTATGAAAAATAAGACGAAATTAACAAATGTTTCAGGTTTTCAGATGAGAACTCTTTTTTAATTTAATTCAAATGTACCCCTTAAAACAACTCATAAAAGAGGCTGGAGGAAAACGTTTTACTCTTATAGGTTTGATTCTAATTTTTAATTAAATTATTTACGAATAGTTGAAATCAGCCCAAAGTTTTTAAATTTCTGAACCTTGTTTAAATATTTGGAAAAATATTTTGGGGCATTCAGATAAATATTTGTCTAAATCAAAAGACAGCATTTTTTTTGTACAACAACAACATCAAACCATCACGCCGTTTCCATAGAGAGGATAGAACACCACACCACACTGTCTTTGCATACAGACCTCGCTTCCTACATTTTCTCATGCACGCTCGCTGATTATTCCTACTCTTGACATGTCTTTTTCGGTCTTGTTCTTTTTCGGCATCCACCAACATTCGCATCGTAGATCCTTCTAGCCGTTCTTTCACTGTCCATTCGCTATACATGTCCAAACCAACGCATCACCCTTTTCTCGATTCTGTCAATAATGCATGTTTCAGCCTTAAATAATTCACGGATCTCGACATTTGTGCACCTTTTATACATCGCTTTACCACACTCTCGCCTGACGGATCGCATTTCGACCGCATTTAATCTTCTTTCATCATTATTTGTCTAATTCCATTCGCTCTCGTACATTAGGGATCGCACTAAAACTCCATTGTGAACTGCTAGTTTTGCCTCCTGCGACAAAAAATTGTTTGCCAAGGTAGATTTCAGCGCACCGTGCGCCCTGTTTCCGCCACTCACCCTCTATTTAATATCTTTTTCGGTCTTTCCATCCCTAGTAAACATAGTTTCCAGATACACAAAAAATCTTCTACCTGATTCAGAATATCTCCATTCACATTGATCTCACGTTTAGTCATATTTTCATCTCTTTCAAAAACCATCACTTTCGATTTATCAACATTCATTAGCAATTCGCTTTTCTTGCATACATCGTAGACTTTTGTTACCAATAATTGCAGGTCGTCTTTGCAGCTAGCAAAAAGTACGGCAGCATACAGAAAACAGTTAACAGTTATACCACTCATTTTTACTCCCATTCTCAAATTTTTCGGTTCTTTCATACAGTTATCGATGTTTACGTTGAACCATGATGACATTACACATCCTTGTTTGACTCCTTTAGGAATGTTAAACCACGATGTGAATGACCCATTCACCTTCACACATGCTGTGCTGTCCTTGTACAGTGACGGAATAGCCCTTGTCAGGTTACCATTCATTCCATACCCCGATAAAAATTTCCACGATATTTCTCTTTCAACTCAATCAAATGCTTTTTGCAGATCGACAAATGCAGATAATTTTTTTTGGTGTCTAGCCAGAAATTTTTATGTCATATTCAATATCCAAACATCGTTTTCCATTCAGAAATCCACTTTTTATATCCCACATCTTAAGTCACTTTCCTCACTCTTTTACTCTGTGTTATACTACAATATAATACAAGGGCGGATTGATAATGAAGCTACCTAGCGCTAGATGGCAGCACCAACACAAAAAAGATTTATTTTTTCCAAATTGCGATCTGTCAAACGGCAGCTGTTAAAATGTCACACAAATTCATAGATTAGTTTATTTGATGTAGTCGTTTAGAGTAAATTACTTTTGTGTTTCTTGAAAAATAAAAAAACGAGTTTCGTGCAGTAATTAAACACTATTATTTGAAAGGGAAAACGGCGAAAGAGACAAAAGAAAAGCTCGATAAACATTACAGTGAGTCTGTTCCGTCAGATTACGTGGTAAAATATTGGATTGCTGAATTTGAACGCGGCCAAACAAGCACTGCAACAATACCATCAACAAGAAGGCCAAAAGAGGTGGTTACTGAAGAAAATATTAAGACAATCCTTAATATCGTTATAAATGATCGCCGAATGAAGTTGCGTGAGATTATTGAAATATTGAAATAGTAAACATCTCATATAAACGTTTCAACATTTTGCATGAACATTTGCATATGAAAAAGCAATCGGAAAGATGGGTGCCGCGTTTGCTCAGTGTCGAACAAAAACGAGTTCGAGAGACCACTTCACAGCAGTGTTTGGACATAATAAAGCGTAATCCTGTTGATTTTTGGCGTCGATTAATAATTGTTGATGAAACGTGGGTGCACCACTATACACCTGAAACCAAGAAGGCAAGGGCAGTAAAATTGGCTGGCAAGGTTATGGCTACGGTGTTTTGGGATGCACTCGGAATATTGCTCATCGATTATCTTGAATAAGGATCTACAATCACAAGAAAGTATTATCGTGCATTATTGGATCAATTGAATGATGCAATCAAAGAATTTTAAAGAAGAAAAAAGTTATATTTCTTCAAGACAACGCACCGGTTCACACAGCATTAGATACGATGCTAAAACTACGTGAAATACACTTTGAATTGGTTGATCATCCACTTTGTAGTCCAGATTTAGCTTCTAGTGACTTTTTCCTGTTTCCAAACTTGAAAAAATGGCTCTGAGGAAAAAGATTCAGCACAAACAAAAAAGTGATTACCGAAACTAACGCGTATTTTGAGAGGTTCCCGAAGTTGTATTATTCAGATGGTATAAAAAAGTTGGAATATCGTCTTACTAAGTGTGTCGAAGTAAAAAGAGACTATGTTTAAAAATAAATGGTTTTTGAAAAAAAAAAAAAATTTCTACTTAGGTAGCTTCATTTTCAATCCACCCTCGTATATGCAGTTTACAAAATAGAAACTTGTTTCTAAACACATCGTGTTTACACAAAAACATAAATAAAAAAAGTTTTTATAATTAGGGAGCCTACGTTGATTGAAAAGTAATCAAATTAAAGCACATAGGTACGTCCGTTAACTAAGTTGACTCTGCTTTGAGTTGAAGTTCTTTATAATTCATCAAAGTAAAATATGGTCCGGTTTGATCCTAGTTGGCCTAGTTCCTACTGATGCAGTCCTTGTCCATCGCTCGCTCAGGACAATTCTTTACCTTGGGGGGAAAGAAAATCAATTTTAGTGGCTAGTGTTGAAGACTCGAGGATCAGAGGTCTGAGGTTCGAGCCCCACTCTACCTCAACTTGTTTTCCATTTTCAAATAGTCAGTTATTTAGAAACAAACATTCATTAAACAAATATATACACTTGCTGAGAATTTCGGATCATGGTCTTTCAGATCATTTCAGAAGGTTTCTGATTATGGTCGATCATTCTTATCCTGATAAGGTCATTTTTCAGTCTACATAATTCTATTCAAGTAATTACTTGAGAATCTCATTATACTTAAAAATACAATATTTTCAATGATTTTTGCATTTGGTTACTATTTATAAATTCTGGGGTTCGTGTTTTGTTTTGAAAAGTGTTTTTTCCAAGAAAGATTAGATAGTCGTTGAGCGTGTTTTGCGGATAAGACTAATAAAATAATGATTTCTGTAAAAATTAATCCAGATGATTCGCAATCAGTTTACCGATGCAGTATCTTTTAAACTATTAGGGTCAAGAGAAATGATTCCTACATAATTTAGAAAAACTCAAACCTATTTGAAATATTTAGTATTTGCGAACTGTTTGATCGACTTGCGAAATAAAAAAAATGTTACCTTGTAATCAATATTGGATAGGGAGGAGCTTTTAACAACCATATTAAACCATTTGAAATTGTTCTAAAATTTATCTTGAAAATAATGCTTCACAAAAATCACGAATTTTCTTCTTTTCAATTGTTCCTATCTGGATTTTGTCGAAAATAGTCTTACGTAATCCGAGGGTTACCACATTTGTGCGCCGTAGTACGAATAATTTTGATGTCGATTTTACAAAGACACTACAATAGTTCATCTTTACATTTAGAAAATGATACCTTTAAATTTTATAATTTTATATTTCCGCTGTCGCGTTTTTGATTTACTTCTTTTAAACTTCTTCTGAAAAACTTCATTTACTTTACTTCACTGATATTTTACCGATAGAAGATTATGAAAAAAATGTAAAAAGTAGATCATGAAAAAAAAAAATACAAAAATAGTAAATTATTCATAGTAACTTTTCTTTTAAAGGAGCGCTAGAAAACTTACATTGAAAGATTGAGAATCACTGATACGTTTCTATTTTTTCTTATATATGTACTACTGTTATGAATAAACTAATAAAAGTAACATTTCTTAAATCACAGTAAAAAACTACTTAAATGTTTTACAAATAAGTTATATTTATACGATACATTCCAAAAAACTCTAAACTTAAATTGCCTAGGTACGAGTATGGCATGTTAATTTTTTTTTATTTGTATGCATTTTTGTTATTTTATATCTGAAATTCGACGGCTTCAGTTTTATAAAGTTTTGTCCGGTTTTGTTTTTAATTTGATTTGAGTGAAATTGAATTAATTTTCAGCGATAAATAAATTTTATATTTTAAATGTAAGTTAACCAGAATCGGGGGTAAAAAACGCTCATTCCAACACGCGACTTTACTACTTCTACCTGGCTCGTTATGACAACACTTTACTGCACGGGTTGGTAACAATATACGAATAGGTGACTGACGAATAAAATGCTTTTTTCAAAAAATGATAATCATTACATAAAACGTCATTTTTAAGTATACTCATAAATTTAGTACACATTTTTTTTAACGCACAACAGAATATTGGTACACTAAATATAAACTAAAAATAGAAATAATGCGTGTACAAATATGACCTTATCAGTGTTCAGTGTTTATATCTGTGCAATGCAATAAAATAAGATTGATAAAAACAAATAAACCCTAGACATGATCAATATTACCGCTTTCACAAAACGTTATTTTCTAACATGTAATCGAGTGGGTGGTTACTGATTTTAGTGCCAGGTCCTGTAAATTTAATATACAATTTAACGTACATTTTCCACGCCACTGTTTTGTGCTTTTGTTTCTCTTACGACACATGCGACATTTTAACAATTAGGGCAAAAAGAGGTAGTTTTCAAAGGCACCGGAAAAGTTTTGCCAAAACTCGTGAACGAACGCTTTCTATTGAAGTGCCCTGAGTCGATAGATATTCTATAGCGCCGTGGAGATGGTAATTCTGTTGCAGTTAACGCTTCTTATCATAAAGCTTAAAATACTCACTGTTGGTGTGTGTTGTGTGTTGTGTGTTCTGAGCTTTATGGCATATGACCCCTAAATAATTTAATACCTACCTTATAATCAGGTTAACTGCTTGTAACGGTTGCAGTTTCTAATTGTATAGCGACATTTTAGTCGTTCTCCGCTGAAAACTTAATACTTCAAAATTAAATTATGCGAATTATTTTCTCGCGTTATAAATCATCATTTATAAATCATTTGATCGCTTATCAGTACTTTTTGTATTCGACAGCACACAATTTAATTGCCTCGTCTTCTTCGAAATCCTTATTTTTTATAATGGCAATTAAGGTCGAAAGTTCATTCATTACATCCAAATACAATACCCGATACGTAGTTAAAAAAAAACATTTTTAATATTTGTTTGCTTTATTAAATCTTTGTATGTCTTTAAATTACTGATCCTAATTTTAATTTTGTACTATCAGTTTAATGAAATATGACGTTCGAATAGTAAAATGCATTGGGTAGGTAGAGTTGTTTTGTTTCTATTGGAAAATTAAAAATATTACTGGACAATTTATCATTTTTCGAATATATTTTTGCTTAGAAATAATTTATACTTTTAGCGCGTAAAGTTTTGCTTTCTCGTATTTTAGTATATATCTGAAGTAGTTAGTCAAACTATTTTCGTTCATCTTTATTTTACAAAACTCCGACGTGTAATTACACTAAGATATATTCTTCTAATAACGATGCAATAATTTTGCTGATGATTATCTTAATAACTCGGCTACTGATACTTTTTTCTACGACCATGCTTGACCATGCAGCGAAAATTAATACATATTCCCGACATTTTATGCAAGAATAATAATTATCCGTTTGCTAGATGTTTACTGTTTCAGCTAATTTGAATGAATTCTTCCCGCCAAAGGAAATCCGGTAAGTAAAAGTTGATAATGACGTTATCGGTGTTGCTTATAAAATGCGAGGCTGGCAGAAGGCGGAGGAGGTGCGGAGGTGCGGAGGTGCGAGAACACGGCCCCGATGCGGAGCTTTACTTCACTCGCTGTCGCTTGTGTTTTGTCTGTCAATGTGTCAATGTGTTGTATTTCCAATGTATGTATGTTGTGTTTAATGTGTTTTTTCTCTCTTTCAAGCATTCGTTTAACCGATATGTACGTATAAACCATACAATTATGTAATGCCACTGAACACAGTATGAAATGTTGAATTTTTCACTTATTTTATACTGATAAATAGATTTCGTAGCATTTCGCGTTACATTTGTTCGAACACTCGCTAAATTATAGTCGAATAGCGAAATACTTGTGAGAAAATTATTTCTTAATAATTTTACCGAGCGTCATCTCCGTACAAAGTAGCGTTCCTTACATTTTACTGGCGCAGAAATTTAACACGATTATGATAATTTTGATTCAAACGATCACATTTTAGCTTCCAAATATGTTTACGGCTTCTTTTTAAATAATCCCATACTTTCATAAAAATTGGACTCCGTAAACAGAAACTCTCATTTCTAAAATGTAAAATGTGTGTTATTTATCTAATTTCAGAAGCTTACATTTTTTATTTAACCAATTTATCTTATTTAAATGATTTGTACGGGATGAATATAAGTAAACGTAAGTAAATATTTGAACAAAATTGCTATAAACATCGTGATTATTTCCTGCCCCCGATTCGCTTGTAAATGAATCTATAAAATAAAAGCTTATCCATGACCCCCAGTATTATTATAACCTCCGGGTATTCGGTAAACCATTATCGACTACGAATGCATAGTTTCAATTCAGCATGAAAGCAGTAAGGTTGTTGAAGTAGTCATTTTAATGTAGTCAATCATACTAGATCTCTTTTGTTATTATCATTTTACAATTTACAAATGCTATATTATTGTCATACATAATTTATGTGTAAATAATAGTTTCCCTAGCCACACCTTGCGCCACATAGGGCACTGCTTGGACACTCCGATTGCAGCGTATTTAGATTTTGTTACATGGAAGGAAAGGTGATCGCCAGTCTAGGAACTAGTATTTGCCAGGAATCGAAACCAGGACCTCGAGAATGGTAAGCGAACGCGCCAACCACCGCACAACGAGATGGACTTATCTCCACTCGATTTGCTTTTTCAGGATTTTTACCCTAGAATATTTATATAATATATTACGTAATAAATAAAAAAATAGTAAATAATGCGAACGCATTTAGTTTAGTGAGTTCTTTATTTTTGTTATTTTATTTTAAATCTTGAAATAATGCATTTATAAGCATGTTCTTATATGTGCGCTAACAATAACATTACAAATCATCATTTTTTAAATTTTTAATTTTTTAAATTATATAAATATATATTATATAGTAATGCCTAGTAGGAGAAGACCCGTGCTAAGGCAGACTAACATATATGTTTATTTATATATTGCCATATACATACACACACACGTGTGCACCTTTATAAACATTCATACACATTCACACATACATACAAACATACATACGCACCCACACACACATACATACACATACATACACACATATACATGCATATATACATACTTTTATATACATGCATATACACATAACCATATACATACATCATATACACACATACACACCCTCACATACACATACATACATACATATACATATATACTTATATTTATATATATTTATACATAAACAGACCCACATACACACACATATAAATTTTATCCTTCCTATCTTTGTATTGTATAGTGTTTAAATTGTCGTGGATAGTATTAACATTAATATTACTTATCTATCATTTATATAATTTGTTGTTAATATCGACTCCTCCTACGTTTAATGTCGTAACTTACGATTTATCGATTTTATGTTTGTTTTTAATGTGTTTCACTACGTTATTAAACATGTAGTTTTGGGGAAGAAAAAAATACATTTTGTAATTAGTTGTGTTTTTTGGACCTATATTGTCGTATCTCATATTTGGAAGAAATTAGACTACTGTATATAAACTCTTGCATTTTCTCGGGACGAAGGGGATGACCGGAAGCGGGGTAAGTATCAGTTACGATTGTGTTTTCCGAATTCGACGGATGTCCGCCGCGTGCATTGTTCTTTATTTTTCATGTATTTTTTCCGAAATGAATCCAGCTTATGCGAAAAGTAAAATAATATACTTGACTAGAGCATAACAATTTGATTTCGCCTCAGATACATAATTTACACCACCTACAGTTGGAACTTCAACAGATTCATCGTATACCTAATAGCCAAAGCCCAATTTGCATAAAAGACAGCAAAGCGCCTGATAAAACACACTAGTTATTTATATTTGTTTAATTTCAATATTTTTATTTTTTAAGAAAATAAATATTTGCTTTCTTATGATTTACCCAAATATTAAATTTTAAGGGGCATTTTCAACGAGTTGTAAATAACTCACTATCAGAAAATGGAATCAAGTTGGAGTAGAGTGGGATTTGAACCACAGACCTTTGGTCCGTGAATCCGAGACACTAGCCACAGGACCACAACAAATATATTTGTTTGATTTCAATATTTTTTTTTATATTTGTTTGGTTTTAATACTTATATATTATATTTGTTTAAACAGAATGAAGACGTATATTATTGTTAGTGCTTCTTACTTATATATAAATCGTTTGTTAGTATCGAATAATCATTCGTTTAATTTTAATACTTGTATAATATATTTGTTATAATATATATATATAATAACGACATATATTATCGTTAGTGCTTCTTACTATTATATAAATCGTATGTGAGTATCGAATAATTATATTAATTCAAATTTTATATTTAAAGCAATAACTTTGAGGTTATTATTATATATATTATAATAAATAATAACAACTTTGTTTTTAACCCCTTTTTTTCTACCGACCGGTTTCTAAGCTATACATGCTTCTTTTTTAAAGTATACTTAACTTATTGATTATATCCTATTTGATTTTATCACTACTATGCTGTGAATGGAACTCATAAAGCAAGTCTTTTTGTCCTGTAAGGATGGTAATGGATACGCTCAAAACTAGACAGGAGTGGATGAGAATGCATTTTATGGTGCTAATACCTGATAGAGAACAATGGCTGCCTAACAGCCCCCTACCCTACAGGGAAGGAGACATTGTGTGGTACACCGATGATTCCAAGAAAGATGGACAAGCAGGTCCTGGGATACATGGAGTTAGACCATAGAAAAGGTTCTCCATTAGCCTAGGGCTCTATCCCACTGTCTTCCAAACGGAACTCTATGCCATTTATGTCTGCGCACATGAAAGTTTGCGCAGACAATACAAAAACAAAAGTATTTTTATTCTCTCAGACAGTAAGGCTGCTCTAAAAGCACCGAGTTCTGTCGAGATCAAATCTAAATTAACCTTGGAGTGCCTACGGGCGCATAATTGTGTCGGTAAGTATATATATATATTTTTTTTTTAATAAATAAACATCAAAAGTACATGTTTTTGTAAAATTCTAAACATACTCGTATCTACTTTTACACATCTAGTAAATGTTATCACTGTAACTCTCCGAAAAAAGGGACTAACTTTTGTACTTGGACTGTTTGTGGAGTGACTTACATTGTTTTAGTTGTTTATTCATAGGAGTTTAAATAATTTTAAATACGAGTACATGAAAAAGAAAAATACATATGATTTATAAAAAAAAAACCTAAAACAATAATACATTCATAACAATTAAAAATAAATGTTGTTTTTACACATGTTCAAAAAATTTCTTCAGATTATCTTTAAATTTATTTATATGATATATTATTTTTAATAGTTTTTAGTTCATTGGGAAGATTATTATTATTTTTTACACCTTTGAAGACAAAGCTATTTTGACCATGACTTATACAAGTACAAGTTCCATACGGAATTTAGGAATTTTAATGTTATGTTGATATATAAGTGACTTATTCATCTCAAATTCTTTTATTTTTTTCTTCTTTATAAATTTGAATAATAGAATTTATTTTATAAAGAGTGTCTACTTTATGAACCTTAAATATTGTATAAAGACTTTCCGTATTAAATGTTGAGGGTTTTTTAAAAATAACTTTAATAATTAATCTTTGTACTATTTTAAGAGGGTTTAATATATTGGCATATAATACACCACCCCATCCTACAATACCATATTGTAACAAAGATTGTACAATTAAGTAATTAGCTATTTTTAAATGTTTAATTTTAAAAATATTCCTTAATTTAATAAATATGTATATACATTCTTTAATTTGTTTAACTAGTTCACTAATATGGTCTTTCCATTTTAAGTTTTGGTCAATGTATACACCAAGATATTTAATTTTATCTGTTGTATCAAGTACTGAACATGTAAGATCGCAGTTAGTTTTGTTACAATTGCTTTGGTGAATAATTATTTTTACTACTGAATCTAAATTTGTTTTGTTAATAAAAAATGGGATGGTTTTTGTCTTTTCCGTATTTAAAGATAATATATTTTTGTCAAATCTTAATTTCAATTTATTTATAACGTCATTAGCTACTAAATTAACTGAGTTCCAGTTAACTCCTTCAACTAAAACAACCGTATCATCGGCATATGATATTATTTTTTAATTTAAATTTTGACAAAATATGTCATTGACATAAAGAATAAATAAAAGCGGACCTATCACCGTACCCTGAGGTATTCCAAAATTGCAAGTCTCAATTTGACAGTATGCATATTTTATTTTTACCATTTGTGGTCGTAGGAATCGATAACTTGTTGGCCATTCAATGGTTTTCCCACCCATTCCCACACTTTTTAATTTTGAAATAAGTTTATGAGTGTAACATTAATTTGAGTACTTGGACAATCAAACATCAACGGTAACAACGGTAAGAGATTAATGGTTAAACTTGAGGATGTCAAAAAGCTCACCTCTTACCTATCAGCCCGATATTTGACGGATCTGGGCATGGAGGGGGAGATTTAGCAAAATGTAAACTCTCGCCTTCCACACAGTAGCTAGGCTCTTTATAGACCTGGGCTTGGAGGCCGAGAACTATTTACGGGGACCCGTCACAATAAATCTTCACAGATTATAGTGACGTCAGGAGCTTGTATAGCACTGACCCCCTCCACTAAGAATAATAAAATAATATCACCTCATTTTTAATGGTTTTCCAGAGTATAAATAATTTTAAATTAGAAACGAATATTTTTTTACTTGTAAATATTCTGTTCACTTAAGTAAATAATTATAAAGATGGGAATAAAATCTGCATCAAAGATTGTTCATGTTTATCAAAAACGACATCATCGTCGCGTCGAAGGTAATTCCTAATTTATTTTTTTCATTTGAATTGAAATTTCGTTTCTCCTTAATTTTAATACGCTAAAACTAGGAATTATTTCTGATTTTCAATGTTAAATAAATCGAGAGAATATTAAATTTATTAGAAAGACAACCGAACGGAAGTCAACTTCTCAAAGTAATTCTGAATTAGAGACATCGCATAGTGACAGTTTGTCAGTTGTCAAATGCTTGGTGTAAATAAATTAATAATTAATAAAACTGAATTTGAATAGGAATGAAAAATTGTATTTAAATCAGATCTGACGATATTTTTTTGGCAAGTTATTATAAAAAAGTTGTTATAGTCTTAAAAAATATTTTTCGTAACTATCTTTCAATAAATAAAGATAGAGGACCGTAATCATGTAATATTAAACGTACCTATTTTTATAATACTTTAGCTGACTGAATTAGGTCCGTTTCCCATAGTACGGAAGATGTCACCTCCGGTATGTGCTCGTATACATTCCCTTACTTCCGCTAAATCGGATAACCAACCCAAATCACCACTCAACAGGCTTTGTTTCCAGGTAATAGCGTAAATAAATTTTATTTTATATTTATAATTGAAGGAACGTTAGAAGTAGCACTAGTAGTAGTAGTGGAAAATATTTAAATAAATTAACTTGACTTGACCACACTAGAACAGCAAAGAGCAAGAGGCGATCTTATAGAAACTATAAAATACTGAACAGGTATTACAACCCCAAACTTAGTAACATTTTCAGACGACAGGCGCCGCGCCGTAGCGCAGTCGGATGGCCAACTGTGAAACTGGCTCCGCGGTTTCGATTACAGCCAGTTGCTAGAAACTAATCCAAGAAAGATTTTTTTTCTCGTCGGTTCAGTTGTTATGATGAATTTTTATAACTCCTCCCGTGTTTTCTCTTTTTCACCTGCTGACAAACCTATAAAATAGTTTCAACGATTCATTATTTTTTTGAAAAAACATCAAAATAAAGCCGAAATACGCAACTAAGAGGACATTTTATACAATTAGAAAAGACGAAGTTCAACCTTAATCTACCTAAGTATTTCATCGACAATGGATCCCCGGGTGAGGGATATCTTGAAGTGGTGTATCATCACGTGGGCAGCTGTCAATCTCGGAGATCTTGAAGCGATGCAGGTAGCTTACGAACCCACCGTGACCCGCGAGGATTTGCCTTAGCTCAAAACCGGCTTTCTGCATTCTCTTGAAATCAAATGCATGGTAAATGGGAGGGAAAAACTTTTGAGTAATTTGTCTGGTAGTTTCATTTAACCAACAATCATTCCAGAGTTGAAAGGACTTGATTATTTTACTTTTTTTGGCATAGCTAAGAAAAAAATTGGCAAAATCGAGGTTTGGCGGCTCTCACGAGTTTGTTTGTAACGTCGGTGGCTTTTTTACAAACTCTATCAACGTGATTAGACCAGTTAACGTAGCAATTTATGGTCAGGGCCATAATTTTAAAGTAGTTAACGAAATTCAACTGGACTCCGTTCATGTGAATTGCTGGCTGGAAGTCCTTTTTTCTGGTTATAAACATCGCATTGGTTTTGTCTTCTGTAAATTTGAGTTTTTATGCTTTATTAAGTTAGTTCATAACATCTTAAGAACTTGAATAAACTTTTAATAATATAACAATTTTTTTATCAAAATTTCTCAATAACATATTTTTTAAAATTATCTTCAGCGCATTATCTATCATCATCTCAAGTTTTGTTGTATTGTCGGTCGGACACAGCTGTCAACTGCAGGTTATCCGCGAGTGCCTTCAGTTTGACTCCTGCTCCCGAGTGTATCTGAAATTCATCATCTAAGATGTAATTCCAGAAGCTCGGTCTGCAGGAGGATCTTTGAACTTATCCTTTGGTCGTGACCTTCTTGAGAGTGGCATCAAAGTGTGACAATATTACTTTTCTTTGACTTTTTACTAGCACGAACAAGTTCCGAAGGCACTTTTTACTGTTCAATTGACACACGAAAATATCTTATGTTGATCAAAATCGCTACAATTACCTTTTTGTCTGCAATGCAGTCCTGATTATTTTTGCTGATGCGTTCAGCATATTCTCTGTCAATTTCTGGGGTGTAAATCTGAATTTGCCTTTTTAATGAAAATGCCAGTTTATTCAATTGATCATCGTCTTTTCAAGTATTTGACCAAATACTGATATGAGTCCAATCGGTATGTAGGACTTGATGTCATGAAGGTTATCTTTTCTCTCTTTGGAAATGACCATAACCTTCACAGTTTTCTATTAAGTTGAAAAGTGTCTCAGTCTGAGACATGCAAAGTATATGAAGAAGTTAAGCCAAACGATCGAGGTAAAATGATCTTAACCGGGTGCCTTCTGAATTAATATTTGATATTATATCCTCAATCTTCTTAACAAAAAACATCAAGTTGTTTTCTGTAAAAGGTATTGTTTCCGCCATGCGCCTGCTGTATATTGGTTCACAAGTTTCTTGCTGTGTAGTGTCGTCCGAAAATAACCTCTCCAATTGGCGCCGAGCGCTTTCCTTATCCAAAGCTAAGTAATTGCTGCCATCTTTCAGCATCGCCAGTAAGTGATCCTTTACCAGTTGACCAGCACTCTATGAATTGCAGACTAGATGTTTTTTTTTATTTTTTGATCAAAATAACTTTTTCATGACTCTATTTTGGCTTTTTCAATTGCATTTTGGTCGGCTTGTTTAGCTTCGAGACACTCAGAAAGTGTCTTCATCTCTCTTCGGAGCGTTCCCCTGAAGGTCTGTCCCCGCATTTTGTCGCTTTTTTTTAAGCTTGTCAAATTCGACGTTCCACCCTGAACGGAGTTTCCTTTTAAAGCGTTTTCTGATCGGTATACTTGCCTTGTACGATTCTCTTAAAATTTGTATTAATTTTCCAGAAGAGGATTTTTTCTTTCCTTTTATTCATCTTATTTCAGAGAAAGGATTATGCATCAAATTTTAACCTTTGATGTGACTTTACATTCCTTTTAAAAATAAAGATGTTTGATATTATTAATTGACGTTCTGGTTTCTGTGGGGTTCTACTTCTGTCTGAAATTAAAAGTAAGTAATTTTATGATCCTCATTTTTTGAAACAGAGGGAAAACTTTCTTTAGAAGGGAATATAGAAGTCTAGGAATTCACAGGGCTTATCGTTGGCTGGTTAAAGATTATAGTCACTCAGATAGTTGTCATTTGATACCACTCTTCACCTGTCGACAGTGCCTAACAGACAGTGTCATATCAATAACGCTTTTTATTTGGTGTTGACTGTGATAGGTCTCGAAAGTGGGTAGATTACTTTTATTTTAGGTGTACAGATTGAATTTTGATAAGAAATTTGCAACTTTTTGGCCCCATGGATCCGTTTTTGCGCTTGTTCACAGCCTATTTTAGGTGTTATGATCATCTCTAATGAGAATGGAAACATTCTCCAGTAGTCTGATTTTATCTTGACCCGGAGCAACATCCAAGTATGATTCCACGTATATGGATCCTTTTACAGTAAGACCGGCGTCAGATATTTTTACTAATGTTGTATTAGAGTCACTGTATTTGCTTAACAAAATGCCATCAGTGGCGTTTGTAGATTATTACCGCTGCTTACAGACATACTTCAAAAAAGTTACAGATTGATAAACAGTAACTCCCGATGCAATCATTTTGCGTGTATTGTCTGTATAATGTTCCTGAAGCAGCAGTATATCCGATCTCTCTCTGTTGGCCAATTCTCTTCTTATGCTGCTTTGCAGCAGTCCATATTTCACTGAAAATCTTTAGTGCATTATCGATGTGTGATTGAATCTAGGTAGTAATGGCCAAATAGAACTAGCCATAATTGACTCGCTCCATTGATTTCATTATCATTTTGAATTAATATTCACAGTCCTTATCGTTGGCCCTATGGTTTGATGCATCCGTATTTTTTTTGCCATTTTGACGGAATCCCAGCATCGATTTTAAGCTCCTTCGTCGTTTTGGGTGCAGGTGATGGACTTGTGCAGCACCAGCGCAGTGCAGGCAACGGTCCTTGCCTCCCATACATCTAGCTACAGAATGGCCGAAACCCATGCACTTTCAGCACTTCAATATCAGGCAGCTGTCTTTGACTTGCACCTTTCGGTAACCAATGCTGATTCTACCCTGGCTGATCGTTGCTCTTTGAACCTTTTTGCTGACGAGAAGGATGGCGTACCTCACCCTCTCACTGTTTCTGTTCTAAAACGATATCTGTAGTTTAATTATATCTTTGAAGGTCGTGTTATTCTGCTAAAGAGGTACTTGATGATCTCATCATCGCGGGTTTTTTTTCAATTTCTTTGAAAATGACAGTAAACATAACCTTTTAGCCCTCATTGACGACCAGGATCTTTTAGTCAGCTTTGGAAGATCTATTCTCATCGTATTTGCATTGTTGGACGTAGGGAGCTTTATTATCACCTGTTATCCTTGACTGGTATGAGTGCACTCACTCCGACCTTCTGTTCTGACGGCCTGACATCCTGTCTCAAGGTCACCATTATGCATGAAATCGTCTTAAATTTGTCTATTGGAAGAACTCGTACTAGTACTCGACCAAAACCGGGTAGTGTATTCGCCTACTGCGCTACAGATCCCGGGTGCGACTCCTTACACGGTTGACGTGAAATAATTATTTTTAAATGGTTTAACACTGCAATATTTCACTGTCTCTATTCTGGTATCTAAAACGTTAGACTAATCACCTCACCCTCACGTTACAGATGATCAAAGTACGCTGCATTTGGTGTTCCAATGTAGCACCCTACGCTCTATCGATTGCGGGTTCACCGAGAGTATAATGAAAGTGATAATGTCTGTCAGTTTTAACGATTGAAAAAAAAGAAATTTAAATAAACGAAAATAACCATGTTTGAAATTAAAAAAAATATCTTTTTATTTCAAATAAATTCGTATTTAAAGCTTTTCAAAAGACTGTTTAATTTTTATTCAGAAATTCACAAAAGTTTAATTTTTTTTTTTGGTTAAATCATTTTTTATTCCATGAAAAATTAGCATAGTCGGGTTTATGTCATTCTAAAGTTGAAAACATTCAATTACGGGGAAAATCTATTTAAATTGTTATTCAATATTCAACTCTAACGGGTTGCCTTAAATAGGTCACGCTTTTCTGTATTGGAAAAGACAGTGAGAAAGTGGTAAAATCAATCAATTTCTTCGCGAATCGTTAACAGTTATTTAACGAAAAGATTTCTGCGGCCGTTACTCTTATTCAAATAATCGAGTCTGTTGCAATCTCCTCATAAAATAAATCAAACTCCCTGAACAAGCACCTTTACTTTAAAAAATGTCGAGATATGTGGTTGATGTGCCGATGCAAACCGAAATAGGTGCAGAAAGGGAATGACGATGAGGATGAAAAATTATGCGAATTGATTTTTCACCATAACTTTGATTAGGCTTTTTATGATCATTTCATCAACCTCTATTTAATAAATATTCCGCTTGATTCCTTCCAGCCTGCGCAGATCGAGGTAGAAGTTAATTTTTATTATTTCGTAGCACGTAAAGCGAGGTTTGTACCTTGGACTTTTGATCCTTGAGTTCGTGATACTGACTACGGAACCAGATCACGGTACAAACTATCAGTCAACTATTATTCTTACTTAATTTGCAATTAACATAAGCAAATCTAGACAGTAATATTATGTTCATGTCTTCTTCGTGTGAGCGCAAAAGCCAAACACCTTTCTCACATAATATAATACGCAAGCAGTTTTAATAATAAAAATATGTCCATAGTTTTATTCCACTTTTATTTATATTATTTACCATTGACCGAGTTTCGTCGTGACCGACATTGTCAGACCGGACCGACATCGTTAGGCCAGTCTGAGGATGTCGGTCACGATGAAACCCGGTCACTGGTAAAAATTATAAATAAAAGTAAAATGAAACAATACACGTATTTTGAATATGTTCTTCTATATAATATAAAAGGCAATGTCCGAAAGGTTCTCCTTGATGGACTAAAAAACTACCTGACCGATTTACGTGCGGTTTTCAGATAAATCTTCATCTTTGCCAAGAGAAGCTTTATAGATCACAAAATCTACAATTTATTAAGTACAAAAAAGTTACTAACGAAAATGTTTTTTTTATCCATCACCAGGGTTGCATTCGCCTAGAATGCGGATACAAAAAAACGGATGGATGTAATTTTTTTCGTGCAAAAAAAAAGTTTGTTTTTAAATGTTTATAGACAATATTCGCTTTTTTATAGATCTCAATCAGATTATTTGATTGAATTCCTTATAACTTCTACCCATTTATTACTTTTTACTGGATTTTGGTTTTGCTAAAATAATATTTTTTTTATTTACTTAATAGTATAATTAATAATTAAATATTTTTACAATTTAAAAAAAAAATCACTTGTTATGTTTTTACTTGAACTAAAATCTCACCAAGCCACTTTCTGTAGCTTGTTGGTGAAGATTATATTTATACTAACTTAATCATATTATTTACATTTATAAAAACAATGAATAACTGATAAAAATTAACAGCCGGAAAGATCAGAATAAACATGTTTATACAAATAATAAGAGATAAATTTGTTTTTTAAATACAAGAAAATATATGAAAAATTAAAATATTTACACATAAGCTACTATTCACATATAAACTTTTGATCGAGTAGCCACTCTCTTATTTTGCTCTTGTTACAATTAACTCACATTCTATACATTTTGTAAAATCGCATTCCTGACTAAAGTCCATCCCTGAGCAGAGTTTGACATTTGCTATGGATTTTTTTATTTAAAAATAATGGATTATTTTATGTTTTGGAATTCAATCATAAACCAGTACGTAGGTACCTACTTACCAATGAAAAGTTCCAACATCTTTTTTCGTTAATCCGGATGATTTTTACCTAGAGATTATTTAGTTAAGTTTTGTAAGTATACTTAATTATATTTAATCTTAAGAGGAAACGCGGTCCGGTTTTTCTTTATACAAACGTATTACATAAATACAACAATTTATATAAAAAAACAAACCGTCACGCAGTTTTCCCGTTAAGATAAGCAGAGAGGATAAAACGGCATATCACTCTTTCTTCGCATATAGATCTCGCTTCCGGTTCATTCAAACATCTTATGAATGAAGAGGAAGCGAGGAAGAGTTTATTTCGACTTTTAACTTGTCCATCTTTATGTATTTGTTGGATTTGGTCATGCCATGTCTTTCTCGGTCTTATTCTATTTCTGTATTCATCAATATTCGCATTGTAAATAGTTTTTTTTGCTGTCAATTCGCTCTACATCTCTAAACCATCGCAGAGCTTCTTTCTTGATTTTGTGGTTAATGCTTATCTCAGCCTTGCATTATGTACGGATATCAACATTTGTGCATCAATAGCACATAGCACATATTTTTACCACAAATTTACCTGAGAGATAGTATTTCGACAGCATTCGAATTTGTCCATTTAATATATATACGAGTATGAACTCAAATCTAGCAATAGCAAAGCATTGCCGGATTCAGCTAGTTATAATTAAAATGCAGTTTTACCGAGAAATGTCAGTAGAAATACTCAATTTATATGTAAGTAGCTCTCGAAGTCGATTTTATAGTTGACATTCACTTATTTATAGAAAAAGTTTCTGAACCAGATGACTTTGTAGGTACCAGTTTTCCTTCGTGTAATAACTTATTTAAGTATTGCACTTGATATACCAATGTGATGTTACTGTAAAAATTATTTGTTTATGACAAAAACAATAAAAGAAAATTCACTTTGCATCGAAGATCTAAAAATATAACAACAGTGTAAATATGACAAGTGTTCAATAGTGTTAAATAGTTTTAGAGTAGAGTAAGAATGGTATAGTACAAATGTCAATATTGTCTTGTAAATACTGTATTTGATTTTGATAACTATCGTTGAATTATATAATCGTAAGATAAAAGTTATATATCTTAACATTAAATTAAAAGCACACCTAATGGATTAAAAATAAATGCAAAATTACTCCCATAGCGATGGTTTCGGTTTAAATAGACAGAACTTCTCCGTCATCTTGTATATTTATCCAAAATATCACTTCATTTTGTATATCTTGAACATATTTAAAAAAAGCTTCGAGGACATTAGGTAAATAATAATTCAAAATAACTTCAATTAACTATCGAAATAACCATTAAATTGCTGCTGATTACAGTAGAACCATAATTTTCGCAGGTAAATAAAAACGTAATAAATGGCTCAGGCTGTTTTACTCTACATAATTATATCTCATACAAACCCCTTGTTGATAAATCAATAGTTGTGCGGACTCTCCAGAAAAATATGTCTTTATTCAGCCCATGTAAAGATACAGAAAATAAGAGACAACGCAATGCATCATCGCTTCTTATTTCTTTTGTAAGAGGTGTAATTTTCCGCAAAAAAAATCACCTGTAACTTTTTATATTTAGTCTGTATCCGGGCAAATGAAGAATACAGTTATGTGTGCGAAAAAGAACCAGATTCCTGAATGACCGTTTAGACTCAATGGTCACACTCAGGTAAAAACTCTCAAAAAGGAAATTGAGTTGACAAAAGTCCACATCAAATTTTGCGCATTCACCTACCATGCTAGAGATCTAGAGTTCGATTCCTGAAAAAAAAAATGTAATTCATATGCTCGTAAGATGGTTTTAGATTGCAATATTTCACAGTGCTCGGACGGGCACCTGAAGCGTAAGACTGATGTCTTTTTTTTATATATCAGATGATGACGAGTACGCTTCATTTACTTTAACAATGCCCCTATTATTTTAATTATAACATAAGTGCGTTTATGTAAATAAGCCCAGAAAATGCCAAAATTTTTGTACATTTTCATTCGTAGTAAACAAAAATACAGAATGTCGACTATGATTTGCAATTTTCAGTATACTTAAATGAAACCATTTTGAAAACGCGTTCGTTAGGACGTGTCGCGGCTCTAGCCAAACTTACGTACCCACTACTCGAGGTGAACCCTTCATCATCTATTATTTATTTCCTTTGTTATTCTCCCGTCACGCGTCCTGTGCAAGCCTTATCTCCCCCCTGCCCCGTCGCAGCATCCCCCGGAAATGGAGCCTTACAGTTTCGCGCCCACCAGACAGGACTTCCGTCGAGGCGCCATCTTATTCTCGCGTCACTTATTGTTACTAACTCATTTGTTTCATGTTAGTTAAACACCATTCTGCCCAGTTTTGGTTTGAAACCCGTCCTTAAAATTAAAAAAAAAAAATGTTATTAATTTTTACCCTAGTTATGAAAATTCGGTCACACAAATAATTTCTTTTATAATATATTTATGTAAATCACAAACAAAAACCCCTATGCAAATATGTCGGTATTTTAATCATCATCTTTGTTGACAAGTACTGGATTGCTCACTCTATAAAGATGCCAGAAATTGATTAACCTAAGAAAATTATTTGAACTCAAATGTATTCCTGTTTACTGGAAGTTGATGAAAATATTAAGAATTACCGATTCAAATTGGTTTAGTAAGTAATGCAATATCAAACCAGCCACAGAATAAATACAATATATAGCTCACGTTTATATACCGATACATTTTTTCGCATATTGCTATCCTACTCGTACAACATAGTTATTCATAGTGTTATCGACTCCTCTAACATATGCTTTAGGTTTGCAGACTCTCGCATTCTGACGCGACATCCGCTAAGCAACCCGCGCTTACCCCACGCCCCGTGAGACCCTCCCCATCATTTGACATCTCCCCTAAATTCTGGCCTTTATAAGACAGATTCCGAGTTCCAGAAGTCAGAGTAATCCGGGTCGTCTTCTACCATTTTGTTGCCCTATCTTCTTGATTTTCTCTGGTAAAGAAACCTACTCAGGGCCCTCCTCGCTTGATCAGTCTGTTTTCCTTGTTTGAAGGTTTACGGTACGGTCATATTATGCTGTCAATAATTCGATTAATCCAGATCATAGTAATTGATCCCGAGTATCTACTCGGTGAAGTACGCAGGCTGGCTGTTAAGTCCTTTCGCAAACTTCTGAATACGGTGCGAGACATCATATTACTAGGAAGAGATAGTTTGGCTGTCCGAGACATCACGTGTTGTGGCCACCCGGACCCATAAATTAACCCCGTGTTTTAAACAATAACTTCACCGCCTCTCAATCCGTAAAATCAGTGCTCGTCAACCCGCGTAACTAACAATATTGTTTCAATTTATTAGTGCTTCTAGTGTATGTAATGTATGTAATAAAGCACTACGTATATTTGAAATAGAACCAGACGTGGTATTAATATACATTTCATAGCCGGATTGTTATTATGGTCATCCACATTGGCTAGTTAAATTAGAAGACGGCGTATTGTAAAAGGGCTAATCGACGATTCGCCACACTTGGCATTGTACAGTTTAAATCTATCCCCGTTTAGCCGCTTTGTACATTTGCGAAGTTAGTGACCAATTTAATAATATTATTTACAATAAAATAAATCAAACAACTTTGTTTTTAACCACTAATTTTAATGAAAATTGTTTAATTTATTTTATTACAATGAATAATCACAAAGTTAGTGCTTCAAATATAAACTTAATATTATTTACTTTAAAAAAAATTAAAAAGCAAACACGTTTCTTTTGTTATTTATAATTGAGTTAATATATTACAATTAATACAATAATGAAATTATTATTTTATTTAAATAAACAATAAATTCAACTAACCTAACCCTTCTTAGACAAACCTATCCCAACCTACTTTTACTTCACATAACACATCACAATACTGTTCCGTGGGTATTACGTTCATCGTTGGATTCTCAGATATTTTTTTCTTAATAATAAGGCAATACTTATCTGTTATAGGTTCATCAAGTCATATTTCTTCTGCCATAGAGTGGAAGTCTGTTTTCAACCCGTAACTATGGTCGCCTTAGCTTCTTCAACATGATTAAGATTATGGTTGATCGTTCGGTCAGACGGAATGAACGAAGAAATATGACTTTCAATGTGCGTGGTTATTCGTTCAAAATGCAATACAGCTAATCATCGATTGGCCGTTTCACAATACGCCGCCGTTTTGAAATTCGGCTTGGCAATATGAATTTCAGTTTTAATCACAACCCGGCTGCGATATATTTTATTGATTTATTTTATACACGGCCTTTCTGTCATTTACATATCATGTTATTGAAAGTGTGCTTAAAAATAATAATACAATATGAGATATTAATATATGTATAAATATTTACAAAGAACTGCATGTTTTATACTTAGCAAATGTATATTAAACAATCACGAATAAAATAACTAACTAAATCAAACAAAACTATTCCAAACCTACTCTTATCTATTAAAGCTGATTTCTTATTTTTAACAAGAATTTATGGGAAACTTCAGTTTTTTAAGTTAGGCAAAGATAAATGAAATATATCAAAATATGTGGCATATTCATTGCCATTATTTGGTAGTCTATTACGAGAGCTTATTACGAGAGATTATATTAAGCTACCGTTCGATAATTTTGACAATAAAATATAGTAGATGTTTTTCTAAACCTAGGCGGTACGTAGAACGAAATCAACTTCAATAAATCGGGGTATCAAATATTGGTTTTATTATTTTATATAAAGTCATAAAATCGGTTGATGTTGTACGTTCGCGCGATTTCGTTAATTTTAAAGTATCAAATTTAATCTTCTTCTTCTTCAGCCTTCTGTTATCCTTTGCTGGATATCGGACTCTTCCATATCCTTCCATTTTTCTCGGTCAGTTGCTACTTGCAGCCGATTTTTACCCACTACAGCAGTTACGTATTTGGACCATCTTTTTTGAGGTCTTTCGACGCCTCGCTTATTCTCTCAAGGTCTCCATCTCAAAATTTTAGGGGTCCATCTTGTGAGGTCTTGTCTCGCAACATGTCCTGCCCATTGCCACTTCAGTCCTGCTACATGATCCATGATATTCGTTATTCTGGTTCTGTTCCTAATTTCTTCATTTCTTATTTTGTCTCTTCGGCTCATACCAAGCATGGATATTTCGAGTATCAAGTATTCTCTTATATTTTTTTTTATTTTAGGGATTCCCATCTTGAAATTATTTTTAATTCTCTCGAGAGTAAGTGCGCCATACGATGACCATATTGGTAAATTATAACCAGAGATGTGATCTGATATTTTAATATTTTACAAAAATCTTTTTTAAGTACAAACCTTAATAGTTATAAAGCTTTGTTAGATACAATAGTTATGTGCTCTTTAAGAATAAATATTGAATCGAACAAAACATCCAGATCGCATACATATATATGTGACTAAATATTATATATCACTAAATATGCACTGGTGCGCAATCCATGACGTGTGTGGTTAGATCTTTTTAGCTTACCACCGCCCGTTGGTAATGACGGTTTCCCCAGGAGACAAGATTATGCAAATGTAATTTCCTCATGTTGAACCAGCAAAAAATAGCTTATGTTTTGTAATGCAAGATCCCAGTACCAGTTCCAGTGATAACATTAAAGGATGGGAGAACCAATTTACACCCTCAGCGTTGGTAAAGTTAACTTAAATCGTGCTCCATTGACTTTTCGTTGTCATGAATACCTAATTTTCAAGATTCGTGTCCTTTTGCCGCAATATCAAAATCAAAATTACAGATTCATTTTTTGCTTTCAAAATATTTTCGGTTTTTTATTTTAAAGTTTTTTTTAAATCTAAATTTGTTCCAAAAGAAAGGGAAAACACTATAGAAAGTATATGGAAGTCTTGGCATTTACACGGCTTATGATTTGTCATTGGCTGGTTTAAGTAGCCAATTTACACACTATCAACAGATAAAATAAAAGGCCGTTTGATTTTTTACATCATATTTTCTATCTTCCTGGGTGTCATTATATCGACTTGTCAAAAAAACAGGCTTTGTAATATATTGGTAGATAAATACAGACGAAAATTAAACATAACGGCGTGATTATTATCACAAAGAGCATTTTTTGCTTTAATTGGAATTCGTTTGAGTTTACAATTGCTTTGAAGTGATCACTTTTTATCACAGATGCCTAGTCAAAATACAAAAGAGAACTACTTTTATTTTTAATTTAGTAAGGAACGCGGAGTAAAGTTTTAGCGTTTCTTATTGGTTTAATTCGATTATACGACGTCATCATATTAAGCGTATTGTCCAGATGTTTATTAAGATTAACATTTATGTAATAACTTTTGTTTGTTGTAATTTGCATTCTTTCACTTTCTATTTTGTTGTATCCGAATTCGACACAGGGCTTTTGGCCTCATAGAGTTTGTTTTTGTAATTTGTATCTTTATATGAATAAATAAATAAATACTGATGTAGATAGAGATAGTAGAGAAATTAGTTATTCCGCCACGGTATGTACCAATGAAGATAGCGTTTGTAATTGCCCCCCTGAGGGTGATAACAGTAATGAACTTATACCTAGACTTGAGACAAATCAGACTTTATTTTTAAATTTTCACTAGGAATCAAACTCGAAATTTTCCGCGGGTGGGGACCATTTATTGCATTGGGCACCTAAAGCGTAAGACTGAGTATCTTACCCTTGTGTAACAAAAATGATCAAAATACGCTACGGTTGGTGAACTAACGCAATACCCTATGCACCAGCATCGTCAACACACTTATCATCAAGTAGATAGTCTAAATATCTTTAAAATCTGACTTTTGCTACTTCCTTACTGATAAAAGGTCCATGCAAGTTCATTTCTCGAAATGATTGGATAGTCTCACGCACATCACAAAAACCAACAGACGAAAGCATCGGAAAATGGCGTACTAATATGAGCACAATAGGAAATGTTACACAGTATGTAACTACTTTTTCCAACCCTTGCGCAGCACATGAATAGGATAAGCTTATGATCGCGCGGCTAGTTTTGTAGAGTTACTGATCATAGGTCCGAGGTTCGAACTCCACTCTACCTCGACTTGATTCCAATTTCTAATGGCGAGTGATTTACAAACCAAGATTTTTTTTTCCAAAAAAAAAATATCTCGCTAAAAATTTTAGATCACTTTCTTTCAGATCACTTCGAAAGGTTTCTGATCATGGTTTATCACTTTTATCAAGAGAGGACATTTTTTGGTCTTCGTCATTTTATTCAGGGTGCCAGACTTAGAAACAAGCTACTTCTTCATATAAAAAGTGCACCTTCATTGGCAATTTGAAGAAGATGAGCAATACTTGAAACATTATTTTCTATCCTTAGAACCAGAACTTTCCTTGATTTTCTTCTGCACATACTTACACAAATCAGTTTTTTCTATTTTTTTCTTTTCTGGATTTTCTTCCTGTCTCCTTCCAAACTCATTATTATTTGATCCCCATTTCCTCATCTTAAAACGCAAATAGCAAAAGTTTTATCTGATCGCTGTTCAGCTATAATTTAAAAATAAAACAAAATGTGTGTTTTTTACAAAGTACAAATATTGACGAATTTGTTTAACCTGTCCGTTTTTTGGTTGGATGAAATGTATTTTATAACGCATTATTTGATAGTTTTTTGGCGCTACAGGTTATATCCTAGGGATGTATACCTTTTTTTTGGTCTCTCCAGCATATATACAGAGTATAAAACAAGAAAAACTCTAGATGGCTGAGTGACCGGTTTCAGCTTTGGAGACCAAAAAATATCAAATCCGTGATTAGCTGATGACACAATACTGGTGGCGCGAGATGAAGATACTTTTAGATCGCGTTGAAAAAAGAAGTCTGGCATTCGGTCTAAGTATCGATTGTGGTAAAACCAAACTGTTGTCGATAGATAGAGCCAATAAAGTTTCATCATCGAACACATAAAATCATCTCAAAAAAGAATACGAATTCGCCATCAGTGACACCGGTAGTTGTGACAAGGAAGTTAATGAGCAAATATAAAATAAAAGGAGCAAACAAATTGTATTGTAAATAAAATGAGAAAACTAACAAAGGGTTTTTCAATTAGCGTGGGTAGTTAGATATTTTAGCAGCCATTCTGTTTTGATGACATCTGTCAAATATTTCTTTTATTATTTGGTTACTTATGCCAAATCATAATGGCAAGTAACACAATTGAACAGCACGTTCAAACGTTGCACGCATTGCGCTTATTTTACGGTAGACGTGGTGGCCCTTCACAGTAAACTCTTCAACGTTTGGTGGCCAAATTTAAGACGACCGGTTTGGTAATCAATTTACCAATACTCGCACGTTCAAAGGACGCAAGATTGGCCGAAAATATCACCGCTGTCCGTGAAACATCCGTGTCCGTGTACAACAGAACCTGAAGCAGTCGGTTCTTCGCTGTGCACAAGAACTCGGCCTTTCGCGGACTTTAACTTGGCAAATATTGCGTCGGAACTTAGACCTACACCCGTAAAAATCCAACTGATTCATGAACTCAAAGTTCATGACCATAGACAACGCCATTTGTTTGCTGACTGGGCTTCGAATCGTTCGGAAGACGACCCCAATTTTTGACAAAAAATCATTTTTAGTGACGAGGCGCATTTTAGGTTGAATGGCTGTGTTAACAAGCAAAATAACCGTATGTGGGATGACATCAACTCTTGCAAGGTTCACAAGGTGATAATGCATCCTCAAAAAGTTACCGTTTGGTGTGGATTTGGGGCCGGTGGCGTCATTGGTCCGTACTTTTTTGAAAACGACGTTGATGAGGCAGTCACCGTCAACGGCGAGTGCTGCAAAATGATGATAACCATTTTTTCATGGCCCAAATCGACCATATGGACCTAGACGACATATGGTTCCAGCAAGACGGCGCTACGTGCCACACAGCGGACGCCACGATTGACATTCTGCATGAACGATTTGAGGGTGAGGTTATCTCTTGCAGGGGTGATCTGAATTGGCCACCAAGGTCATACGATTTGATCCCGCTAGACTTTTTCTTATGGAGTTTCTTAAAATCACAAGTCTATGCAAATAAACGACAATTGACCGATGCCCTTTAGGTGAAGATAACACAGGCCATCGGTCAAATTCAGCCGGGTCTACGCGGAAGAGTCATTGAAAATGAGCCACTTGGATCCGTGCCACCGTAAGAAGCCGAGGCGGGCATTTAAACGATGTCATATTTCACACTTAATGGCACATATGGGCCTTTCAAATAAAAAAGAGATTTTGTTAATACCTCACACACAACTTGTTTTATTTCATTTCAACATCTACCCGCCCTTATTGAAAAACCCTTTATATGTATTTATTGGATTAAGGAATATATTAACTATCAAAAAATTTAAATGAATTTACTTTGCATTAGCTGAAGCCATATTACAGTACGAAACAATTGGATGGGGTTTTAAAACAAATAATTTACCGGTCGAAAAAATACAAAAATTAATTTAAAAAGTTATTTTAAAAAATCGTCTACTTTTCCCACTGCTCAATTATTTAAAAGGATTTAGGTATGAAACTGTCATATAAAAAGAATTGTTTGCTTCAAATACAAAAAGTCAAAATAAATAGGAGTGTTTCTAGGTCACAAAACGTAAGTACGCGACCTAGAACAGGTGGTTATATATCTTAATTCCAAATTAAAAACTATAGCACAACATCATTATACTTGTACTTACACAGGAATATTGTTCTTTAACAAATGAACAAAGAAAATAAAAAGTGCAGTCTGGAATACAATTATTTAAGAAAGAAGTGAAAAGTTACATTTATAATTCTTCTTTGTGTAGCACTGATTAAAAACACCGTTTTTATATATTTTTTGTAATTTATATGTTATCCTAAAAGCATTAATAGTTGAAAATTAATAAATAAACTATTGTAAGACGTCACTCTCCGTTATGTAGACAAGAATTGTTTTTTTTCTTTAACGTAATTATAAACGTTTATGTAAATGTATGTATTTAATCAATACAAAAAAATGTATTTAGTAGTAATATTGTACACATGTATTTGTTATCTGAATAATCTTTTTTTTTAAAATCACAATAGCTACTGGTTTAATAGATAGACTCGTCGAGATATGGAAGGGATGAAAAATGACTAAAAATACGAAAGTTCATCTTATTGAAACTCTGATTTTCTTCATATTCCCATACGGAGTAGAAGCACGGACGATGAGAAAATCAGTGAGAAAACAAATCTAGGCCTTCGAAATGCAGTGCTAGAGAAGAATGCTCCGGATTCCATTGACGGCGATGCGTTCTAACGTGTCCATACTGAATGAACTGAAGATCGATTGTCAACTGTATTTATGTTACAAGCGCATCCTACAATATTTTTTACACATCGCCAGAAGAGAACCAGACAGCCTCGAAAATCTCACCTCGACGGGTGGAATGGAGGGAAGAAGATCCATCCCTATCCGGTGCAGCGATTAAATAAAATCTGCGCTGGGGTCTTCGGCGGCTGATACTTTTCGCTCTGCCCCGAACGGGGCTGCCCGGAGGCAGACCATAACAATAGTGACCGAGTGCCGCCGCCATCCTCAGTCACGAGGGGGACAAGAGAGAGAGGAAGATATTGATTTTTGCTATAAGCCCACCGAAGTGTTTATATTTTTTTACCCGAAATAAATAAATTTCTTTATTTATTTATTTATATTCACGGCACGCAGTGCCTATTACTTTCCAAAGATACTTATTTAAAAGAATATAAACACTTCAATATAATGTAAAAAACATAAAAATCAAGAAAACTATTATGGCACATAAATATTATAACACAGCAGTATTGTATAAAGAACATATTTAAATATAAAAATATAATTAAACAATGCGTCCTGATAAAATTTCAAAAGGAAAATATTTTTTATATTTTTTTCTTTAAGAGGTGCAAAATAGAAGTATACTAAATTCAATATAACTCCTTTATGTCTCAAAAAATATATATAAAAAAATATATAATAATAACAATAAAAGTCATTAAAAAAATAAGTAAACACGTAAATATGTTACACAATAGTACCCATACATACAATCTAAAAAATGTAAATTACCGTTCACCATCTTTGAAATTATTAAATAGAGTTGATTTGTATAAACTATACTTTATATTAAAAATATCAGCAACGTCAGAATAGTTACTGCCGAGTACACGGAGTCGATTCAGAATAGCATTATATGAGTATACTGTTCGCGAATTGTTGCCACTAAACGGCGGTACTTGACGAGTCCTTCGTTCTCGTACCTTGAAGTTTATAAGTGCTAATAGATTTGGGCATTTCCATGTAAAGTTAACAAACTCAAATAAATTCAGTAAATCTATAATTTTTCTTCTCTCAATTAGTTTCAACAAGTTTAAAATATTTAATAGAAAGTCGTAGTGAATAATTTCATATGTGATTCCAAGTTTAAAGTTAACGTATTTTAAAAAAATTATCTCTTTCAAGAGTATATTGGTGAAAACTATAATACGGAGTCCATTAAGTTGAGTTTTATTTCAACTGGCTCCTAACCAAAGCTGTGTACGTCAATTTCATCTACTTAAGAGACCAATTTTTGTGCCTGGAGTGACTTACACTGTTATGGTTGATTCTTTTTTAGAGTTTATATAATTTTGAATACAAGATTACATGAGAAAAAAACAAAAACATAGGATATATAAAAAAAACAGAAAATAAAAATACATTCATATTTATTCAAATTTAATGCAGTTTTTACACTTGTTCAAAGAATTTCTTTAGATTTACTTTGAATTTATCTATAGATATATTAGTTTTAATAGTTTTTAGTTCATTGAGGAGATTTTTGTAATTTTTGACATCTTTGAAGATAAAACTATTTTGACCATTATTTTGCGTGGAATTAAGGGATTTTATTATTATTTTGGTATCTGAGTGACTTGTTCATCTCAAATTCTTTTATTTTTTCTTATTTATAAATTGGATAGTGAAATTAATTTTATAAAAAGTGTCTACTGTATGAACTTTAAACAATTTAGATTTACTTTTCGTATCGAATGTTGAGGGTTTCTTTAAAATTACTTTAATAATAAATCTTTTTACTATTTTAAGAGGGTTTAATATATTATTGGCATATGCACTACCCCGTCCATCAATATCATATTGTAACAAAGATTGTACAATTGAGTAATGCGCTATTTTTAAATGATTGATTTTAAAAATATTCCTCAATTTAATAAATATCTTTGTACATTTTCGAATACTTTTAACTAGTTTACTAATATGTTCTTTCCATTTTTAGTTCTGGTTTAAATATACACCGAGATATTTTATTTAATATGTTGTATCAAGTACTGAACATGTTAGATCTCAATGAGTTTTGTTGCATTTACACACTTTAAAAATCTTTATATCGTCACCAAACGACAATACCTCTACATCATCGAATATGTATATTACATAATTTACAAAGATAATGAACAGTATTAAAATTAACTAAATGATCGCATAAACCACCCAATAAAAATATAATCCCTGTAAATGCCTCGCCATCCATATTTTCATACCGAGACATATTCATGAAAGACACGTTCACTTTTCACTGAATGTTATTTTATATCCCTATCCGACTTTTTCCTCTTTCTGCAGTCATGCCCCATGCCGTTTAATTTGGAAAAACTTTTTCTGGCAAGAGATACATACTTTCACCACTCTTTTTCGCCATGAACAACAAACGTAAATCATAAGAGTAAAAATATTTTCCTCTACATACAATATTTAAAAATTACGATGGTGACACTTGTTCATAATGCCCGTAGTCTATACTTCTTTAAGCCTTGAAAAACGAGTGATTCGTTTTGTAAAATACTTTGTGATATTTTCAAACAGCTTGCGTTGCTATAAAGAATATTTGAAATTCGCCGATGCTTTTGTTTATCTTATTGAAGATTTTTATTTATCTGTTGGGTGTAAACATAAGTTTAGTCCGTTTATTTTCCAGATTTAAAAATGATCACCGAAAGTTTAAAAAAATACATAGTTTACAAAACATGTATTTCGAGAAAAAAAATCTTATCTACGAGATGTTTTATTTGCTTATTCGTTACATACGTATTTTTTATTATTACGGGCTATCAAAATATAATATCTAGTAGATGAAAGTGAACATTTTTGACACCACCTTTTGTTCACGTTCAATCGAGGGATAAAACTGCTCGCAAAGTTTGCGCAGTGTGTGGTGAAGATACTATAAATTACTGACATATTCATTGTATAAACTATCGAAAACCTTACGACGATCAATAAATATACCGATGAATAAAAAAACTTTTCTCGAATTAAAAACTAACAAAAAATAAGGTAATCATTTTTTTTCCAGATAAACATTAAAAAAATATATCAATGTAGTATTTTTATGAAGTATTATTAATTTATTTTTTATTTTACAGAAAATAACAGTCAACATAAAATAACATAAAAAGATGCGGTTTAAAGACAGCTCAGCAAAGTTTCTAAATAAAAATCAGACACATTAATTTGTGGTACAACAAAAGGGTATTGTGTTACAAAACGGCGCTCTATGGGTTATTTATTATGATGATAATAATAAATAGTGTGCACTGAAAAGCTGTAAACATTACAATATTCAAAACAACTCCAAATATTTTTTTGGCCTTTATTATTATTTTTTTGTATTTACAATGAAGATCTTCTACCCTACGGAAAATTGGATACAACTATGTATTCTTGCGCTCGAAATAAATATAGCATTAAATTGTACCTCAAAGTTTCTTGAGAATGTACGAAAAAGAATTATAAAAAATATTTTAATAAAAACGAGCTACTTTGTACGATGTTAAATCAACTAATGATAAGAGAGCTATAAAAATATCAGGTTTACTTACCGTCAACGGACCAATCGACAGAACTAACTAAGAATAAGCGAATGAGAACATGCGGAGTAATTTCGGAAATACAAAATCTTAACGCTGATAATACAATATATTTATTTATTTATTTATTAACGGACATTGTATACAATTTATAAGGTTTAAATATTACAATAAAAGAATAGTTTAAAACATTTAAAAAAAAGAAAAGAAGCATTGACAAACATAAGGGACATCGAGACAAGATCCGGACTATTTATTTAGTGCTCGTTTAAATCGTTGTAAACTTAAACCAAAAAAGTCCAGATCTTGTCTTGAGTTAACAATACGACAAAGGCGGGTCATTGGAGAATTTAGGTCATAGTTTGTTCTATGCTGATCGATGAACAGATAAAAATTTGAAAAATTAGCAATTTAAAATGCTCAGTTTAAGAGTCTATTAACCATTTAAAAAGTTTAAGAGAAACCACTGAAATTCCTTATTGTTTTTATTAACTGATTTGAACATGTTTAAATATAAATTTAGGTAGTAAATTATCTAAAAAAATCTTTTCGCACGTGCATTATGAAAAGTGAAACGCTTTGTACTTTATTTAACGCTTAATTTATATAATGTAGCTGTATCATTAATTACGTCACTCCTTAAGATATGTTACTGTCATCACAACAACTTGAATAAATGATCCATTAATCTTGCTTTCGAGAGTATCTAATTTTATTTAAGGGACACGTTTTCCAAAGTGGCAAATGTCTCTTATAATAAACCAATATTTTAAGCCCAGTGTTAACAGCATATTTTGTATTGTTAAGGTTGAAATGGGTAGCTGTTCTTTTTTTGCGTAATATAATAAATTGGACTGGGTCAAAACATAAAATAAATAACGTGCTTTTGTAATTTTTTAGATAAAGACGAATATGTATATTTTTTTAGCCGTTTACTTAATCGATTATTGGATTGAAAACATTGAGATTATCTTTTTCTCCGATTGAAACTTTTAGAAATATCGACATTTGTGTCCATTTGCCTATCTTATCTATACAGTGTTGCAATCTACACGGCAGATTTGACACTTTAAATCTCGCTGTCTCCGGTTATAGCGGAGGCAGCGGAGAGATGGAGAGAGAGTTATCATTCGACGCGGGAGTGGTGTGGATTTTTTACTAACCACGAGTCTGTGGATAGGAGCTCGTCGGGCTTTCGCGGTTAAGGCGTATATCGCGAACAAAAATTAGACTCGTGTGCCGAGGTAACGATTCGGTTCTCGGTTCGATGTCCGAAGATTGAGTGATGGCCATCGAACCAGTCGATATGAACGTGGACGCGGAAGTTTTAAAGAAAAGGATCAGTCGGAAATCAACCTCGACCCGGACCTTCGACGTCTAGAAAATTTTGCGACATACTCGCAAATCTGACCGTTAGGTTGTAGCATCTAGTGGCAATAAAAAAACTTCGATACACAACATTTTGAGGCAAATTTCGAAAGTTCGTACCTAAAAACTAAACATCATCCAGCAGTTGAAAGAAAATTGGCACATAAGAAGGGAAAACTATGCCAGAGTGATTTTGAAAGGGCTACCCCGACACTTTATTATTTAGTCAGAAGACGCATGACGCGTCAATAAACAAATATAAACTATAAATTTTTGAAATAAAATGTTCAAAAAATCTATTAAAAGTCACTTAATAGCGTGAAAACCGATGTCTGGGGCGCCAGTGCCAGTGTGCAATTGAGCCTTTTCTTGTAATCGTGAAATAGTGACTTCAGAACAATAGTGCACCATAGTAAATAACTTTTTTATATTGAAGCTACAAAATCATGGTGATTTCAACAACGAAACCTGTTTTCAGCGGGATATTGCTACAGCATACACCGCTAGAGCGTTAATGATGGAGGCGATGAGATTGCTTTATGAAAAATGAATAAGTCGCTTCGGTGACAAAAACTGGTTTCCAATTTCACTCGATCTTATCCCGTAAATTTGTTTCTAAAATGGCCACCTTAAATCTCATTTCCTTTTAACAATAAGTACCTTACAGGAAAATATCCAACGTGAGATTGCAACTACTCGTATCAGTCCAGTATGAGGTCTCGGTTGCGAGAGTGTTGGCAAAAAAAACGAAGAGCATCCGGGTAACTTTATTTTCAAAACGTAAATCCGCATTCTTTCTGATTATGAAATTATTTATTTTCATAATGTGTCAAATTTGCCGGCGGACACCTGTTTAGTGAAAAGGACACCGTTGGCATTTGTAAAGGCAAATTATAACCATTAAGTAACAAATTCGCCCTTACTTATCTTAATGGAATAATTTTTTTGATATTTTGAATATCAGAACATATTAAAGTTTTATTATAATGTGAATTTTTCAAAGAGCACAAATATTATTTTGGTGTCATTTCGATGAAAACTTTATAGATGAGATTTTATGTGATTTCAGAATTTTCATTGACTCATAAAAATATTTAACGCTCATTATGTATTTTACGTTTTTTTTTCAAACTTTAAGCTGGATTTATGCAATGAATATTATGCAGTTAACAAGTACAACAAGAAAGCTCAGTACTACGGGAAATAAGATGGCTTAGACGTGGAAACAAATCGAATTGGACCTTGAAGTTTCTCGAAAATACATGAAATAATTATTATTAACGATTATTAACGATTTTTATAAAAACTAACTTGAAACATCACAGGTTTGTATGAACACGTGTTAACAATACCCGATCAACAATAGCGTTATTATTTTGTTCTGGGAACCGAAAACAGATTTTCGGTTTCCGGAGAAGCCATGTTTTTTGGCGTTTAGCGTGTTTTTACGTTTAACGGGAATAAGTACTTTATTTTTAGAATTATACGGGATCTTTTAAATTTCAGACAAACTTACCGACTCGAACTCCTAACGTCGCGGGCGGTGTAACGTCAAAGTTTCGTTTTTCAAAATTACAATACTTACAAAAATCATCATCATCATTCTCTTTCTACTCATAACGGTGCATAAGGTACTGTATTGGCATACTTATCGCAGCGTATCTTAATCATTGTTGTTACATTAAGGTAAGATGATCAGTCTTACGCTTCAGGTACCAGTCCAGGAACCATGAAATATTTTGGTCGTAAAACGCCCATTAAAATAAATATTTCATCTCCACCATTTCGGGAGTCGAACCCGAGACCTCTTGCATGGTAGGCAAACGCGATGACCATTACACCACAAGGTCGGCAATCACAGATACGATAATATGAAAACCTATTTTTTGGCTTATTTAAATAGTCAATCAACAATCTGCCTTACAAAATATTTTAAAAAGCCAGTAAACTTCCTCATTGGGATTACTATTTTCGTCGTTTCGTTTCCTCGTATTTCCTAATAACATCAACGAATGTGAGTCAATTCAAAATACACTTTTACTTTTCATACGTTATTATGAACCTCAACTCAAAGACTATATTCTCTAAATCTGTAAAGGTAACAAGGTTTTTTTAATTTGAAGAAGCTAAATATCCAAGAGGGAATAAAACCTTATATTATGTGACAAATATAAATGAACGTACATACCGCTTATTTTGCTTGTCGTGGTTTTTACGCTAGAAAATGAAGCGTTTTCTTTAAAATATCGAAACGTAATGTCGCATGTTTAAAAACCCTCTCTTGTAAGGGAATTCGCTTGCAAAACAGGTTGGTTGGAATATTTTCGCGTGTTCACAGCAACAACAACAGTGTAGAGAACATCGGTAGAGCGGTATTGGCGATGGCGATGGAGTTGGCTTCGCTGCGGTTGACGACAACTAGAGTTTGCGAAATAGAATTGTGTTATTTGCCATAGCCAATTTAACACGTTCGGATAATTTATGGTTTCTGAAGTGAAGTTTTCTATTATTGCGTCTGAAATAAAATCCTTTGTGGTGTTTCGTATTGAATTTTAGCTGCATGAAAAACTAAGTATCATAAAAAAAGGTCGGTTCGTTCTTCTCAATTAAAATTGCATTCATTACTTTCAGTAATACATTTATTTACTATTTCCCTTTAATGCGTATTAACCTATTTGCCTGATGTACTTATTAATATTTTTTTGTAAAATAATTTCTTATTGTTATTTATTTTGTAATCACGAGGGGTCTCGTGTTCACTGCCCGATATGGTCGACATGAATCCCGTACTGGCACCTGAAGCGTACGAGTAATCATCTTACCTTCATGTAACAAGAATGATTGAGGTACGCTACGGTCGGTGTACCGATGCCGTGATGATGATTAGGTGCGGAAAGGGAATAATGAATGAGTTAGAACGTGACGGTAGCGGCATTCCGATTATATGAATATCACCATCTCATTATCCGCACCTAATGTTTGTGGACCGTAAGATGATCTAGGACCTGCATTGTACGCAAACGCGGTGACCAATGGACCTCTTAAATAATTTATTGTTCATTAAAACTATAAATTAATCTGAAAAGTATCTCGTCACATCGGAATTAGAATAATCTTACCTGGTATAAATCCTATTCTGTTTGTGAAGGCTCGACATGTTTTATAAGATGAAAGGTTAGAGAATCACCCCCTTCGAATCCGTGGCTTCGTACCCTAATCATACATTTTATCTCTTTTATCCCTTATAAATTCTACCCCTCGGCGTCCGCGTCGGCATCGCGTAGTCGTAAGAAATTTAACGGGTTTTTAAAAACAATCTTTTATCTTTTACATTATTTTATTTTATATTTCTGTTTAAGCTACTAATTAACATCGTAGACTGCCCATTACTTACAAGTTCTTTAGAATATTTTGTACCCAACAGAACAAGACTCCATACTACATTTAATTTGCCAATACCTAGGACTAACTCAAGAAAAAACGACTTTTTCTTTAGAGCATATCATTATTATAATACTGTTCTCTCCGGTCACGCAGACATTTTTCATCTCTCTTATATGCAATATAGAAGATTCCTTAAAGACAATACACCCGCTTAGTTATACGATGTCAGTAATTATGTATGTACTCACATGTTCATCTTATATTTTGTATTGTTTTACATTACTTTTATTTAAATTGAAATATATCTTGTTTATATTTCCTTTATTTTTGTGACTGTATATAAATGTATGTAATTTATTTTATTTGCAACTTCTAAGTGCCTAACATTTCTTATTTGTTAAATTGCTTTTATTTTGATGCCGATAATGTACTTAATAAATAGCTTACTACACCACTGTGGAAAATTTATATTGACTGTTTTCACAATTTTCGTTTATATTTATATATATTCGTATTTTCTGTATACAATATATGTATATATTCCCACTAAAAATAAATAAATAAATAATAAAATAAATCTTTTTTAAAACTCCACATCCGAAAATTCGCATATTATTAAAATTTTAGTATTTCTTTATCAAACATATTAAGTCGATACGATTCGAAAACTTTTAATTCACTCCTTAAATTTTTATTCCGGCTGATTTTTCTTTACTCTCTTTTTTCTGCTTTTTTAAAACTGAGTTTCCCCGTTCATCAAGCGCATCACCTCCCGTTCAAATAATTTACTGACTTTCAAAAACTGATCAAATGTCGTTTTAATAAGCACCGGATCAACCGACTGTGAAAAATTATGTCCGCTGAAGAAGAAATTCTAAATGGCGAGATGGGTTGAAAATGAAAGGAGAAGAAAAAGATAAAACGGTCGGTAAGTTCAAGGTTCCCATTCTTATCTCGGGAGAAATGTGGACAGGAAAGTTAGCTCTAAGAAATGAACGCGAAGCCCTTTTTCAAAAACATAATTTCGTTTTTTTATTTATTTATTCATTTCAATAATCCATCAACAAAATAAATATTACGGTAAAAAATGCACTTGGTAGACGTAGCCAATCCACGGGCCTGTGGGCAGGTTAAGGAGTGCAATACATGATTTAATCATTTATAACTTTTCTCTCACATTAATAACAATGTGATTGAAGTATTTTTTTTTCAATTAAAAAATCATTTGAAATAACGAGAATGAAAAATAAATCAAAATAAGAGAATTTCAATGGTCTTTATTTTACGTAGAAATATGTATTTTTACATTTTACAACAAAAATATATTGCAAAAATATATGCAAATATAATATTATATATTTAGAATTGTTTTCCGAAGCTTTGGCGGTTTTTAAATTATGATTAATTTAATTCGAAACATTTTTTTGATACGAGTATGTAATAAAATAACAAATGTTTATCGCAAAAGGCCAAACTAGCAGTTCACAACGGAGTTCTAGTGCCAACTCTAATGTATGGGAGCGGAGTATGGAATTTGAAAAATAATTATAAAAATAGGTTAAATGCTGTCGACATGCGATCCCTCAGGCAAGTGTGGTAAAACAATGTATGATAGGTGCACAAATGTTGAAATTCATGAACTGTGTAAGGCTGAGACATGCATTATCGACAGAACCAATAAAGGGGTGCTGCGTTGATTTTGCCATGTAGAGCGAATGGACAGCAAAAGAACGGCTAAAAGGATCCACGATGTGAATGTTGATGGATGCAGAAAACGAGGAAGACCGAGAAAGACGTGGCACGATCAAGTCCATCAAATACTTGAAGATGGACATGTCAAGAGTAGGAATAATTGGCGTGCGTGCGAGAGAAGATGTATGAATGTAGGGAAGGCGAGGTCTTTATGCAAAGATAGAGTGATATGGCGTTCCATCCTCTTTGCCTACCCCTACGGGGAAACGTCGTGGTGGTTTGTTTGTTTATATATTTCTTTCTGAGGCTGCATGTTAAACTGTAATCTCCCATGAACCAGAATCCCAGACGAATGTTTTCGACTCGATATCTTCTCTCGGGTAAAAATTTGAAAATGGGGAAATCGAGTGAAGATGATTTTAATATTAAAATCAAACACCGTTTTAACTCTACTAATTTGATAATTTTAATTTTTAAACAAAAAATCGGACAATCATTTCGCATCGAACATTTTTAAACGAATGTGAAGATTGAATTGACTGAAGGCGTACTAATTCAGAACGTGAAAATGTTTAGGTGGATAAACTGCAATACTCTACTGTCAATATTCCCGGGCTCGTGTAGCAAAAATAATTTGGTTACGCAGCAACAGTGCCTAGATTTTAAACGCTATCTTCATATGTATAGTATATATCGAGACGGTATACTTAACTTCTGCACTATCTGTATCTTACCTCGGTATGTTCTACCTACTTGTCATATCGACATCATATGATCAAAACAAGCCAATGAATGACCGCGAACAATTAGTCCGCGTTCCTTACGTCATTACCACTTGAAATAGTTCACATTTATATTTTAAATAGGCTTCTGTGATAGAAACTGCCCACTTCAAAGCGATTATAAACTCCAATAAATCCCAATTCAAGCAAAAAAAGCTCGCTTAAATATGATTTTTAAATGACTTTTAACCATTGCCAAAACGATATGCTTAACAATCGTCGGCATTTATCTACTTAGGTAGTACTGAACGATTACAAGGCCGACTTTCTAAACGTTCTCTCAGAAATATAGTAAAACAGATGGAAAAAATATAATGACTAAATTATTATTTTACAGTGGTAACTTTCTAACGCCCAGGTACTCTTATATGCTATTAGGACAGAACCTAGCGGAATTATTTTCGCATCTAGGTGTTCTTTTTATTAAACTGACAATTATGTCGGAATTTAATTCGACTTCAAAATTTACTTATTTCTCCCTCATATTTTTAATAGGCTTTTAAGAAAAGAGTGCCAACCTCGAAACGATTAAAATTTTGAATAAATCATAATGAAAGAAAAAATTGTTCAGTGGAAAATTTTTTTTGGAAACTTTTGATGCGTAGATAAACGTATCGAGGGGTTCTAGACCCGTCAATACAAACCGATGTACTTACATCAAAACTTGATGGTTTTCGATGGTTATCTTTGTAGTCGGTCGGGAGACTTTTATCTTCAACTATGACGTCATACTGAAGCTGTGTCATTTTAGAGCGTAGATATGTGTACCGTGACGTACACTTCTCCTTGTTTCATATCGATGTACCTACCCAAAACTTGAAAGGGGGTGGTCGGTAGTATATCTTTGCAATCGCTAGAGGGAATCTATCTTTAGCTTTACCGTCAAGGTGAAGGTATGACCTCTTTATCTTTTCATCATAATCGAGGCCCGGGAGTACGAATGCAGAGCTCTACCCTATACATCATTGAGTTGTAAAAGGGAAAACGATGCTGATTCAAATATAATTTTATATATTTTGAATTGTTTTCCGAGACTTTGACGGTTCTCAAATATATTTAATTTTATTCGAAAGAATTTTTTGATGTGTGATTATATACCTTTCATTATTTAAAGTTGGAAAATATTTATTTACCACCGTACATAAATATGTACATAAGTACATAAATATGTGAATTCACTTTATCGGATTGTTGTAATAAAAATAATATGTATGTGGTAATAAAAATATCCTTTTGGCAGAGTGATTTTACTTTCTATTGAAAAGAAGTCTATTCTTATAACTAAACATGGAAGTTTCGAGACGAGTTTGACGAATCAAAATATTTGAATGAGTATTAGCGAACCTAACTTATCTTCCGCGAAGGACTCGGTTTATTTAAATACGAGTTTATTTTGATTACTTTATCGTCAAATTATTCGACAAGTGGAACTCCGCATTCTCGAACGATGTCAATTATTCAGATGACTGAATCGTTTATTGAAAGATACAATAAACAAATACGACTTAGAGAAAAATGGTTCACTGTTCTGACCAAATTAACAAAAACTTCTTATTTCTTTACTCACTTTGAGCAGACAATTTTTTAGGCTCCTATTATTATTTTTATAGTGATTTTATGAAAACTTTATTTTTACTTATTTTAAAAGTGTACATAAAATATGAATTACATTCTTTTTTAACTCGCTTCAACGTTGATACTTAGAGATATTTGGTTTCAAGTTCAACATTTTAAGGTTTTCATTTCCATTAATAAATAATTTAGACCTTATTTTAATTTTCGTTCGGCAGAGTGCAGTTTTACTGAGGTTATAAAATCTTGTAAGTGTAACAAAAACACACATACGGCTACACAGCTCTACATTTGTTGTTTTAAGTGTAAACCATGCAGAGTTATCTTTGCATCGTTGAAATAAAACATCAACAGGCACCGTGGTGCGGTTGGTTAGATGGCTAACTGTGAGACTTGCGTCGCGGGTTCGATTCCCGATAGTTGCAAGAAAGAAATCCAAGAAATAATTTTTCCTCAATTGGTCTGGGTGTTGTGGTGTATTTTTCATTGCTTCCTTCCATATCTTCTCTTTCCTACCTGCTGACAAGCCTTTGAAATAGAGGCTTAGCGGGTTATTCCTTTGAAAAAATATTTTGAAAAATGTGCATTTTATAAATCTTTTTACTTTTATAAAAAGTGAATTTAATATCATTATGTACTGCGTCCAATTTACCTAATAATGAATTTTATCATTTTGACAGTGAGGAATTAAAAGTACCACCAAAATTAAGGTAACGAATTAAACATTGCTGATTCTTTAATTTTTTGGCACATGGATTTTCTCAGCTTAAAAAAAATTGCACAGAATCATGAACTGAGAATTTAACAACCAAATAAAATCAAAATGATAGAAGTTTTAAATTTTATTTTTTTAAAACCATGTCTTTAAATTACACTTTTTTAATAATATTTAAAGGTGCTTGAAATATTTTATTGCTCCTGGACTGGCACCTGAACCGTAAGACTAATCACCTTACCTTCCGTGTAACAAAAATGATTTAAATACGCTGAAACTGGAGTGCCATACAGTACCTTGTGCACCACAAGAATGCATTGCCCTATGCGGATAGGGAAATAATACATGGTTAAATTTAATAATTGAATTTTGAATTTTTATCTCAAAATAATATTCCGAAAAACGCGTCAGCTATTTTTTTTTAAATAAAATCAATTCTATGAAAAAAAAATTAGCTGCTTTCAATAGTCAACGTTTATTTTTCGTTCATTTAATAAAAAAATCTACTTTAATAGTCCGTAATTTTAATTTTAGTTTTTCGAATTCAGATTTATAGTTGCCAATTTTTAAATTATTAATTTTACTTTATTCATTGGTTTATTATTTTTCCTACTTGTTTTTATTTTTTTAAACTTTACCATAAATTAACAAATTACATCAGGGATGGAGAATACCTCAAAGAAGGGAATATGGAAGTATAGGCATTTACAGGGCTTATGACCCGTCATTGGCTGGTTTTAGTGGCCACTTTGTAACATTCACCTTTTTGCCCATGTTTCATACATATTTCTTCAATTCTTCCATTTGTTGATTTCAGTGACGTTAAAGAGCTGAAACCTTTATTGTTGCGAAGAGATTCATCTGACTGAATCATTTCACATACTAGCCCACGCCTGAAAATATTTTTTCAATCTTTAAACTTCTTACCATAAATGTTTTAAGTATTTTACTCTTGAAATTTCTTAATTATTATTATAATATATTATCATAGTGTTTGTAAATATAATATATGTAGCATTAGAGCAGATATTTTTGTATGTAGTGAAGCCGTTAGGAATATTTTAACAAACGCTGAATTTCGAAACTGAACTGAACAAAACATTCTAAAAGGTACGCAACGCTTTCCTATGTAGAACCACGGCCAGGTAGGAATCTGGGGGAACGTTTTTTTGGAACACTCGATATGCGTAGTACTCCACTAACCCTAAACAATATGAAAAATACACGAATTTTCATGTAGGCATTTTATTTTTTGCTGAAATTCCCACCGCTGTATGTATTCAATCCCCGGCGTCATGCTACCACTTTCGATGCAATCCTCCACGTAGAGGTTATTTGGATAGCAAAACACAGGTGTCGCGTCGCGTCGTTTCGGTTGCCGCATTGAGCCGCCCCTGCACTGCCTCCCGCCCGCCCGCCTGCCCCCCACCCTGCCGGTATGCGGACTTCGCATCAATGTTTGATGTGAGGTTTGCGGAGTAAGTGAATGTCGATACGGAGGTTATTTCTGTCTAATAGCCCGACTTTTCACTCCAATCTCACTTTGATTTCCCTGTATTTACTCGCACGGCTGGTTAACTACCTTCGCTCTATCGGCGTCGGCGTCGGCGTCGGCGTCGTGTCGTGTCGTCTGCGACAAAAGCGACACTTTAAAACAAAATCTGTAACTGCCATCTCCGACCCTAATGATTGTGTGTAGAAAGAAATTTATTAATTATTATATACGAGTAAAGAATAATGACACTTCAAGAATAAAGGATTTCAAATTATAGAAAAAGATATAAAATTTTAAGACTTTGAATCTCAACCTAAATAGATTCCATTGTTTTATTATATTTACATACTACCTACTTCATTGATTTTTTTACGGGTTTTGCGAATCAATAAATCTCTCGAATCAATTATAATATTTCATAATTGATATTATTTTCTTATTTTCCATATCTTATTCAACAAAAGCTTAATATCATAACGTCTCATTCACCCAAACCAATAATAAATCAACTGCTCCACAAGTGTATGGCTTATGTTAGGTTTCTGTTTTTCATCGTGCGTTTTGTAATATAAATAATAAGGACGTACATTAATTAATTATAAACATAAATACGTAGTGTTTTAAACTGTCTGAACATTTTGTTAATTATCTCTGTTTGTTAAATTGTTTTTTTTTGTTTGGTCTCTAATGTAAAAATATTTCAAAAAAAGGATATTGTTAAGTGTCCTCAGCACGGGTAACCCCCGTGAGGTCACATTATTTTTATTGTTTATAATAGTTTGTAATCGAAAAAATATTAATAAAAAAATAAATATATAAAAATTCAGTATTGTCACAACACTTGACATGTGAACAGTGTTTCAGTGTCACGGGGCTAACAGAGTTTTTGAAAATATTAACCCGTTTAACCCAACATAAATATATATTTAAAATAAATTCTATTATGAAAAAAAATGGATACTCAAAAAGTTATTGATAAAATAATCTTGGAAACATCAAAAATAAAAAATCAACCAGAAATTAACAATCTACAGAATTTATGGATGAAAGAAATAACAGAATATCAAAAACAAATAACCATACTACAAGAAAAAATAATCTTACAAAATGAAGACTACATAAATAAATGTGAGAAACATGCAATAAAATGTTATAATTATGTAAAAACATGTGAAGAATATGCGGAGAAATTTGAAGAAATTGCCAAAAATAATAAAGAATGTATATTAAAAATAAACCCCGGTGAAATAAAAACATATGCATCTGTAATAAAAGATAATAAAAATGAAAAAAAAACCGTTTTCGAGACGAACTTTGCAACAATCATCACAAACAAAAATAAGGAAACTTCGGCTGAAGAAATAAAATTAATTATCTACCAAAAAATTAATACCACAAAATTAGGAATAGTAGTTAGCAGTGTAAAAAAATCTATCAACAAGATTATTATCACATGCCCTAAAAAAAGTGATATTGAAAAATTAACACAAGCCATAAATAAAACAGGTACCTTAACCGCCAAAGAAATTCAGAAAAAAAGACCGTGCGTAATAGTGAAAGGAATAGATACAAATCTTACAAACGAAGGAATAATCGAGAACATTGGAGAACAAAATGAGGAAATCGAAATGTTCATCGATCAAACAAAAGAAGAAAACCCTATGATCGTAAAGAAGAAAAACAAAAACCGTAAATATGAACATTTACAAAATGTTATCATTGAAACCACCGGGGAACTGAGAAAAGCAAGATTAAACATTGGATTTATTCGAGCACATGTAGAGGACTGCAATTCGTTGATGCAATGTTATCACCGCCTAGGATTTGGACATACTGCAGTTAAATGTGAACGGCTGATGAACAACCCTAGATGTATGTTCTGTGCCGAAGAACACAAAACTAAAGAATGCACAAACAAAAACTTGGACCCGAGTTGCCACAATTGTACGAAAATTAACAGTAAAAATGACACTAAATTGGACATGAAACATGAAGCAAACAGTCACAAATGTACAATAAGAAATAAAATGCCCGAAATCGCATTACAAAAAAAAGACTTTTAAATAAATATGGATGAATTTATAGCCAACGAAATCGACCAATATTCTGAAGTTCTGGAATTTATCTGCGAGAATTCAGAAGAGTGCAATGTAATTTTGAAGAAAAATGACCCTTCCTTCTCAATTATGCATCAAAATATAAGAAGCATATAAAAGAATTTTGATGAATTTCTTGTCACTTTAAGTTTATTAGAAATAAAACCCGACTTCACAGTGTTAACAGAGGCCCACCTGAGCGATTATAACTCCGCGCTTGAGTATAATATTCCTGACTGTACTTACCATGTAACAACAAAAGTTATCAATAAAAACAGTGGCGTTGTAGTCTTTTTAAACTGTAAGTATAATGATGTCTGTATTTCTGAAATAAATATGAATCTCGTCAACTGTCTAAAAATAAGATTTAAATTATTTCATTTAAATCTTATTTTACACTTAGTATTTAAATCTATGGAATATATCGAACACACGGGTCCCATATATTAAGTGTCGTGAAAAAATTTGAAAATATAATATTTAATAATAGGAGCGATCATAATATTTTCGTCGGCGATTTTAATATAAATATTGATAAATTTGTAAATAATAGTGATAAAGATGATTATATTAATATGATGACACAATTTAACTATAAATCATGTATAAATAACTATACTAGAGAAATAAACGGCCAAAAATCATCGTGTATTGATCATATCTGGACAAATATTAACGAGACTGAAAAAGCATTATCCATTTTATGGAAAACTGATATTACTGATCATCATACTTGTATATTTGTGTATAAAAATAATAATTTTAAATAAAAAATCTGTAATTAATATAGATCTACTTAAACAAAAATTACATTCGGAAAATTGGAATGCTATTTACAACTCCTCAGATTTTGATACTTGTTCAGAAAACTTCGAAACTTATTTATTTATTTTTAAATAAACATAGATAGGTAGCACTATATTATACAGAAATCGTTTTAAAATAAATAGTTAAATTTCGGCACTTGATCTTCACAAAAAAACACTTTTTTAAACAGTTTTAACAGAAGCACAGTTATAAAATCACGAGAGTTTGTGGCGTTTGAATATATTTTGGTTAGAACAAAGCGTTGAATATAATAACGTGTATAAAACAATGCTTTAAATGAATTATCTCATCTAATAAATTGTCAAATTTCGGCACTTGATCTTCACATATAAACACATTTTTAAACAGTTTTAACAGAAGCACAGTTATAAAATCACGAGAGTTGACGTTTGAATATAAAGATAATGTCAGAATAACCATTATTACATTCAGAACCTTTCAATCTTTTCTTTTCAATGCAAGTTATCTATAAATAAATTGCAACAGGATAAATTATATAAATACCGATTAGTAATAAAATTAACGTTTTCTTATAATCTAACTTCAGTCCAGATATGTAGGTATCTGCATGCGAAAGGTAAACTGCGGTATTTCCAAAAACCTAACTTTTTAGAAGAAACAAATAAGTGGTTTTTTTGCACTAAAGCAAAGATACTTTTCAATGAGAGTCATTAAAGTAAATACGTACGTCCGCGCTTCTAACTAAAGCCCGGTGGCATTTATTTATTTAGAAATGGCACTTGTACTGCCATCTGTAGCTGTATTAGAACCCTTAAACCTCACTTTAATACAAAAAACAAAATTATAAAATGTAAAAAAAAATAAAAACAACTCACTCGCAGGAACTCACACAAAAAAAATTATTTGACGTAATAATAACTTAATTTCATCATACAATTTGGAGTTGTTTTAGTTTATCTCTCGCATTCAGATATTTGAAACTGTTATGAATATGTTTTTTATCAATTTTCCATGTCATGCACTTATTTTTGTTTTACAAGTTTTTTTAATATAAGTATATAACTATTATATTTTTTTGCCAATATACGCCGTATTTTGGCACTGAACAGAATGATCGTTTTGTGTCAAAATAGTTAGTGGTTCAGGATGTTAATGATGCAAATTCTCTAATATTTATTTATTTATTTATATTTTGATAATTTATTTAGCGCCGTTTTTGTGAAAATCACCTGAATCAATCAGGATTTTATTTTAATGATCATCCGAAAGCCAGATATACCATAAAACATCCAAAACAGACATTTTTTTTAAACGAATACCTTATTCGCTTAAAAAATATAGGAAGTGATGTAAATCAAGTAAAATACGGATTGCTATAGATGACCACATGTTATTTTTCACATCGCATATGTGCCTTTGACTTGCTGGCCTTTATAACCGCAATTATTTTTCATTCCACTTGTAAATACAAACACCGAAACACGCTCGTAAATATGTCACGACCTTTTCAGAAACCTACATAAGAAGCGGTATAATAAGACCCCTTTGTAATATTAAAACTCAGTTTCTGTTTGAATGGATCCACGTCTCGGTGTTTAGTCGGGACTCGCCGCGGGCAAACATGTCCGATGGTCCGGAAACATGGTGGTCGCTGATTACTTCTCCGGGAACCTCTTGCTTTACGGGACCCGAGCTAAAAAGGGCACAACATTCGAAAGGCCTGACATTGAATTATTTCTCTTCTTCGAGCTTAAACAAGCGGGGTCTTTCGAGTGGCGTTTTGTCGGATTCGTCGGGCAATCAGCGGTCATTTTGTACAGCGACGGACAGTTTCCGCTTACATGTTTGCCGACAACAAAGCGACCAGAGATCGTCTAGTAAGTTACCCAAATACGGGAGGTGGTATCTCGTCACCGCAATAAATGTTCCAAACTTTCCTCGAATTTCGAAACATCGGTTTATTCCTGAAGCGTCGGTAACTTCTCAATAAACGAAAAAATTAATTAAATTCATATTTGAAGTATTTACTTTGTGGTTATTCATTATAATAAAATAAATATAAAACAGCTTTGTTTTAAACTACTTAATTTTTATTTTTTCTTGGCCGATTTTAAAGCTTCACAAGCTTATTTATCAAGGTATGCTTGAATAAATAATACATTTTAAAAACATACTTCGGTGTGCTTTGATAAAAAAGCTTGTGTGGCTTTGAAACCGGTCGGTAGGAAAAAAAGGTGGTTAAAAACACAGTTACTTAATATTTATATTATTAAGTAAATTAATGCTTATTTTTCGTAAGTAGTTGACGAAAGGGTACAGTCAATTCATTGACTTCTATTGATTAATTATTAATTGATTTCATATAGTTTATTACCTTTGAATTGATTCTTTTTTACATTTTTCTATTTTTTGGCAGCTCATTTAGCGAAATTGGCAAATAATAATTGTATTGAGACGAACGAAAAATGTTTATTTAACCCGTAAGCCATTATATAATTAAGGACATATAAACCAAAATTATAATAATTAAAAGTTTTAATTTATTTTTAATACGCAAATATTGAATGAGGAAGTGTTGAATGAAAATGGTAAATCTCTATTGGACCTTTGCGCGCGCAACTCACTAAACTCAATAATACCATCATAAAGAAGAGCACGCGTGCACTTTTATCGAAAATAGAGGAAAAAGATCAATCACTAATAGAACCTTACATCCTGGCCAATGTAGGAACATACCACCACTTAGTTTTAGTGAAATAGTCACGAAGAACCCAAAACAATAAACCTAAAAGCTAATAGAAAAATTTAAAAACAATTCACTTGAAGATGACAGTGTAAAAAAAGAATGAAGGAAAAGGTTTCGCAGAACCCTGTAAATGATGACGACGATATCGATCGAGCCTGGACAAAATCCGAAGCTATAGGCAAGAGACAAATGAACATTCATGGCAATGCGCGGAACATGACATCACGGATCTCAGATGATAAATGCATAAGACACGCAGTCGACCTATCATGAGCCACGGGATGGTAGTGAGAGCCGATACCGACGCGGCGGGACAAAAAGCATACTCAGAGTAACGAAAATAAGACGACAAGTTCTGTTTGTAGAATTGAAGACGTAGTAAGGTCGAGAATGAGCTGAAGACGCTTTCGGAGGGACCCTGTGGACCGCGTGGAAGATACGAAGTTTGAAAACCCCAGCGGCTGAAGACCACCCGGAAGGCCGCCGAAAAGATGGAAGTAAAGCTGAACGCCATCATCCCATGATAGCTCACTGCCACAAACAGGTCGTGCAACCCGAGCCAAGAAAGAGAAGAATTTATTTGAAATCACTACTGACAATAATTTTTCTAAAGCAGATAGAAACTTAATGCAGTTATATTGAAATATCTCAGTATATTATTTATGTTTAAAGCATCAACTTTGTGGTCAAAATTTTTAATTAATGTTAGTAAATATTAGTATTTAACCGCTTACCAACTTTTAATATCCACCGGTTTCGAGACGTACCCATCTCTTCGTCGGGACACTCGCTACACTGACATTCAAAAACTAAAATAGACTTTTACCTTTACCGTTGCCGCAGTTTACATGGTATTTATGCATGCGCATGTTCAGACGCGGTGGTGTTTGCATCCCCTTTAACTTGTAAATACTGTGTTTACTACGGTGACGGTAAAGATGAAAGGGTATTTCATTATTTGCATGTCGGTGGTCGGTGGTCGGTGGTCGGTGGTCGGTGAAGAGAGTGTCCCGACGAAACCGGTGGACATAAAAAGTCGGTAAGTGGTTGAATACTAATATTTACCAACATTAATCTCAGTATATTTCAGCGCAGTTATTCGCGATTCGTTTTTCTTTGCGTCATAAATCGTTAAAATCTGAGTTTTCTCCCCATCGCATCAGTCTGAATAAGTCAAGAACCAACCGAACTTTCCTTTCTAGAAAGTTTTCTATCTAAAGTTAAGTCTCGCGGCTCGCGGCTCGCGGCACGGTAACGGATCATCCCTTATCGCAGCATTCCCATCGTTCAGAATTGAATTCCCACTTATCGCATTCTTCTGTTCTCATTCTTCCGATGCACTTCGTTTCCGGATATAAAGTTCCGCTTAAAGGGGGAAATAAAATATATTACACATTAATAAACCGCGGATATTCGAAATATATTACAAAAATGCTTACTGTGAGTTTATTCTTTGAAATATATGTACATATTTAATTAAAATCTCTTTACCATTTCCGATAAATCTTCAATTTACTAATTCATTCATTTGAGTAAGTTGTTCTCGTCAAATGGATTAATGCTACACTCAATGTTGCGTAGGACACTGTATTAGTAAACCAAATGCAACGTATTTCGATCACCTGTTACATGAGGGTAAGGTCATCTTAGGTACCTAGGAACAATGTAATATTGCAGTTGAAACTATTTTTAAAGTCGATACTTCGAGCAAACCCAGAACCTCGAGAATGGTAGGCGAACGTGTCAACCGCTACATAACAAGGCGGACTTATGTCAACTCGATTTTCTTATTCGGAATTGTCATCTGAGAATAGCCATCGAGTCGAATATACTCGTTCGAGGCTACATCACTCATTTTTACAACATTTTTTTGATAAAATGAATCATTTAACAAATAACCCCCGAATAAAAATATATTAATAATTAACTTATAACAGAAGTTCAAGGTACGTATTAATTAATAGTCGTATCAAATAACTACTCCGGCAAAGTTTTACCAAGTAATTTACTTGTTTTAAATACTTCGGACATTATTCATGATTCAAACCGAATGACGATTTCCTCGCCGTCGCCTTTGGCCATGGATATTCGTTTTGGAGTTGAAGTTTCTCTTCGGGAGATTGAAATAGCTACCCTCGGCGAGTCCTCTGAGACGTGCCTATCCCCGAGCCGGGGAATTCCCTTAGCCGCTCCTGACTCGTCTTATTCGCTGCTCCGCTCCTCACTACGCTCGTATCCACCCTACTGTCGCGCGTCGCCACCGCCCGCGTCCGCGCCCTCCGGGGAACAGACTGAGATAACTTCGATCCGCTACATTCAGACGGATTACCTCTGATTGTTTTTATCCGAGGTTCAAAAAATACTGGAATATCCGAACAATATTTTTAATAATAAAAATGTTTTCGGGATTTGGCATAATATACATAGAAGTCTTCAATGTTTGTAATGGAACACACTCGTATATTAAGTGATCTACCTTTTGTGAGGACTATTGCTGTTGTGCTAAAATATCAGATTTCCTAAATCAATTAAGGAAGAATATAAACTATGTTAGATTGAAAAAGTATTACATAGTTCTAATATCTACTGCATAGTCGAATTGCTTGTTCTATAAAAAAATAACGAATCTATGAATAAAAAATAAATATTCAAAGCATCATAATAGTAAACTTTGTAAATTTTATATTTGAAGCACTAACTTTGTGGCTATTTATTATAATAAATAAATAAAAGAACTCGGCTTTTAAACACTAATTTTTATCATCATAATATTGTTACTCTAGTTTCTGAACTAAAGCTACTTTACGCGGTTTTTAACAATACATGATGTACATATTTTTATCACGGGAGTTGCAGTAATTTTGCCCTTGCTGTACAAGTAGATTTTGTTTCCTGGCTACGTATATCTATATATAGAAGTGTCGGGAAAGGGAGGGAATTTTGGCTGTGGCCTTTAGAAACTTTTCCGCATTTGCTTAATGAAGAGAAAACCACAGAAAACTTATTCAAGAGTAGTCGGACTATTGATAGATATCACATAACATAGTTTCACTTGAAGAGATTACGACATTTTGGATCCTGTTATCATTAATTGTCTTTATTACATTAGTATTGGAACTCTTTGCCTGTTGAGGTGGAAAAGAAATATTAATAGATAAACTTGCTGTTTAAAATGTTATTTTTTTTTATTTCGTTAATGTTCGTGTTATTTCAGTAATGTGTTGAGGTATGTAAATACGTAATTACTTAATTAGGTACCTCGTATACTTCTCTTTTGACTGTCGAATATTCAAAACGTTTGTCAATTTAAAGCAATGGTATCATTATCATTTTCACTGGGTCTCTCAACTTCGAGTTTATTACAAGTCAGCGGCGTTGATAGGAATAATTATTTAATTAAAGTTCCAATTACGAGGCAACAATGTGGAAATTAACTAACTTCAAATTGAGACCCCAATGAAACAAAGACCCTATTACATGCTCAAATGAGTACCTACTACCTACTATCCCTGTTGACGAGGTGCTCATATTATCTTAATCAACTCAAACATAATTTGAATCATGTATAAGAGTATCTATTAACTTCTAATTCTACAGAAAGATGAAGTCGTATTTATTATATATTTTGTTGGTTGTTTTATTTATTCTTAAAAATCTTTCATGGATTTACCTCTGTAAATTCTTTTCAGCTGTTCTGTTATTGTATGCAGCTATTATCTTTCTCTCTATTTTTAATTTATCTTATGTCCCATATCGATAGATTGATATTTATTTATTTATTCATTCAAAATTACAAAATTAAATATTTATGAACTTATTAGGGCTTTTTAGGCTATGCCCGTGTCAAGCCACAATAAATAACAATAAAAATACATAGTAAAATTAATTAGATCAAATTATAATGACATAGAATCACAATCTAGAAAAAAAGGTAAATGTAATAAATTCCAAAGAAAACAATGCAAAAAAGATAATCAGAAATAATTTTTAAAATATAAATTATACAAATTAAGAATCACACATAATCAAATATACAAAATAGTGGTATCTTTAAAATCAACAAAATAATAGTAAAATACAGTAGTATTAAAAAAAAATAAAAAAAACAAAATAAGAGCATCATTTAAATCAACCGAAAAAGAATATATATATCAAAGCATAATTGGAATGATAATTGAGTTATCTTTTAGTGAATCTGGCAATAACAGGTCATAAACTTTGCAAAAAATGCTTTGACTTTTAGGCTCTCTAACCTCTGTTTGAATAAATATCAAACTCGAAATACCGTGTAAATATTAGCGGCAGAACGCGCGAATATCTGCATAATGTAGTCACTAGTTACCTGTACAGAGTTGTTATACACTTATAAGAATTAGGAGGCTCGTTATATTCTACGAACTTCCTCGAATATCCACGCGGCTTCGCAAGTTCAACAAGAATCCCGGCGAAAGCTATCCTTTAATATTCCGTTTGAGATCCTACTCCTGACCATTGTGTGGGAGGTCAAACGGAGATGGTTCGAGTTATAAACAAAACTACGCCCTACCTGATAAATACGCAAATAACCCTTAACATAAAACAATACATTACTTTGCTTCGAAAACATTTATTTAACTACCGGTTTAAGTTCATCTATATTTTTCAAGCTATATAAACTATATTAGTTATTTTAACGATGGGGTAAAAGTAAAAACAAGTGTGTATCAGAAATACAAGTAATACAGAATAGAGCTATAAGAAACATATACGGTATACCAATGGAAACGCATGTCAAAGACATTTACAAACTTACCGACATTCTCCCATTTTTGGTCATACCGTATTATGAGATTACAAAAACGGTGCTTCAAGGTGTGAATAAAGACTCTCTGACTAATATTGGCTATACCTTTAATCGTGACGTCCATCAGTATAATACGCGACAGCGTCAAAATATTCACGTACCTGGATCACGCACGACAAGGTATGGTCTAAGGTCTCTGCTATACCTTGCTTGTAGCGAGTACAACAAGCTACCGGAGTCCTATAGAACGTCAATAAATAACTGTATTAATTTTAAAAAATTACTACTTGAGGAGGTACGTGGAGGGTGAAATTTAGTTTTAAGTTCTTTTTTCCCTTAAATATTTCCTTTTTGCAATATGTAAACATAACAATTTTATTTTTACTTTTTATTATGGATTGTTTAAAGGATGGCAAGCGGATGTTTGATTTGTATCATATATTTGCTTGCTATCTTATTTCAGTTTTTATGTACATATTATTACTTGTTACTTTATTACTATTTGTTGCTATATTATTGTTGTTAACATACCTTTATGTAAATATTTTTCTGTCCCAAAATGAGTTTGTTGTAACCCCTGGGAATACGAAAAAAAATTTTTTTATGATTTAATTAATAAAAAAATAAAATAAATACACACAAATGATGCAATATCGAATAGGAACAATGGAATTTCCAATTTCGCTAAATAAATTATTATAGAACACTGATAGTGTTTAACAAACATTAAGCAACTTTACTTGAAAAAAACGTTTAAGTTCTTAAATAAATTAAGAATAAGAAAAAACTTATATATATGTATTTATTATAACCTTAAAATACAATCATTTTCGCTTTCAATCATCTGCGCCCGGTGCTTATATTGTGACACTCTAATTAAATACGTCAAAATGTCATCCTGTCTGTACTGTACAAGTATCAGTTTGGACTGTATTCCACAATCCTGTAGCAAGGGGTAGGTGTTGGCCGTGCCTCGCTGCCGTCGTCGCTCTCGGGGTCGAAATCCCCCTCAAGTCCGGTGTCACTGCGTAGGTCGGTGAAAGATACTGGTTCGTAGTCCTGGGGTGAAGCGATGGTCAAGTCCAAGGTGTAGATCCAGTAGTAGAGCGGGAGGTCGGGCGGGGTGACGAAATGAAACGATCTGACTAACGTGATGTCTCGAGGCGAACTCAATATTTATTATTTAAAATGTACACATTATATAGGGCGTGTTGCGGGCTCCCCAGTGGGGGGGGAAATACCGCTCCCACCATACCCGGCCGGCGCGCCTCCCCCAAAGTGCATATAGGGAGGTGCCGGCGCTCGGCTCGGTCACTTCGCTGGAAACCGATGCACGCGCCACATCAATTACAAAAAATGCCTTTTTTAAGGCAGTCCTTAGTCTCGTTTACACAAATGCAAATCCCATTTTTAGGGCAATAATTGGTCAAACGTCAAGCTTAAGGCCCTTTTTAGGGCCTGTAACATAAATTTATACTCTATAGTACCCCGGTATCGCTAAAGTCAGATCCGAAAGTGGAATATTCATCCTTTATTGTAGGTCCAACATTTAGCCTACAGATACCGGGGGCCCCTTAACTATATTATTGCATATTTTATTCATATTTCTTACCGTCCGTTACACTGTCATTAATATCTCTATAATTATTTAAAACTGTGTCCGGGCGAATGAAGAAATTCCGTGTTTGAAATAGAACCAGAACCCTGGACGAGTATATTAGATTCGACGGCAACTCTCAGGTGAAAATCCTTATAAAATAAATCAAACGAAGAAAGTCCGCCGCATAGTGTTGTGGCTGGCGCGTGTGCCCTCCATACTTGAGTTCCTAGGTTGGATTCCTGGAAGGGTGAACATAAATATTTATTCTTAAAATGGTTCTACACTGCAATATTTCATTGCTTTTCTAGCACCTGATGCGTAAGACTGATCAAATTACCTTCAATGTAACAAAAAATATTGAAAAAATACACCGCAATTGGAATACCCAATGCAGTGCTCTATGCACCACTGAATGCAAATAGTGAAATTGAGTTGATGATTTCGTGGAATTGTTATTTTGTTTTCTAAATAATTCCGCTTAAGTTAGTAAATAGTAACTAACAAAATTAAGAAAAATGATGTCTTCTAAATCAAATATTGCGTCAAAACTGTTTTACAAATGATTAAAATACGTTTGTTTATCAGTTCAGCGCGATGTTTTTTTTAAATTTAATAACGACCACGTCCAAATTAACAAAATAAAAAAACTTTAATTAGATAATAAAAGTATTTGTTTAAAAGATGTTGATGTGAGAGTTGATTACATAAACTTAAATAGTAGATATTTTAGTTGTTTGATGAAATGTAGGTATAAACTTCGCGCCAAAATAATCAAGATTTTGAAAAGATTTTTCAAGTCTGAAGGTTCCTGAATGATATAGCCACTGGTCCGGCGATGATCGAGGAACAGCGTGGCATTATTATGTATGGGTCTGAGAGTGGGAATGCTGAGAGAAATTTTCCCAGAAACTCAGAAGTTCAGAGGTTCAGTTCAGTCAGTCCCAGAGGACAGCAAGAAAACGCTGAATTACTTAGGAGATGCAGATTAAGTCCGCGTTATGTATACTACATACGAGTAATTCAGAGATGAAATGAAGAATAGGCTACTCGAAAGAAACTTAAATATTTTTGTATTTTATTTTATTTGCTTTTACAAAACTTGTTAAAATTTTGCGACTCAAACTATGCTTTAAATTTCATGTTACGCGACTTTGCAAAAACCAGCTAAGATAGTTGCTAAACATATATTCAACATTTAATTTTTCATTTCATTTCATTTCATTTATTTATTCATATACATTTCATCATTTCATTTATTTATTCATAATTAAGATATTTTATTTTGTAATGTACATATATATGTACATTACAAAATAAAATAGCTTAATTCATACATATAGAAATGACTAGGTAAAATTAGGTATATATAAAAAAAAAAACACATTAGTGTACATAATATCCAAAGAATAATATGTTGAAAAAAGTAAGAGAATCTTGTAACGAAAAACTCCCTCAGAGACGTGAAAAATGTCAATGTCCAAAGTGATATTGTTCAACATAGAGTAGACAACATATTTGTAGATCAGCTATGCTGCCTCGTGAGTATCGTCAGAACCTGTAGCTCAATCACAAATAACTATCGAAGTGCTAATACGTGATAAAATTCCTAACCATGGTTATTTATCGTATTCGCAATTACAATGGAACATCCGTGAACACCTAATATTAAAAGTCAAAATATTTACGTTTCGCGACGCATCATCCTGCTGCGCAATCAAATATTTGAATTTCACCGGTGTAAATATGGAAAGTAATCCAAAACTGCTATTTTTATTTATTAATTTATTATTTACCCTGCTATTGATTGCATTTAGCCGGTGGTTGGTGAGCCAAATGTCAAGAAAAGCAGACGTCATAGTCATTGTAATTAATTTTTCACTTTTTGTGTCTCCTTACTATTTTACAAATGCAATATATTGTATTATCTTTAAAGTAAACCCCAATTTTTCGCCAATGAACTGTATTTATTTACGAGGAAAACCAAAAAAAACTCACACGAGGGTTGACTTAGAGATTACACACTCGTTGACTTATGACCGCGATAACTTAAGCATGTTCACTATTGTGCATTGTGATCGCTCGAATGTTGAGCATGTTTTTAAGCGCGTCGATAGTTATTTGTGATTGAGCTACTGCTCGTAAACTAAATGTTTTGTCGAACGGTCGTCAAAGCGCCTTAAATTAATAAAAAAAGTACGTTGTATCACGATTTTTTTCTGCTTCACGTTATTAAACTGCAGTACCTACAGGCGTCACGTTGAAAAAAAAAAAAAACAAACATATTGCAAACGGAAAGGGAAAACAATTTTTAAGAAAGGAATTTGATAGTTTGGGCCTCTTTTACTTCATAAATGTCAACAGATGTAATCGTTGAGGAAATAAGGATGTTCAAACATGGCAGAACGGCAAGTTTTAAGCACTGTGTAATGTGACCGCTTAAACCAGTCAATGACACGTCATAAGCTCTGTAAATGCCTAGACTTCGATATAACTTTCTGAAAAATATTTTCCCTCTCTGTTGGAATAAATTAAGATCTTAATAACTCCCTAGGGAGTGAAGTCCAGCCTGTTCACAATCATTTGGACACTCTCCAAATATTGCTGATAATAAAAACCTATCATTGAAACTATAGTCAGCCCCTAATTCCTATAATCCAAGCTACCTACACTTTTCACTCAGTTGACATTTTTATCAATATGTTTGTATTTAAAATCAATTATTTTTTGATAACTATGCAAAAAGTCTTAAACAATTCACTATATATATATATAGTACACTAAACGATAGTAAAATTGTAAAATTTCATTCTTGGCACGGGTTTCCCAGTGAGCAGCGGCAAAGGTTTCGAAACGTACCCGTCTCTTCGTCAGGACACCAATTAAACAAAAATGCAAAACCCACTATACACCTTCACCATAGTTGTTGAACAAAAATATAAAACCAACACGACATGCATTTTAATAAGCACATACACTGATTAGGACAAACATGCGCTTATTAAATTATGAAAATATTCTTTGTTGTTTGAGAAATAGTTGAAAAAGGGTAGAGGCGATAGAGGGAGGGAGTGAGCTTAATAGGTTTAGGCCGTTTAGAGTAACCATTACAGTAACATTGTATAAATAGCTATATTGAAAGATTGTTCGATTATTGAACAAAGGAACATTATTTTTTAAAGCTTTCCTAATGTGAAATATTTCCATATTATTTTCTTTTAACCCTTCATTATTTGTATGTAAGATTTTAACTCCCGTATTTTTATTAAAGTCATGATTTAAATTGATTAGGTGATTTATGAATTCGGAGAAATTATTATCGTGTTTTAGTGGGTTTCGGATGTTGGGTCAATTGGAGTCCTGACGAAGAGACGGATACGTCTCGAAACCGGTAGACATAGAAAAGCCGGTAATCGGTTATATACAAATATTTCATAACATTTAGTCAAATGTTTGACCACAACGTTAATGCTTTAAATATTAATAATATAATGTGTTTTTACCAAGATAATAAATTCTTTCCAAAATATTTGAGGCATTGCTATTAATTACAATTATTTATAGGGGTTATAGCGTTATGGCATACAAGTACGAATATATTTTATGGCAATAAATGAACTTGTAAATTCACATTTTCACAAAATTTCACTGATTCTATTGTCATAATGTCATACTGGCAATTAGTATGATATTATGACAATAATGTGTACTTACTTACGTATCGCTTCCGGACTTATATTTAGCCACTCCGATGTGCAGCGACAGATGTCGCCTCGTCAGTGGCCAGTGGCTATCCTCGAATCATCATCTTCAAGTTAAGTGCATTTGTAGACCCCGCAGCGGATGAGGATCATCCTGCACCTCTCCGCAATCGCAGTTTATATCATCTCCCTCCAGAAGACCCCATCTCCGTTGACACCCCTATCCTTAGTCAGTTAGGAACTTTCACGTGGGGAAGTCCAAACTACGTGCGGTGTTGGTGCTTTCGGATGGCATTATCTGGATAGGTTCTGGAACCTATCGTCGAGTTCCTGGCTATGTACTGACCATCCAAAATCGACACATTTTATGATTTTGCGATTTCAAGTTTTAAAAATCCGGAAAAATTTGTCTTTGAATACACGAGGGCTTATTTGAACCGGCAAACACCGGAGAGGGAGAAATATATTACTTTAGTCATACTAAAGTCTCGAGTCCCGATCCGCGCTAATCCATAATGTTTTCTCTGTCGAGGCTTTATATTCTCTAACCAACAGTCGATGTAGGAAATGTTTAGAATAAAGGTTGACATTTTGCGTTACTGATTTATAGCTTTTTGTGTTCAAAATTTCTTTGAACCCGTATATTTTCTGAACTGAACAAAATAAATAATTCTTTAATGGTTTTTATTTTGATAAAGCATTCTTTTAAAAATCGAAACATTCTAGGGATTTTTTAGACCACAAACTTTAACAAAAATCTACTTTAGCACTCCTTTTATCCGAATTCCAGTCATCCAGATTGCCAAATATCTAAATAGTTATCAGGGAATAGAAAACAAAGGAGGCATTTTTAATTTAATTTAATTGTGCAATTAAATGAGTTTTTAATGTGATTCCAATTCGTAGTATTATTTAAAAAAACATAAAATCTGGCACTCATTATGTGGAATAATTGGAGTTTTACGGTAATACTTTTTAAAATAAGTCTTTTTTCTTTAGTCTTGTGTCTTTCGTTTTCCTGTCATAAAATATGTTTGACAATGTTTCGGATTCAATTAGGAACTTCAGCCCTACGATAAATTGGATACAAAAATGTTTTCTTACGCGCAGTGAAAATTAGAACATTAAGGGTCTCACTTATAAACCTGGTATTAAGTTACGCCTAGGCAATCTAGGCATAGTGGTAAAATAAGGGTAGGAAAACCATTTTCATGCTACCACTTTAAAAATGATGGTATTAACATCTGAATTGTACCGCTATGCCTAGGCGTAACTTAATACCGAGTTTATATTGTACGGCAACGTTGACCGATAGGCAGAACCGGCCGAGAAGAAACTGAAGAGAACTTGAGACGTCACACGCGGGGTAATTTCAGAAATAAAAAACTTTAAAAAATCATAGCGCTAATAATATGATACAAAATGTTTTTTTTTGCTTGGTTTAATAGTCTTAAATATGATATATAATGATAAAAATTTTGAGGCTTTCAATGAAAATGTTTAAATGTGAAGTTACATTGCGAAATTAAAAACGAAATTGACAGAAAGGCTTTTTTTTAAATATTTTACTATCCCTATTTTATCAAATATTCTTGAGTTCATAAAAAATAACAAAGACTTCGTAATTCTCACAACTGATAATTTGGTTTATCTTGTTCCGGAATATTTTATATTTCAGTGTTTTTATTTTATTTCATTATTTTTTTTAATATGTATGTGTTAAATGAAAAAAAAAACAAAAAGAAACATAAATAAAACGAACTTTTTACAACAGAGATGGAGGGCAGTTTAAAAATGGTAATATGCATGTCTGTGCATTTACGGAACTAAACTTACTCGTATGTGCCGACTTTACGCACTGTCTAACATCAACTACTCTGCCGAAGTTTTAGCATCCGTAATTCTTCAATTCTTTCATCTAATAATGTTTGAGAAGTTAAATGCCTGGAACCATTATTGATTCGTATAATTTCATTATTTTGACTTCGTACTATAATTATTATTGTACCGATTGGTTGAATCAAACATATTTTGGGCTATCAATTTTTTTGTGAACAAAGGCTGGATTTCACCCCCTAGGAAATTATTAAAATTAACATATTACAACAGAGGTGAAGATCATTTTGATGTTCTTATGACCAGCCAATTATAGATCATAATCCTTGTAAATTCCTAGACTTCCATATTCCTTTTTTTAAATTATCTCCATCTCTATTTCAATAATAAATATTTCGCTCTGAATCAATCTCCGGTGGGTGAATTCCAGTATTTGTCTACAAATATTTAGACGAAATCAAAATATTGTAAAAACATTAAAACGAATAAAATAATAATAAAAAATACGAAAATAGTTACCGAAAAAAAACCAATAGACTCGTGTCATTGCATACCAAACAACCGGCTCTTTTTATACGGTCTAGACTCCAGAGAAGGACGATCGAGAGAGTAGTAGAGTGTTTTAACTGTAGAGATATTAGTAAAATCATTTGATTTTTTAACGAAAATTTGACAGGCGCAGTTGGTTAGACGGCCAACTGTGAGACTGGCGTCGCGGATTCGATTCCCGCCAGTTGCGAGAAAGAAATCCACGAAAGATTTTATTTTTCATTTCTTCCTTCCATATCCTCTCTTTCCTGCCTGCTGACAAGCCTTTGAAATAAAGGCTTAGCGGGTTATTCCTTTAAAAAAAAAACTTAAGCATTAATACTTAACAAACAAGTGAGCTTAATTGTGTTTTAACTGTAGAGATTCACGTTATAATATTCATTTTGATAACAATGCGTCATAATTAATGATACAATAATAATAACTTGATATAATATGTTATTTTCTGGGTCTTTCTTAATGTCTCTTCTCAAAAAGATAAAAAACTGTGTATATATTTCAAAGCTTTTAAATGTTTTTAAACTAAATAAATCTCTTCCAATTGACAACACGAGTGGAATTTAACAAGATCAGAAGTTTTTATTTAAACCCGTCCGTATTATCCAACTCAAGTATTTCGTCCCCTCGGCCACATTCCCCTCCGGAAGATAGAGAGGATGGTGTTTTAGTAATCTATTTGTTTCTCTTGTTCAAGTTACACACTTTTTAACCCCCAACGCTCGTTCTGTGTTTAAACTGGTTTCGCGTCCTTTGTAGCGAACACTTTGATAAAATAACAATTTCACTTTCCTAAGTTGACTATTTCTCTTCGAATATTATTTTTCGCAAACGAGTTACTTCTTTGCTTTAAACTTATTTAATTTGTTAAAAGATTCATCAAACGAAACTGCTTAAATGACAACATTTTAAAGTATTTTCTTCTGAAAAGAGTATTTTTTGTTATTTTATTGTAGTATTTAAATATTATACTAATAAAAACTAACCAAAATTACGTCACTCAATTTAAAACATGATCACATTGATAAAAATATGGTTTATTTTGTTTCGAGAAGCGTTGAAGTCTTCCTTCCTAAAATAAAAAAGTATTTTTAAACTAAACTAAAAAAACTAAACAAATTATTTATACTATCAAAAACAGTTTGTAATAATGAATTGTAAATTCCCCATTTATATGTAGGGTTGGGTAGAGAGAAAGGTGCCAATTTTTACTATGAATTCTGAGTTTACCGAATTGTAATTAAATTATTGCAGCACGGTTTTTATTGAAAAGATTTATATAACTTCTATAAGTAAAAAGAGTCATTTTTCTTGGGGAATCCGATTGACATTTTTTACCCCAAAAGTCGGGTGAAAAGTTCCAGGATGCGGGTAGGAAAGTGCTAATACATAAAAATCAATAAACAACTCGCATAACGTCAAAAATATTAATTTAATAAACAAAAAATATGACGGAAAAATCAAATTAAATGCAAATATCGTCATCAAAATCAAAATTTTGAGAAATAAAACTAGAATATGCACTTTTAGTGGATTTTTTTAGTGCACTTATTATTTACGTGGTCTTTTCCAGGCAAACTCTCGTATTTGGACTTACAGACATTCGAAATTTGAGACTCTTGAAATGTCGAGAGTATCGAGACGTTTTCACGAAACTCTCGAGGCGCTAGTTTCGAAATCGACAGTGTGATTCTGAACGCTCTCTAGGGGGTAGAGAACGCAGCTAGCGAATAAAAATATAACGATGATAATATCACATAGTAAAATATAATACTGAAGGTTCACACTGTACAAGGGCGGCACCGCACGAATGGACGCTAAAGCTGAACATATTTCCCCTTAGCCATGTCTGGAGCATGATTTCTGGTTAGTAGCCGCCTTCACCCTCAACTAGTTATGATTTCAAAAAAATATCTTGTGTTTTGTCGGCCTCGTGGTGTAACGGTCAGCGCATTTGCTTACCACGCAAGAGGTTTCGGGTCCGATTCCCGACATGGTTGATACGAAATATTTATTTAAAAGGGTGTTTTCACACTATTTAGTATTTCAAAGTCCCCGGACTGGCGCCTGAAGCGTAAAACAAATCATCTAACGCCGCGATTGGTGTACCAATGAAGTTCCCTATGCATCATCAAATGTGAAAAGGGAATGACGATGATGTTATTTACTATCGTGATCTGTGGATTGATGATATAGGGATAGTTGGTTAATATGTTTTGTATTCATTTTAATTTTAATAAATATTCATAGTATACTTTTACTATTATTTAATTAATTTACTACATGCACTATTTTATTATAAGATTGATGGTTTGTGTCGAATAGTCTCAAAGTCTCAGATTTTCAAAAATTGATCTCTCGGCCTCGTCTCAGTCTCCGGACTCAAATTTGTGTCGCCTTACTGCGCTTGAGGAACTCTAGATTTTTTTCTTCACCGACGGATTTCTTTTCTTTCGTTTCCAGATTTTTTGTGCTTTGACTGCTCTTGTTCGAGGGGTGTTTTTTTGGGGTTATCAGTTTATATAGCAGTTAGACGACGCTTTGTCCCTCTAGTTGTCATTTTACGCCGACCAGCTCTATATCGAGGTTTCACTTCCACCTAGAAGAAAAACATTTTTAATATGTTTTATTCAACATTACCTTTTTGTAAAACATTTAAGTTTGTAAGTGAAAATTCTTGATGGAAGTTCATTGTAATTTATTATATAAATAAAACACGAGTGATACTTTAATCCACAAATTTGGAATATCCAGTGACCGGTTTCATCGCTTTCGCGACCAGTCTCGAAGATGTCGCGAAAGCGATGAAACCGGTCACTGGATATTCCAAATTTGTGGATTAAAGTATCACTCGTGTTTTATTTATATAATAAATTACCTTTTTGTGTATAATATACCTTTTTAAACTATGATCTTTCGTCCAGGTTGTTTCGTGTATTTTATACAAGTTGTTTATTATACGAGTAGAAGACTCTATTCCTAAAATACGTGTGTTAATAAATAGAAGGGGATCCCCGCCACGATGAGTAACGATTTAATTTAAACACAGTACGAAGTTTCTTCTTATTCGGGATTAATTAGAACAACCCCCGTCATATTCTGTCGGCCCTGGAACTAATTTAGATTAATAAATGTTTACAATTTATGGTATTCCCAAAGTTGTTTGAATATAATGTGCCAGGCGTTTAACTTGCCAGATTCAAAGGTCTCGAAACCATTTCAAATAAACTCTTCCCATTACAATCTCTCGTTCGCTGTCTGATAATAATGCCCCATTACTTGTTTAACTGTTCTCATAAACTAAACAGTATTTTAATCGCTGATCAAATATTGATATTGTTCAATATTACATTACTACCGCGTGGTGATAGGCTAAATACATACTCGTACAATCGCTTTTGACAAGATTACACTTTTGTTTTACAATATTTTAAGTGTGTCCAAAATTTTGTCTCAAATACTGCATTTCACCCCTTAGAACATTTCAGAGAAGGAAATATGGAAGTATGTACATATATGTACTACAACACGTGTAAAGTGGCCATTTAAACCAGTCAATGACAGGTCATCAGGCGGCCTTCGTGGTGTAGTGGTCGAGACGCTTGTCTCACACAGGAAGGTTCCGGGTTCGATTTCCGGTGGGAACACATAAATTAAAATGTGATTTTTCTCAAGCCTGGGTGTTGTGGTTCAAAAAAGTTGAAGTTGAAGTCGAAGTCATAAGCTCTGTAAATGCCAGGAATTCCATATTTTCTTCTCTACAATGCCATCCACCTCTGTTGTAATACTTTTGTTTGTAAGACAGATTTAACCATATTTATCTTCGATACGCCGAATCGGTACATTATTGAAGCATAATATATCTTCGTACTGGAAGCTTGTACTACCATCAAAGCATTTCACCACAGAGGTAAGAGAGGATAAAGCGTCCTATTCATTAATTCATTCAAGATACCTACATTTTTAGACTCTTCCACTTGGATCCATATTGTCATACATGCCGCACGCATAGGCATATTCTTATATGGGCTCTAATAATAATAATATTGGATAAACATAAATCTCATTTGTAAACAGTTTAACTCGTGTATCTTAACTTTATGTCTGTATTTTGATATGATACGAATGAACTTTAAATTTTTATTAAGATTTTTAACGGTTTATCTGATTTTTACGCCATATTTGTGTTCATTTATTTAAGGAAGCGAGATGCTCAATTTGAATGCATGTCCGGGTGACTTTAATACAATTTGAGAAATCAATATTAAATACTTAATGGTATAAGTGATGTCCCATTCTCTTTCAATCAATTTCTTTTCGTGTTTCTAATCATGTCACCAGAAGTCAAAATCTGCTATATTTATGTCAAATATTCTAAGAGCAACTTTTGTTTTTATGCCCCAATGTCCAGAATGTGTACATAAGTCGATTCGTCACACAATTTTGAATTCTTTGGGATAGATCTTCCGGTTTTTCGTAAATCTGTTGGCTACCAAAACAGTATGGGATGAAGATGAATTGGTATGGTTAAGTTCGAAGTCTTATATGTTTTTCGTGTTTATGAATATATGGTATACCATTAATGGATCATGCACATCGTGGTTTGACATTCATAAAGGAGTCAAACAGAGATGTGTGATGTCACCATGGCTGTTCAACGTGTATATCGATAACTGTATGAAAGAACTAAAAGGCTTTAGAATGGGAGCAAAAAAAAGGTTATTTAACTGCCAATTGTCCTTTGTATGCTGATGATACCGTGCTTATTGCTAACAACAAAAAGGAACTGTAATTCTTGGTAACAAAGGTCTACGATGTATGCGAGGGAAGCTATTTGCTGATGAATGTCAATAAATCGAATGTGACGGTTTTTGAAAGAAATAAAAGTATGACTAAATGTGAAATCACTGAGAATAGTGTTATACTAAAACTAGTAGAGGAATTTGTGTATCTGGGAAGTATGTTAACTAGGGATGGAATGACTTAGAAAGATATTGAACGGAGGGTGAGTGCTGGGAATCGAGTGAACGGTGCACTTAAAATCAACGTTGGTAAATAAATGTCTGTCGCAAGAGGCAAAATTAGAAGTTCACTATGGAGTCCCGGTCCTGACCCTGATTTATGGGAGCGTGGACTTGAAAAAACGGGGATGAAAGAAGGCTGAATGAATGCTCTCAAAATGCGTTTTCTCAGGCAAGATGCAAGAGGCAAGAAGCGAGATTTGAATGCAAATATTGAGTGATGTGGCGTTCAATCCTCTCTCCTTACGGGAAACGTGATATTTTGTTTGTTTTAGTATACCATTATTTTACTGCTCTTGTTTGTCTTTGCTTTACAGTTTTTTTTTTGTTCAGTTTCTTGTACATATGTTTCTTCATATAACTGTTGAAATCGGCTTAGGCCGTATATATCCATACATACATACATACATACATAATAATGATAATCATCATTTGAGTAAATAATGCTCTAACCGACCGTAAAACCGGAAAAATATTGTTATTTGTAAACATTTACCAACAGCAATATTTTAATAAAGTAAAATGAGGTCAATTTTATCATTTTTTTAAAAAAGAAAAGCTCGAGAAGAGGTCGTGTCCTGTAGTAGATAAATGGAGTGGAAAAGGAGAGAATAGATTTTAACTAGTGGACAGTTAGTTTTGTTTGAGATTTATTACGAACGTTTTTACCAGGAGTAGATTTATGAACACTTTTTTATCTAAAGTAGGCCAAAGATCGCACAGTATAGAAGATTAAGAAGTGTGTTTTCTATGAGCTAAACGAACGTCAGCAGCGAGCGCGCGTCGATTCCTGTATTGCTTTTCGGAGCCCACAGTCAGATCGTTACTTGCGATGAGAAATGTGTATAATTAACGACAACCGTAGGCGTTCATCTCAGTGGTTGGATAAAGGGGCTCCAGCCTAACAATGGTCAGCATATGGTGACGGTATGAGGCTCCACGTCAACTTCATACGATCTGGCTTAACTGTAACTGCAAACGTGTGTTGTCAAGAATAGCGGACAATTGTGGAGAAGCTCGCAGTAAAGCAACCGAAGCCGGTGAATCTCTCGTCGCCACTGCTGCAGCTGCTGCAGCTGCTTCACGATAGACGGTCTCTAAACTGCGGGAGCTGAAACTGGAGACTCTCCGTCACCCACTGTACTCGCCGAATCTTGCTCCAACTGATGACAATTTTTTTTCTTAATTTGGATAACTTTTAACGAGGGAAAAATTTAACTCCAAAAAAAAAGGCCTTCACAGCGTCACCTCCCTACTGGATATTTACAGCAAAAACTGTAAAGATGGGGTAATAAAAAAAAATATATATTTAAATATATATTTTTTTTTTTTATAAAAGAAATATTTGCGTTCTTATGATTTACCCAAATATTTGATTTTGAGGGCCATTCTCAACGAGTTGTAAATAACTCACTATTAGAAAATGGAATCAAGTTGGGGTAGAGTGGGATTCGAACCACGGACCTTTGGTCTGTGAGTCCGAGACACTAGCCACGGGACCACAACCCGACACGAATATATATGTTAACAATATTTTGAGTTTGTCCAAATTTTTGCAGACAAGAACTGGATTCAACTCCCTGGGGAGCTGTTTATATTAACAAATTACAACAGAAATGAAGAACATTTAAGAGAAGATAATATAAAAGTCTAGGCATCTACAGGGCTTTTGACCTGTCAATGGCTTAGAAGTATAGAAATAAAAAAAAAACATTTTTAGGCGTTGCCTAGTATGTAGGTGAAAAAAATCAATTAGATGAATCTCACCCGCATAAATAAAGGTTTCAGATCTTTAACTTCACAAACATCAACAGATGAAAAAATTGCAGAAATATAGATGTTCAAATGTGGGCAGGATGGTAAATGTTACACAGTGTGTAACTGGCCACTTAAACCAGCCAACGACAAGTCATAAGCTCTGTAAATGCCTAGACTTCCATATTACCTTCTCCAAAATGTTCTCCATATCTGTTGTAATTTGTAAAATAACAACAATTTTCAAGTAACTACTGTTCAAAACAAAAAAAAACTTCGTGAGTTTATTTTTGAGTCCTGCTTAGAAAAAAAGGAATATTGATTTAAATAACAGGTACTAAAATATTTCATAGTCCCTGGACTAACACCTAGAAGTACTCGTATATTGCGAGTGATCGCTGATGTATTGCGATTGGAATTCAATTTTAATTTTATTTATTCACATATGTATATGAACATTACAAAATGGAATATCTTAATTCATACATATGAAAGTAATTTTAAAAAATAGATTAAATTAGGTTTATATAAAAAAACACATAAGTATCCAGAAAATAATATGCTAAAAAAGTAAGAAAATCTTGTAACGAAAAACTCCCATAGACACGTCTCTACGTGAAAAATGTCTATGTCCAAAGTAATATTGTGTTCAACATAGAGATAACCCGATGCCAAATGCCGATACAGTGTCCTATGCACCATCGGAAACAGAAGCGTTTACGTACCCACTTGAGTGTGCAAGTACCACGATGCGACGGAATAATAAGTTTAAAAATATTATTTTTTTTATGTTTGAAGCACGTATTATTAAATATATTAAAATAAATCACTTTGTTTTTATGTACCACTTATAGTTGTGTAAACTTATAGTTTTATAATTTGACAACCAACTAGTTTCGGCAATACTGTGTCTTTTTCGGGGTTATTTACAGACTAACATAAGACATATAATAATAAAAAAATATTTGTTTTTTGCTTTTCAAATTATAAGTGGTACATAAAAACAGTATGATTTTATTTTAATATGTTAAAAATATATACTTATTTGCGAATCAGACAGCAGAATATGTTGATGAGGAAGTTTTGCGCTACGAGAAATTGGATATAAAAAATGTTTTGTAAAAATTTAAATATAAAATTCTACCGGAAGTTTCTCGAAAATATATGAAAAAATTCATAAAAATGGTTTCGATAATAACAAACTGCTGTACAACGTCGCGTGTTTATATGACCACGCGTTTGCTATACCCAATCAATTATCGCGTTATATTAATTAATTTTATAGTTGTGGCAACCATGGACGGTCATAATTGGAGACAGATTTTCGTAGAGCTATGCTTTTCAACGTTTAGTGAGTTTTGACTGATCACTGAACTATCAGGTCATGGTAAATATAGTGAAAACTGATATGTTTTCAATATTGCTGATTCCCCTTTGTGCTGCTGCGGATATCCTAATCAATCTTTTAAACTCATCCCAGAGTCTCGTCTCTTCCTCTCTTTATATGAATAATTAATAGAGTTTTCATCCGTGGTCCTGTTATAGGTCCTGTCGAGTATACAGGTCTGATGGCTTCCAAAATTAACTTCGATGCTTTTAAACAGTTTTCCAATAATTTCGACGAATTGATCAATGGTCATGTCCAATCAATTTTATCAAAGTCAGTAAAGAATTCACTTCCCGCTTTTCCCGTCCAATGATGTACACAATATGTACTCGCAAATCCGAATTATATTATTTTGGCACAAGGATACCGAGGCTACCTGATTACAGAGAGCTCTCTCGGGCAGCTTTTCTCGTTCGGCAACAAGCCGATTTTCCTTGTATGTAGGCACCGCCAAGAAAACTTAAGTCCTCAGATTCGATTTGCGGTATGTGTTAGGCATAATTGTACGGGATTCAAATTTTAAATGTCAGAAACAAAAACAAACTATTTGTCGTTCCTACAAACTAATCCGATCATGTCACGCGATGCCGTAGAACGCCTGCAAGTCAGCGGTTCGTACAACAAACTGAATTTAAACCCATGTTTTCTTCGTTTCTGGTCAATTATCTTCTCCGTTCGAGTATGTTTTGATCACTAAACCAAGGCTCATGTTACATTTATCTTCAATTTTATACAAATTAAAATGAAGTTTTTTTGAATAAAAAATATCCCACGTTTTTTTTTTTTATACTTTAAACTGTCATGATATGTACCGATAAAAATAGTGTTTGTAATCGCGGTCCAAAGTCACGATTATACAGAAACATATAGAGACGGTGTTAATAAATAAACATCGATATTTATGCAGGAAAATGTGAACATTTGTATGAAAATTTAAAGCATTTTCGTCGGTCATCTGTAATTGAACATATTTAGAAAAAAAACTGTATACATATCCTATTTTTCATACAGAAAACTTCATTTTACTTTGTAAATAAAATTGAAGCTAGCTCAGCTTCCCACTGGAATATGGGCCCAGGGCCGCAATTACAATCGGTAGTTAAGACCATGCCAGAAGAGTACATCGATACGTACCAAGGGGACGCAAATACCACGGTACACATACCTACGCGCTAAAGTGTTCAATTACAGTTTACCGACAAAGATACTTTGAATTTTCGTACAAATATACCCATTTTTGTACATAAATATCGAATTTACCATATTCCGCCTCAATGTACCAATGAAGACCCAGAATACGTTTTGTCGCGGGTGGTGTAATTTCGAAGTTTCGGTGGGGATATTCGAAATTACAAAACTCGTAGCGATGATACTCGTAATACGGTACACAGTTATTGGTTTTGCTTAACTAAACAAACTTGATGGTCTATTGACAATTTTTTTTTACTCATTCGTTTCGCGCTAACCTCTTTTGTCGTTTAAAAAAGTGAAATAAATTTCCTCCGGTGGTTAATGTATAAAGTTCTTATTCGTCGTGTAAGCGCCCCTTGTAGGGGTGGAAAGGGGGCGGGCGCCCGAGGGCGGCGTCGCGATGGCATCGGACTTTTATGGTGGTCGCATTTCCTGTCATGTTGACATTAAACTGCGGACAGAGCTTTCATTATTGCGTTCATCAGCAATATAAGAATTTAAAAAATAATGTTTGTAGACATAAAGTCTAAAGGGTAACGGCGAAGCTGCGTAATTTAGGTTTACGCACGGTTTAGTTTCTATTTTTTTACGTCGCTGTTAGATTCATGTCATTATTTAAGTCGCGATTTTTTAAAACTAATTATTTCTCATATAATAACGCTTAGTACAGTTAATTTATTTTAACATGAATTGCTTAAATATGTTGAGTAACCTATATATCATTTAACGGAGTTCTGGTTGGGTACATTTTTTACTCGTAAAAACGTAAAAAAATATGTAACATTCAACACAGTAATAACGAGAGACAAAATGATAGAGTCGTAGTCTACGTGAAGGAAAGCTTGTAAAGTAACAATAAAAAAATAAAAATAAAAGATGCAAATGCAATAAAAATAATAATAGAGGAAAATTCGTGCGTATTAGTTATCTGCCGGTCTCCATTCCAACAGGATTGTACAGCTTTTGTTGATTCCTTAAATACAACTCTCGAGAAAGTCGTTTACATTAATAATATAATAATTGCAACGGGGGATCCAAATATCGATATACTCGAGAGTGAAAGTTTGCAACAAACTAATTACGAGCAGCTTCTTTTGCATTATTTATTCAAAACCGCCATAAATAATAATACGAGAAAGAACAAAAACAGTGAAACCTGCATAGACCATTTTATTATGGTTAAATCTAAAAATTCATAAATTGGTATTATATGCGAATCCTCTATAACAGATCACTTAACAACAATTTTAAACATAGAAACTCCATTAAATATTTGTTCCACTCGCAATTAATCTAAAACTCTAATTAAAACTCATTTGGATTACGAAAAATCTTTAAATGAAATTGATTAGATTAACATTAAGGTAACAAAGAAACTGACGAAGCTCGGGATACTTTTATATTAACTCCCCTTGAAGTTAAAATAAATTCTCCGCTTCTACAGTTTTTAATATTTTTTATAACAAACGACAACTTAAACCTTGGATAACAAGGGATATTATAACAAGCATTCGCAAAAGAGAAAAACTGCGTAAAAAATGAGAGAACATCCATACGATCAAATTAAAACATAATTTTCATCAAAAATATAGAAACGTTTGTAGCAGAATAATAAAAAAGGAAAAAAAAACAATAGTACGAACAGAAAATTGAATGCTACGGAACAAACCCAAAAAAAGTTTGGAACGCAATAAGGGAGATTACAAACTCAACTGAAACAAAACGAAGCAAAATTGGAAAACTTGTTCATTTCTCTTCTGGACAACTAATTACACAACCTGAGATAATCACAAACTATTTGAATGATTACTTTGCTAACATAGGATCGAATATGGCAAATAGCATTGCATAAAAAAATACCGATATATCAGATGTGACAATTAGTTACGCAAATTATGAGGAAAACGTAACGCACGTGAGTACAAAATTAAAATTGAATATATATTTAGCTATTAATGAATTATAAATAAAAAAGTCTTCTGGATAGGATGGAATCTTTGGAATTGTGTCAGAAAATATTAAAAAAGAAGTCGTTTCGTCTTTAAAAAAAATATCACCAACAGTTTCAAATCGGGTGAATATCCCGAGCACTGTAAAAAAGCTAAAACAATTCTTTTATCTGGAATAAAAACATCTGCTATTTTTCTTCTGAATGTTCCTTCAAAAGTCATTGAAAAAGTTTTTAAGGCTCAACTATTAAAATATCTGGAGGACAATAACACTTTATCTACTAATCAGTTCGGTTTCTAAAAAAATATGAATTCCTCCGATGCACTGTTCTTTTACCAGTCATGTAATAATAAATTAGATGAAGGTTAAATGTGCACAGGAATATTCTTAGACCTAAGTAAGGCTTTCGATATAATATCACATGACATAGCGAATTGGATAATCTTAATATTTTTGATACCGAACAAGAATGGACCAGAAGTTATCTCTCAAATAGAACCGAAATATTGCGGGTAAATGGAATTTTGAGTAAACCGCTACCAATCACTTTTGAAGTACCTCAAAGCAGCGTTTTGAGACTAATCCTTTTTCTAATATACATAAATAATATATGTACTTAAGAAGAAAACAATGTAAAAATAATAAGTTTTTCTCATGACACTCCTCATTGATGGAAACCCCTGGGAAAAACTCACCAAAAGGCAGAAAGGGTATTATCTGCTGTTTAAATTGACTTAGACTCAATTTTTTTAACTTTGAATGAAGATCAACTAAAATTTGTAAATTTTAGTGTGACAAAAAAGGGGAATTCAAAGTGTAGTAAATTAATGATTCATACACGAAAAATGTGATGCAGTGTAGTTATCGGAACAAATGAAAATTTATAAATACAGTTGATAAAATAAAATATTTGGGTGTAATCATAGATTCGCATTTAAATTGGACTACTCAAATCGACAATTTAACAACAAAATTTTTAAAAATTGTGTTTGTTTTTAATTCTCTAAGAAACATTCAGGGCAAAAAAAAGACGATATAGGTGTATTTCTCATTATGTCTAAGTCTTATTTAGTATAGTATAATTGCGTGGAGGGGGGCCACGAAAAATGCTATTTAAGCATTAGAAATTGCACAAAAGTGTTATCTCAAGGCTCTACTCGGGATCCCTATCAGGTCACCCACAGCGGAGGTGTTTGAACGAGTGGGCGTTCTGAACTTCAGGCGACTGTATGCTAGGACACTTCTCGTTCACACTCATAAACATGGTGGAAGTAAATGTTACATTACTAGCTATGAAACGCACCTTTAAAAAAAACACCTGTACATGGCACCTAAAATGACAGCATCATTGGTCAAAGAAGTCAAATACACCTTGCTCCAAGAATATATTACAATATATCATTTGCCACAAAAATAGATTTAAATCTTGAGCAATTTTAATTATTTGTACAAAAATGGCTACTTGATTTGGGTCCTGAGAACTGTCTCGAGATGACAACCGCACCAAAGCCGTAGACCTGTTTATATAAAATTATTTTTGAATTTATTGTTTTGTATTTTTATCCACACAGTGTTTCGGTGAATAAATGTCATATATACGAGATTTGTTCAGAAAATAACGGGATTTTTTCAATTTCGCGGGTTTGGATAGTTCGATTGTCGAAAATAGTTTAAATTATGTCGGTTGAAATGCCCTTGAAGTGTGCTAAAATTTTCATCTGTATTCATTGTTTACTTTGCCTGTGAAAGCCGCTAAGGTTAGACGTATTTTTATGAGCTCGGCGATTTTCGTTTGTTAAAAAAAGTGGATAAAAGAATTTGTATCAAATTTAGTGTCAAAAATTAAATAAGTGTAACAAAGTTTGTGAAATGTTAACAAAGCTGCTACGAGTAGAACAAGAGTTTACGAGTGGTATAAGCGTTTCCAAGATGGCCGTGAAGACGTTGAAGATGACGAACGGCACGGATGCCCCAGCACGTCAAAAACCGATGAAAACATGGAAAAAGTTAATGAAATTGTTATGAACTATCGTTGAATCACAATCGAAAAAAATGCTGATGATGTTGGCATATCGATTGACTCATGCCGTAATTTTTTTTCAAATGTTTCGATAGTGAAACGCGTGGCAGCAAAATATGTTCCAAAGTTTTTGAATATTGAACAAAAACAGCGACGAATGGAAGTTGCTCGGGTGTCACTAAATGAAGTCAACGACGATGCAGAATTACTGAAACGTGTCATAACAGGTGATGAAACATGGTTGTATGGATATGACGTCGAAACTACGGCCCAATCATCCCAGTGAATGCATTCTGGATCGCCAAGACGAAAATCGCTGAGCGCGCCGAACACGTCTAACCTTGGCGGCTGCCACAGACAAAGTAAACATGAATACAGCTGACAATATAAGCATACTTTAGGGACATGTATATCAACATAATTTTTACAAAATTCGATAATCGGTTTTTGGCATTTGTGCGGATGTTAGGCCACCGGGAACTTACTTGACCTTATAATGTCTGCACAGTGGTTAAATATGTGAACTATACTAAAAGTATTGTTTTCTCTTTTTTTCTAACTATTTTTTATGTATATATCTGTGTGGATTTAGGTATGTATATGCATTATTTTATGTTTATTTTTTAGACACCATAAGTGTAAATATAAATCATGTAAATGAATGCCTCGACACGGGTTGTGCCCAGTGAGGTATCCAAATTGAAAAACAAAAGTGCTATGTAAAATGTGAAATAATAATAAATAAATAAACCATCATCACTTTTATTCTTAAAGTATAAATAAATGCTAGAAAATTATTATAGCTACTACTACTACCATCACGCAATCGTTTATGCATGTTTCATTGTAATCAATTTAATCCAATTTCATTGTAATAATATTTTTATCCGCACTGAGTGATGCAGAGAGCATATATGTTTAAGTAATTTAAATAGCATAAAAATAAAGAGAAGAAAGGAATAAGGGAATGAATAGATATCATCCCTTAGTCACACATGATTATTAAACGTTTATATTAGCAGATTAATTTTATTTTCCTCTAGTAATATGGCGAGCATTTCAAGTCTTTAAAGTGTAACGTTTTTGTCACTTTGGATTAATTCGGGAACAGCTGCCACATAAATTACGTTTATTTTTCGTTATTAATGAAATAAAACGAAATTTCACAATAATTAGAGGAACTTAAATTTTACACAAAAAATGCTCGTTAAATTGATAGACTGGCATAATTTTTTTTTTTTTTTTTTTTTTTTCTTTTATTCAGGAAACATACAGTACAGTTACAAAGTTTAATATTTTACACAATTGGACTTAATTCTAATGGACCAGTGAAGTTTCCATATTAAAAAGCAATTAAATCTAATGTTAATTATGAAAGTATAAAAAAGAGAAGGAAAAAGAAAACATAAATGAAAGTTGTTTAAAAATTTAAATTTAAGTGAAAAAAATAAAATATTTTAAGGTTTGTAGTTTGTAGTGAGTATTTACAAATGGAAATAATATTAAAAATGAAGAAAACTTGTAAGAGTAATTAAGAATTAAGAATGGAAATAAAGAATGAAAAACATACTCAGATGTAAAAATAAAATAAAATAGTAATAACATTTTTTTTTAAAAAAGGAAAAACATAAACACATATTTATTTTAAGGGATTCAAAGAAACGATGAGAAGAAGATTTTATTGATATTCTGAGTATTATGCAATTACAATCTACAATTTACTCCCCCTGTCTATTAAAACAATTAGTAACGAGAAAATGTTCAAAAAGGCTATAAAAATATGGATATTGGAGCTAGATAGAAGTAAAATGGATTGTCTCATTCACCAAAACTAATATTGAATCAACTGCTCCACAAATGTATGGTTTATGTTAGGTTTTTGTTCTTTTATTGTGCGTTTTTTCATAATTTAATAATACAGGTAAATAATAAAATATAAACTTAAATACTTAGTGTACAAAACTGTCTGAACATTTTGTTAATAATTAATTATTATCCTTGTATATTAAATCCTCTTTGTATATTCTCAAACATAAAAATATTTAAAACAAATTATATTATTCAGTATTCTCGGCACGGGTAACTTATTCAAACTTAGTCAAATTATTTGTATTATTAATCTTGTTTAGTAAGTGGAAAATAAAAAAATAAACAAATAAATGAGGAACTTCAACCCTCCGGAAAATTGGATACGAAAAATGTTTTCATGGGCGTGGACAAAATTAGAGCATTAGATTTTACTGCAAAGAGCATTAAATTTTTCGGCAAATTTACTTGAAAATGTACCAAAAAAATCATTAAAAATATTTAAACAAAAACCAACTACTTTGAACGACGTCACTAGTTCATATGAATTAAAAAATGTATCCAAAGCTGTGAAAGATATCCGGCTTGATTACCGTCAATGGACCAATCGGCAGAACTGACCGAGAATAAGGGGAAGAGAAGCTTTGACATCACATGCGGAGTAATTTCAGAAATACGAAAAATCAGAGCGCTAATAATATAACATGCAAAAATTAAGATAAATTTTTGGGTTTCTTTGATAGTGCATTAACATTTTTTTTTAAAACACTGAACCATCTTATTGCATTGTTGAATTATTTAATGTAAAGTTAAATCTTTGTTGGTATGAAAAAGTATTCCAGAAAAAACGTAAACCTAATAACTGTATGGAATCAGTTTATTGTTCGTGTTTCAATTTAATTTATTTTACACATTGATGCATACTAATGCATACTTACACACAACCTACTTCACACAAATACGTATTCTCAAATATACAGGAAGCCACAAATACACACACTCCTTCTAATTGGTTTAGAACACCTAGTTACGCATTTGTTTGGAAGCCTTTATGGTGAAAAATAAACAATTATAAGTATTTCGGTTAACATACACGACTGTTTATGAAAATAAAACTAATAATTTATTTTTTTAATATTTGAAAGTTTTGTCGGAAACTTCCGACCTCTTTCGTATATGCGTGAGTTAACTTTGTTTATTTCATGCGTCGCGTTGCGTCGGCTGCTAGTTTCATTTTATTTGGACGTACATTAACGTGCAAAATAAATCACCCCCATTGTACCGGCGACTTTTCTTTTCTCAAAATAAAGTTCGGCGACTTTTGATGTGTTTACTCACGTAAAGGAATGCGCAAAATTTTACCCTACTTTATAAAATGCCACAATTCCTTTCACGATTAAGTATCCATAAGCAAATCTTTGAGGACGATATATACGGCATACCATTATTAAAATTATATTTTTTTATATGCAATACTTCGACATTTAACACGAAATTTCAATTATCTAAATTTTTGTTTTTTTTTTAAGTTTATATTTATTTATTTATTTATTCACACTCTTTATCAAAATACAATTCCATATTCACTTTGCTCAGCTAACAAGGGTACATACCCCGTTCCAAGCTAGGCAATTACATTTTTATGTATTATAATAGTTAACAAATTAATATAGAGCACAGACAAACAAAATATAAACTTATTCGGAGACACATTTTGATTCATATACATACAGACATACACATATATACACACATGTATATATAAATATACACATATATACACATGTACATACACACACACGTACATACACCCATGCGCATACACATACATACATTCATAAAAACATTGACAATTTATTTATGCGAAATTTCATGGTTGTCACCTATAAATATATATTTTTTAAATTATTCCTTATTTTTAATATTTTATTTTTGACATCCAGTAAGGTTCTCCAATCCGTGGCATGCATCAACTTTTCTGACTCCCTACGACCAATGTCATGAAAGAGCGAGGTCAACACCTTCCGTAACTTGACAACACTCCCGTCTTTCCACGATTCTGGCAAAATCGTGGAAAGGCGATATCCTGTTTAGTTTTACGTACAAACTTATTTTATTGATGAATTGAGTCAAAAGCTTTTTTATAACCGATGAAACAGAGAAACACAGGTTTGTTGAATTCTCTGCTTTTCTCGATAATTTGCCTGACATTAAAAATCTGTTATGAAACCTACTGCTACTGAAATAGTTAAACAAAGTCCCAATATAGAGAATCTTAACATATTGTTTGCAAACCTACGAATAATTAGAAATAAGATGCACGAAATTGAGATCATGAATTATTCTGATCCTGACCAATTAGTATTTGGTGAAACTTGGCTTTTCACAGACGAATGTTATTATTTTAACGAATGTTGTTATTAATTAAAGGATATAAAGGCATGTATTCAATTTCAGAAATTCCGATCTAAGAAGTGGAGTAACAGTAATTTATATTTAAAAAAACACTCAGTTTCTAATTACTTTACGAATCTGTGAAATATAATACTATGGTGATTAACAATTTTACAGACTAAAATTATGTACCTTTTATAGATCACCAACATTTGATCCAGTAAATGGTTTTTTAGAGGACTGATGAAAATTTGTCAAAGTTTAGTATTTTTTTCAATCATTGATGATTTGTTGTACGAAAATTCTGTCACAACATGTCCATATAGATTCATCATAGATTTAAATAATTTCGAGATCGTAAATAAACTGAAAATAGCCAAGCGTTGAGTCACTGATGAAACAAGTACGTTAATTGATCATTCGCTGAATAGTGCTGGGAAGACATGTTTATTGAAATTGCATGATTGGTCGGGACTGGATTATTGGATAATAAAAGCATTTGCTACTAACTTTGAAAAACATGAACTGAAATTTCAAATTATTGAGAGAACTCTTATAAATACTTACTGTTTCGGGAATATAGTTAATGAACAACTTAAAAGGTTAAAACCAGACGACATTAATTTTGAAAAATTAATAGCGATTATTTCGTTATCTAAGTCAATAACTATGAAAGTGAACAAATATCGTTTGAGGATAGATAATAACAAGTTAACTCCAGATATTATGAAAATGATAAAATATAGAAGCAAATTGTAAACCGTGCAAAAAATTAGAAATGCTTTAGAAACTATTCAAAAGGGATATTAAAACGCATTATTAAATTAAATAAGAAAGGCAAAGAAGAATTACATAAGCTCGCGGGATAAACGTTTAGTTAGCGACATAAGGAAATTTTGAAATATAGTTAAAGAAACTGTTGGAAATATATAAAAAAAACAGAAAATATAATTGAAGCGTTAATAACATTTGATGGTACTCGTATTATAAGTGATGCACAAAATAATACTGATGCTATGTCTCAATACTTCTATTTGATTCAAATTCAAACAGAAAGATAAATGCACCTGCACAAATAATATTAATATGATTAAAACAAAAAATAGTATTTTTATTGTTTCAACTGATGGGGGAGAAATTTTAAAGATAATCAAGGAAATAAAAAGTGGTAAATCCAGCGGTTGTGACGAAATAACGGCAACAGATCTAAAAACTATTCAAGATATCATTGCTTCACCATTGTCTAACATAATCAGCAGTCTTATTGAAAAAGCCGAATATCCTAATTGTAAATTTTTAAGTCAGGAAGTAAAAATTAATGTGGAAACTTTAAACCAATTAGCTTACTCAGTACACCAACCATTTTTTTAAAGGTGCTTCTTACTAGATTTGTCAAATTTATTAACAAGAATGGAGGTTTTGATCCATGACAGTGTGCTCTTCAGAAAAATAGTAATACGGCAGCAACTTTAGAAGACGCTATGAATGATATAAATGATGAATTCGATAAAGGTAAATACGTGATCCCAATATTTATTGACTTACCTAAAGCCTTTGACACCGTTAACCATGACACTCTATTATGACTTCTGTTAAGATTAGGATTGTAATAAACATACTAAAACTTAAGGTTTAAATAAAATAACAAAAATGCTCAATTTACACAGAAAGGTAAATATGATATTTATAATATTTAATTAAATTTAAACTTTAAAATACATCCAAAAAATACAAGAGCGTCAAATAATTTAACCTACGAACAACATAGGACTAACGGAAAAAGAAACAGTTTTGTGTAAACAGCAATAAGGTTCTACAATTCACTTTCTAGTGACTTATAAGATATGAAAAACATATACGCATTTAAAAAATACTGTTAAAAAACTGTTCCTACAGCCTGTGTGACGAGTGATATGTGATGTTATTTTATCGACTTTTATTAGTGTCATAATATATTATATCCTCTCATACAAGCACTTATGTCGATAAGGAATATTTTGTACAAATAAAATATGTATATTTGTGTACTGGTACCTAGATATACTCGTATATACACGTATTTTTATGTTTAAATGTTATGAGTTAACATACTTATTTCAACAGAGAGGAAATATGAAAGTCTGGGAGCTATAGGACTTATGGCCTGTCGTTAGCTAGTTTTATTGTTAAATCTTAATAATTTCTCAACGGGTGGAATCCAATTCTTGTCCATGATCGTTTGGATAAACTCAAAACATTGTTGATTGCACGAGTTCACAAGAATACAAATCCTTTTCAACAAAACTTGAATTCCTAACGTGTGCTTACAACAAAAAAATCATTCGAAATTTTTCCAATAATTACATTATGTAATTAAAATTATTTACAACTTTGATGTTAATTTGATAATCAATTTTAATTTTAAGATATTTTAGTATTTTTTATAAGTCTAATGCAACCCTGGTAATCGATTAAAAGACATATTCTTTTAACTTTTTTTCCACTCAACATATTGAAGATGTTATTATTTATAAACTTTTAAAACGTAAATTAGAAAATTTTGCAAAAAATCGCACGTAAATCTATCAAGCCATGTTCGAGTTTTTGCGAGCCTAACAACGGCGCAGTGATTCAGATTTATATAGATAATATAATAAATTGTTATAACAGATTGAAAATAAATCCTTATGGTTATCAAAAACATTTTTCACTTTGTGGTATGACATTTTACACTTATTTGTTTAAAAATTTGTATAAACCACTTCACTAGTTAAATTCCTGACTATGAGGTAGTAACCTCGAAACCGGTCGAAGCGTAATAAAAAAATTAAAGTAGTTTATACGAATTTATCAACAAATAAGTGGAAAATAAATCCCTTTAGCAACAAACTTTATTGTTCAATTAGATGACAATATGTTTTCATGAAAACATCACAAATTCTAAGCCTCCGTTGAAATACAATTTATTCAAAAGATTTTCCTCTTGTCTCATTCACACTGCCATAAAAATGTTGGCCTTTTCAGGCACAGAAGAATATTTGTGAGTGATGCTCGTATTATAAGAGGGTTAATGTTATCGTTGATCACAACCTGCGAGGGGCTGTCAAACACATCGGAAGGGTGGAAATAATAAAGCCAAGAAACGGGAAGGTGAGATAACAAACGGGTCCGGGGAATTTATGTTTTACCTATGAAGGAATGTTGAATTTGACTGAAAAATACATTTCAAAACTCCGATATTTTTCCAAATCATCATCATGACCCTTTTCACACCCAGTGGTGCATAGAGTGCCGCATTTCTTAACCTAATGCAGCGTATTTTGATTACATGTCACATGAAACTAAGGTAATCATTTCCACGCTTCAGGTACCAGTCCAAGAACAATGAGATATTTCACTTTAATGAACCTTTAAAATAAATATTTCACTTTTACTCTGGTAGCGATCAAAACTAGGACCTCTAGAATAGTAGGCAAACACGGGGTCCATAACAAAGAGGCGTACGTGTCTGCACTTTATTTTCTAATTCAGAATTATTCGACCTGGATTCTGGTTCAATTTCACACACAGAGAACTGCATTTTTCATCTACCTGGAAACAGTATGAATTGCAAACAAACCATCACGCTGTTTTCCCGTAAGGGTAGGCAGAAAGGATAAAACGCTATATCACTCTGTCCCGTTTGCATACATAATTCGTTCCCTCTACATTCATACACCTTCTCATGCTTGAGCGCCGATTATTCTGACTTCTGATCTGTTTGACTTCAAATATTTGTTAGCTTTGGTCATGCCGTGTCTTTCTCGGTCTTTCTCTTTTTCTGCATCCATCGACGTTTGCACCGTAAACCCTTTTAGCCGTCGTTTCGCTGTCCATTCGCTTTACATGTCCATACCAACGCAGAGTTCCTTTTCTGATTTTATCGATAGTGTTTTTCTCAGCCTACATAATGCACGGATCTCGACATTTGTGCATCTACCTTTGTGCGATACATAAGATAAAACGTTAAGTAGTTTTACCACACATTCGCCTGAGAAATTGCATTTCGACAACTTTCAGACTAATTTTATTTCTGGTTTTCTAAATCCATACTTCGTTCCCGTACCTACATTGGGGTAAGCACCAGGACACTATTGTGAACTGCTTATTTTGCACGTTTGCTTATACACATTAATACTTTGAAATTTTAAGTTTTATTATCTGATTATGTGATGATTTTTCATGCTACTACTACTTTAATTGCGATACGTCGCAAAAAAATTTTTGCTCTTACAAGTTCAAATAAAAGTATGTATCCACTGCAAAAACGATTCCATCCTTTCAGAATAATTTCAGCCACATAAACACTTTTCGGCATTCTTGATTAATCCAAAAAAACGAAAAGCTCGCAATCGTTAATCCTTCAAAAGGTGGTGGTAACAAACGCTCTGCAGGAAACGAAAAGTCCTGGCATATTCAATGGGCGTTGAAAAAGTGGTCCTTGGAATAAATGTTTACGAGAGCCTGCAAAGGCCAAAGGTAAAGCAATTATCATTAACTCTGGCACACTTTGATAACAAATAACCGTAAGAAAAGAAAATGGGAAACTGGGAAACATTTTTACACACTTTTCTTCTGGTAAGACAAGCCTATTACGAAAATAATTATTTTAGTAAAGCTGGTGATTATTGCCGTTTTGATGTTCAAATTACACAAAACTTCCACATTGTCTTATCCAAAATAGTCTCAATCTGCTCTGTTTTAACACGCACTCATTCTTTCTAGATAGTAAAATACAATAGTCCATCAAAAATTGAAACGCTCAAAACGCTTCAGAGTGACAAATGTTTTTTTAATCAACTCTTAAATGATGCGAGAGACACAAAATTTATTCATTAAATCCAGCACTTTAATTTAACATATTCTACTTACAATCGTCGCATCTCAATAATTTTTTCCATAATTTTTTTATTTTTTATTTTTATTTTTATTCATAAATTTCATAAAAAGTACATGTTTTTGTAAAATTCTAAACATATCTACTTTTACACATCGAGGAAATATTATGACTGTAACTCTCCAAAAAAAGAGACTAACTCTTGTGCTTAGAGAGAGACTTACGCTGTTTTAGTTGTTTATTTATAAGACTTTATATAATTTTAAATACGAGTACACAAAAAAGAAAAATGAAAACATAGGATAAATAAAAAAAAACAAAAATACATTCATACTTATTAAAATTTAATGTTGTTTTTACATGAGTTCAAAAAATTTCTTTAGATTTGCTTTAAATTTATTTACTGAAATATTTTTTTTAATAGTTTTTAGTTCATAAGGAAGATTATTATATTTTTTTACACCTTGAAGACAAAGCTATTTTGACCATGACTTGTATGGAATTTGGGAATTTTAATGTTATGTTCACGTCGTTCACGTCGTTTCTCCGTCGGGGTAGGCAGAGAGGATAGACTGCTTTATCACTCTGTCTTTGCATACAAACATCGCTTTCTCTACATTTATACATCTTCTCATGCACGCTCGCTGATGATTCATACTCTTGACATATCCATTTTCAAGTATTTCGTGGACTTGATCGTGCCATGTCTTTTTCGTTTTTTGCATCCATCAACATTGAGATTGAGCCATACTTTGTTTTTTTTAAATAATATTGTATCCATTTAATAATTATAAAAAATACCACGTCTTTTATTTTTTGCCATATACACGGAAATTTTAAAGGTGTCAATAACTGACAAAATTGCTATGCCAATTAATAACTAGAGGTGCCAATAAATGGCTATAACAGTATATTTTCAATCATCTTTATTTCTCTAAAGAAAATTAAAGATCCTCTTAATATCAATGATTCGTTTAAAATCAACTAACATTTGTTGATGCAAAAAAAAGTGTACATTCAAATGATGATTGTTTAATTTATTTAAAAATATTGACTCAATTAGTACGCTTAATGTGCCAATCATTGTGGTTTTACCGTACATCTTAAAGGTAAGAAGTTTCCAAAAAAATGATAATTATAAGTTAAAACATATTCATCGGTAGAAAAATCATCGAGTTAAATATAAACAAATAATAACAATCTTACCACTATTTCGTTCATTTGTTTCGTTTTCTTTTATATTCCAACGGTTTTATATTTAATCCCGTTTTTAACCATTATTTCATGCAAATTGATTAAAACTCATATTTTTAAAGACATTTTATATCGCATTAAACAATTACGCCATTCCAAATGTTATTTATTTTTTCTTGACACATTTTTCAAAGAATATCGTCTTTCTTTATTTGGTTCTTCGTAAAATCTAAAGGACATTAAATTCTGTACTTATTTTCATAGCTCAAAATGTACATCTAACTGCAATAATTCTAAGATACCACTTTGAAAATATCGAGGCGAGAATAATTCGCTTTTTTATGACCCGACATTTTTTATAAATTAAGTTTTTTTTTTTTTTTTATTTAATAAGGAAAAACAACAGTTGTTTTATAAGAATACAAAATATAAAAATAGTTAATACATCCAGTTAAAGTTTTTCACAAATATAATGAAAGAACATGTTACACAGTAAAAAGAAAAATAATATTTTATATAAGACATGAGAAAAAAAAGAGCTCGTAAGAAGGTTAAGGAATGAGGAAATAGAGTGGAGGAGTGAAGGAAAGGGATTTTCATAATATAGTTGACCAATTCAAAATTTTGATATCATAATAAAATAAACATATTCAAAGGAACATAAACTTATTACACAATGACAAATGTTTTATTTTACAGTGTTTCAAAAAGTTTTTTTTGAAGTCACAAAATTTTGTATTAAAACATCTAAATGGGGACAAAGTAAATTAAATTTGGAGCAGCTACGATAAATAAACGAGTTTTCAACATATTTTTTTTGAGCAATAAATTATAAAAAAATTAACTTGTCGTGTTGACTTTACCGGACAATTGATTGAAATACGCTCCAAGAGATATGGACTATCGATAAAATTGTTTAATATTTTGAAGAGGAAAAACAGATCAGAAATGCTCCTAAGTTTAGTAAGGGAACTTAAACTATGAAAGGAAGAAGAGTCTTCATTAGAGTCAAAATATGTAAGAAATTTATGATCCAGAAGTTAAAGGAATCTATTCTGTATTCTATCTCATTGTGATATATAAATTGTGTATCGGGGATTCCAAACAACAGGTGCAAACTCAAGGTGGCGGCGAATTGGTTATTAGTTTTTATATATCGTTTAGTTTTTTACATTGAATGATTGAATGAGAGATGAAAAAAAAAAAAAATTACCAGTCATTCTACAGGGAAGGATTGAAGGGAGACGCAGTGCAGGTAGAAGGCGCATCTCTTGGCTTAAGAACTTGCGCGACTGGTTCCATTGCAGCCCTCAGTCCTTGTTCAGGGCAGCTGTCAATAAAGTAAGAATCGCAATGATGATTTTCAACCTCCATCGGGGAGAGGAACCATAAGAAGAAGAATATACTGTTTATTTTCCTAAAACACGGTTAACTCGATAAACATTGATTAAGATTTTTTTAAACTATTTTGGTTTTTTCAAATAATATTAAAATTAATGTTTCTGTAAACTTTTTACGCGCTTCTAAAATATATAAAATAAAACTTACGAATAAGCGTTAATATGTTAAAAAGGTCAATTAACTGACCAATAAAGCACAAATTTAATATTGTCTTTACGTAGTTAATAATGAATGTTCTTAACACCTAATTCATGAAGAGAAAAATACTATTAACATGCATCCACATGTACAGTCGACCACGTACGTAATTCCTGAACCGATAACCGCAAGTATTATAATTACAATTGCTTAACCTTTTTACTAACGCGTTAAACGTTTTATTTCCCGGCACAGCGCTGTTAATCTTTTTCAAATTACGGAAAATACATTTTTGCACTGTTCATTTCTATTTCGCACTTTAGAAAAAAACGGCGGAGATAAATCATCCGACGCCGGCGGTTATGATATTCGTGTTAGGGAAATTCCCTCTGAAGGTTTTTCTCTTCTTTCTTATGAATATTCATACGGAAAATAATATTTAACCACCCTCGGTCTTGCCGCCGAACGGCACTCCGGGGGTATTACTTCTGCTGGTTAATTACGTCCCCGTATCATTTCGAGTTCGAAAAATAAATTAAATTCGCCTTTGAAGGAACCGGAGGGACAAAGATGAGTGCTTAAGGAATTAGTTGAAAAATAACAGTAAAAAATGACACTTAGCTGATATTATTAATTAACATATTACAACAGAGATGAGGAACATTTTAAAGAAGGTCATATAGAAGTCTAGGCGTCTACAGGGCTTATGACCTGTCATTGGCTGGTTTAAGTGGCCACTTTACACACTGTGTAACATTCACCATTCTGCCCATATTTGAACATATATGTATATTCTTTCAATTCTTTCATATGTTGATGTTTGTGAACTTAAAGAGCTGATACCTTTAATGGAATATTAGTAGGAAATTATTTATACTTAACGTTGACAATTATAATAATTAAGTCGCTTAAAACATGAAAAAACCATCATACTCGCAACGCGAACGAAAGAAAACGAATCACGCCCGACGAAATTCGAAGAGCCGCCAATTGGCATCAGGCAGAACTAGCAACTTTTCTGTTAGCGCGTGTGACGCGTGAAATTGTCTCTCTCGCTCCCAAATATATCCGTATTTTCGAGAGTGAGACGTAAGAATAATTTAATGTTCAGTGCAACATACGACACATAGGCGAATTTTTTATTGTATAAGTGATTTATCTGCGATTTCTGATAAAACGCTTTTTCTATTCCCGATAAGTATTACCTATTTGATGAAAAAAAATTAACCGATACGTAAATGTAAATCGTAAGAAAACCAAAAATCTCAATCTAAAATTTATTATATTTATGACGACTTTGAAGTTATTAGATGCACTGCTATGTGTACTAGACTAGTCACTGTACCAGCTCCACATCGCCGGAAAGGGAGAGTTAACTAGCGTTACCGAAACGCAAAATATCATCTAATAGTTTAACGCTAAAGCACGAATCAAATAATATGCAATAAAACAAAAGTGAAAAACGCTGTTTTATGTAATCCAAGTGTACATAAATATTACAAAATAAATAAGACAACTTGGTTTTTAACCAATTATTATTATTTTTTTCTACCGACCGGTTTCAAAGCTATACCAGCTTATTTATCTAGGCATACTTTACTAATAACAAGTGCTTTAAACGTAAAATGTATACATAAATATATTTGTATTAATGTAGATCTGCTTGCAAAGTAAGCGTCTATAATGATTTTATTATTATTAATTATTGGTAAATTATAAATTAAAAACACCTGTAGAAGCCTTAAATTTTAAATTTTTTAGAAGTGAAATGAGATTACTTAAATTGTCAGACCGAAGAGTTATAGCTGATTTATTATTCTTATTTAAAATAATAAAATCAATAATTGACAGCCCTCCTCTACTTGTACTAATTCAAATTCGAATACCTGGTAGGTGCACTAGAAGTAGAGAATTGTTTTTTGTAACAATTCTTGTACCAACTTCGAAAAGCATTCACCCATATCCAGGATATATAGGTATGGAAATAAGTTTGAACAAATATTTGATATTTTCAATTCAAACTCTGTTAATGCATTAAAATTTAATCTCACACAGTATTTTTTTTTAAAGTAATGATTTAAAAAATAATTAAATTTAACTTTGTTTTCTTGGATACGTCTTTTGGTTTATTTCTTTATATTTAAAAATATACATCGGTAGATTTATTTCCAAATGGCAACTTCTTCCAACCAACTTATAAAATAAAAGTGTTATTTCGATTATTAAAATTTTCATATTGCTCCAAAAACTTATTATTCATAAAGTAGCATTGTAGCGTTATTTTTGTTTTTCATTATAACCTAGTTAAATACTAGCCACTTTATGTTTATGTTATTCTCAACTCTACTTTATTATATTTATATTTAGGACACAAGATTTTCTTTCGTTAATTGTTATCTTTTATTTGTCATCTTAGGTATGTTATGTTTCTTTTTTACTTTTTTGTTATTTTTAAAAAAATATTTTACTTTCACTTAGTTGTTTAATTTAAATTATTTAACTATATTTCATATTATATATTACTTTGAACCGTTGATATATAAATAAATACAAAAAGTTATTTTATAATTATTATTTACAAATTGCACGAATATTTGAGAGCCCCTATTTTTTCAACAACTCCTGAATACGTATAACACTTAAATGACTTATAAAACATAAAATTTGGTTTTACAGTAGAATAGTATTCCTCAATATATAAAATCCACTTTTTTTCTACAAAGAAATATCAGGTTTAATCCTTGTAAATGCCTATTTATTGTATTTACGTGTAAAACAAACGAGTCATTTATTAATGTAATGTTGTGGCTAGCTCCCATGACAACACGAAAAAATACCGGTCTTTTACGAAATCACAATCTCAAGAAACACATCGCCTCGGTTAGCATTTGAACAGTTCAAGTTAAGTAAATAGAAGTTTATCATTTATATTTTCTCACTGTTTGTCCATTACCGACGTTTCACTATTCTTTATTATTTATCCAGCATCAGATTAGCCCATACATCATAGTATCATATGTCCATCTCCTTTTTGATGTATTGACTTTTCTTTCTAGCTAAGTGTTGTGTTTTCCATTTCCAGACGTTCTGCGTGGTGTCGAAGCGGTTCCGCAAGAACTACATCCACCGCTTCACGGCCACCAGTTCGTTCTTCTGGTGGTCTCCCTGGTCTCCCGTGAGGAGAGCTTGCATCTTCCTGTGTACTAACCAACTCTTCGACTACGTCGTCATGGCCACCATTTTGCTAAACTGCGTGTTTCTCGCCATGACGGAGACTATAGAGGAGGCAGAGTGAGTGCATTTGTAATATTTTTTTCATTTCATTACTGTTAAACGGGTAAACAAAGATAATGTTCAGTACTACGGGAAATTGGATATGAAAATAGTAATGTATAATTGCAACCGGCGGCAGATTGACGGGGTAGTTATATTTTTTGACGTTTAGCAAATCAGCAAATCACTTCGGATACATCGGAGCTCAATTTTTAGGTATAAAAAACAAAAAAAAAATGTTCGTCATCCTTTCCAACTTAATTGTGTCAAACGATGTCAAATAATGCCAGCAATTTAGCGATTAGTACAATAACCGTCAGTTAAAGCCATGTTTTCTTAGCTTCTTTTCAATTATATTTCATTGTTCAGATGTGTATTTTAAGGCTGTAGTCTGGTAAAACGCACGCAAAATAAGGAAATCATACGATTTTGTTATTTATACGAATGTTTTTTTGTTAATCACGCTATAATAAAATAAGCTTAAATTAGATAAAAACAATAATTTAATATACTTAAAAGGTTTATGTAACTAAAATATAATTCAACAATATTTTGAGTTTGTCCGAATTCTTGTAGACAAGGACTGGATTCAACTCCCTGGGGAGCTGCTTATATTAACACATTACAACAGAGATGAAGAACATTTAAGAAAAGGTAATATAGAAGTCTAGGCATCTACGGGGCTTATGACCTGTCAATGGCTGGTTTAAGTGGCCACCTTACGCACTGTGTAACATTCACCATTCTGCCTATATTTGAACATTTATATTCCTTCAATTCTTTCATCTGTTGATTTTTGTGAAGTTAAAGAGCTGAAACCTTTATTTATGCAGGTGAGATTCATCTAATTGAATTATTTCACCTACATACTAGGCAACGCCTGAAAATGTTATTTTTTCAATTTCTATACTTCTTCATGGACCAGGTAATTTATCAACATACACGTATCAACATACACGTTTATCAACAACAACGTAATTTATCAACTTCACAAACATATATAAGGGCGAGTAGATGTTGAATTGTGTGTAAGGAATTAACAAAATTCTATTTTTATTTGAAAAACCCACATGTGCCATTGAATGCGAGATATGACATTGCTTAAATGCCTGCCTCGGGTTCTTAGTTCGGGTGGCACGGATCCTAGTGGTCAAATTTTCAATGGCTCTTCCGCTTAGATCCTGCTAAATTTGAGCGATGGCCTGTGTTATGTTCACCATTAGGGCATCGGTTGATTGTGGTTTATTTGCATAGACCTATGATTTCGAGAAACCTTACAAGAAAAAGTCTAGCGGGGTCAAATTGCATGACCTTAATGGCCAATTCAGATCACCTAGCGCGAGAGATAACCTTACCCTCAAATCGTTCATGCAACATGTCAATCGTAGCGTCCGCTGTGTGACACGTAGCACCCTTCTGCTAAAACCACGAGTCGTCTAGGTCTATATGGTTCAATTTGGGCCATAATAAATTTGTTATCATCGTTCTGTAGCGCTCGCCGTTGACCGTGACCGCCTCATTAACATCATTTTCGAATAAATGCGGATTAACGACGCCGTTGGCCCAACATCCAGACCAAACGGTAACTTTTTGAGTATACATTATCACCTGGAGAACCATGCGTGGGTTGGTGTTGTCTTATTTTGCTGGCTATTTTGCTTGTTGAAATAGCCATTCATCCAAAAATGTGCCTTGTCGCTAAAAAATATTTTTCGGCAAAAATTGGGGTTGTCTTCCAAACGATTCGAAGCCTGAACTTTAAATTCCTGGAACAGTTGAATCTTGTAAGGGTATAGGCCTAAGTCTCGACGCAACATTCACCAAGTTAAGTTTGCGAAAGGCCGAGTTCTTGTGCACGACGAAAAATCGACTGCTTTGGGTTCTGCTGTACACTTTCACGGACAGCGGCGATGTTTTCGGCCGATCTTACATTTTTTGAACGTAGATGTATTGGCTGTTATCAAACCGGTCGTTTCAAATTTGGCCACCAAACGTTAAAGAGTTGACTGTGAAGGGCCACCACGTCTATTGTAAAATGGGCGCAATGAGCGCAACGTTTGCACTAACGAACACTCATTTTGATAATGAAATTTTATCATTTGAACGTGCTGTTCAATTGTGTAACTTGCCATTGTGATTTGTCGTAAGTAATTAAATTAAAAAATATATGACAGATGTCATCAAAACAAAATGGCTGCCACGGGCCGTCAAAACCTACCCGCGCCAATTGAAAATCCCTTTATAGTAAAACGTTTTAGTCGCCAACATTGGCGGGTTAAATTTTTAACTAATGGCTAAAGAATTTTACTAACCACCGTTAGTTACTATAGACAAAACAACCCATTTCGTCTATTTTTAACTATTACAAACGATCCAATAACCGGGCCTAACTATAAAACTGGCGTCGCGGGTTCGATTCCCGTCAACTGCAAGAACGAAATCTATATATATATATATATTTGTTTCAATTGGTCTAGGTGTTGTGGTGTATTTGTCACAACTTCCTTCGACACCTCTTTAACTAAACATTAAAAATATCTTTCTTCGTATTTTGTGAATCTTGGCGGTCTTATGTTTATACTATACATATACATATTATATGAACCGGTTGACCGTATTTTAGTTCCTTAATATCTTCAGTTCTATGAGAGTTTGGGATATTTATTTTCGGTATAAAACACATCCGAACCAGTTTTATTGTTTGTTTGCGAGCCCTTACCGACAGCTTTACAGGACGTGATATGCCATTATCAGATTCGGTTTGAATAATTGCCTATAAATTTGTTTTTGATCCGCTTCGCTGTCTAAATTTATCGCGATAAGGAAACAACGCCCCAAATGGAAAAAAATATTTACCTACAAATAATGAGTACCTGAAAACGTCGAGGCAGTTCAATAATTTACCATCAAATATAGATATTTCTTACTTAATTCGTGTCAAAGGATCGGTGTGCGTTTTCCAAAGCCATTATAAATTTATGTAAATCTGAACAAAATTAAAGTGTTGAAATTTTTGCAAAGGAAATTTGAACTTGTTTAACATGTTTGACAGAATAAAATACAAATTTATTTTATATTTTATTTTAAAACATTCTTTACTATATTAGATCCAGAGACCAGAGACCAGAGACCAGAGACGTTCGCAGTTATCATAATAATCTAAATTTTATAAATATAAATTTTCCATTATAACGATACATACTTGGAAATAATAACAAAATAACCTTAATTACAACACCTTCTTAATGCCGCACTTCTTGCTAGAAGCAAAACAGACCTGCATTTTTTGGTAATGAAAGTCTACGATGGAAGAAAAGCGATTTGCTAATGAAAAAAGGGTGAAATATAACTATATGTGAGAGCAGTGTGAACGGAGATATTCTAAATCAGGTAAAAGAGTTGGTGTATCTGGGAAGTATGTTTACTGGAGATGGAAAGACTGAGAAATATATTAAAAGGAGGGTGATTGCCAGGAATAGGATGAATAGTGCACTGCCACCTTGGCAAACAAATGTTTGTCGCTGGAAGCAAAACTAGCAGTTCACAGTGGAGTTCAAGTGCCAACCCTTATGTATGGGAGTGAAGTATGGAACTGTAAAAACAATGATGAAAGTTAGTTGAATGTTGTCGAAATGCGATCTCTCAGGTGCATGCGTGATAAAACAATGCATGATAAGTGCAGAGATCATAAAAGGGGTGCTGCGTTGGTTCGGTCATGTAGAGCGATAGAACGGCTAAAAGGATCCTACGATGCGAATGTTGATGTATTTAGAAAACGAGGAAAATCGAGAAAGACATGGCATTGGCGGCCTCCGTGGTGTAGTGGTCGAGACGCTTGACTCACGCACGGAAGGTTCCGGGTTCGATTCCCGGTGAGAACACAAAAAAAAAAAAGTGATTTTTCTCAAGCCTGGGTGCTCTGTGATGTAATTCACCAGTGTAATTAGACCTCCTGGCCTGCTGTGGTGCAAAAAAAAAATGTAAATGTAATGTAATGACCAAGTCCATCAAATATTTGATGTTGGACATATCAAGAGTAGGAATAATCGGCGCGCGTGCATGAGAAGATGTGTGAATATAGAAGAAGCATGACCTGTATGCAAATACAGAGTGATGTGGCATTCCTTCCTCTCTGCCTACTCCTACGGAGAAACGGTATGATGGTTTGTTTCTTTTGTTTTAAATGGCAACGAAAGCTGTCTTCATCAAATTAGAAATAAAAAGATACCGGGGAACAAAACTATTTTAACATGACCACACTAACGAGTAAGGTTATAAATTAAATATGTATGTACAGCCGAAAATGTGAAATAAAGCCTCAGAAACGCAATTTAATATGCTTTTGTTCATTTTGAATCACTTACCGTATAATATGTACACACCTTAGGCGTTAACGGGTTGCCATTTGAATGAAGTTTTATGAAAAGGTTTTTGGAAGTTTTCTTAGATATCTTACATGAATTTGAATGTAAACAATATGTTATACTCGTATTATACGCTCGGATAAGTTGTAAAACTTTGTAAAAATCATTATCCCGTCCCAGCGGACAGCGGGAATATTCCTTGGAGTCGAAGGTTTCCTCCGCGTTCGATGAATTTTCGATGAGAACGAAGCGATTTGGAGGGTGGAATTCTTTCAGGATTTCAGGATTCCGAATTTCATTATTCGGAAAATCGTACTTTTATCGAAATAAATCTCTATGTAGTCATTGTTTAAGTGCAAAAAAACATAAAAGAAACATTGATAAAAAGTGATAGTAAACATAAACTATTTAGTCGAATTAAATGCGGTATTGTGATGCATTAAAAAATTGACGAGTATTTATTTTGAACAATAAATTGTCATTTTAATTGGTTTTGATTTTTATTTTCATTTTATAATGCTTTTTGTATTTGCAATATCTAATGAGTTTTTTTTTTTTTTTCAAAACATGAATTGTGTGTGCTCTTTGATATATTTTTTTTTATGGTCGAGACATTTCCGAACACTTGTGATTTTTTACACATTCAATACAATTCTAACTCTAATCCACACTACAATTCTAATCATCGAATTGAAAATTTTTGATTTGTCTGTATTTTGTATTTTTTATATAAACAGATTTATTTAAACTATACTTTATGTTTAAAATATCAGCAACATCAGAACAGTTATTGCCGAGTATACGGAGTCGATTCAGAATAGCACTATATGAGTATACTGTTCGCGAATTGTTACAACTAAACGGCGGTACTCGACGAGCCATTCGTCCTCGTACCTTGAAGTTAATGAATCCCAATAGTTTTGGCAGTCCCATGTAAAGTTGACAATCTTAAATCAATTCAATAAACCAATAATATTTCTTCTCTCAATTAGTTTAAACTAGTTTGAAGTATTTAATAGGAAGTCACAGTTAACGGATACATATCTGATTCCGAGTTTAAAGTTAACGTATATTATAAAAATATTTAGAAATCTTTCAAGAGTATATTACTGTAAACTATAATATTATACGGAGTCCATACAATCGAGTTGTATTTCAACTGGGTCCTAACTAAAGCTGTATAAATCAATTTCAAACTATTAATATTTGAAAGTCCTTTGTCACTCGCAAAATAAATCTTTACATTTTTAAGGATTTATTGAACATGCAGTTTATGTGACTGGTGAAAGACAACTTTTGATAAATAATTAGACCTAGATCTCGCACTTCAGAAACAGAAACTAATTTGTTGCTCCCTATCAACTTATCAAATAGGATAGGGTTATTTAATCTGGAAAATAGCATAACCTGTCATTTTTTAATGTTTATTTGCAGTTTATTAGTCGAACACCAAATAAATAATTTGTCAAAAATTTACCTTAGAGTTTGTATATCTTTGACGGTGTTAATTATTTAAAAAATCTTCATGTCGTTCGCAAACAAAAATACCTCTACATCATCAAATATATCTATTTTATCATTTACAAAGATAATTATCAGTATTGCACTCAAGTGGGATGCGGAACACAACTTGTTGCAAGGAAGAAATGGGATTGAATGTCACCAATTTTTACTGTAAGTTTTCTACCGGTTAAACAACTAGTAAATTCAGCAGAGGTCTGTATGTTAGTGGCTAACGCTTTTACCTATCATGCGAAGGCTAGATACACGCCTATTGATGCACTAATGCAGCCGCATTTTTGACCGTTGGTACACCTAAGATTAAGAAAAAATCTGTAATTTTTCAAAAGTCAACTCATATTTATTTCTAAGAATTCACATCAAAGAAAACGATTTTTATCATTAATTTTTAATTCGTAATTTATTTGCAAAAACAATTCTTCTTAGTCGGAATTTCGACATCAAACAATATTTGCGAATGAATAAAATTACCCTTTCTGAATAGAGAAGCGATTATCACAATCAACGCCTTCATATTTTCATGTTTTAAATTATAAACAAGAATAGAAAATTTCTCGAGAAAAGTAATTAAGGGAGAGGGATGGGAAGGGGGTGGAATAACACAGAGGAGGAGAAAAGGGAGATTAACAACTCCAGGTTTTATTTCTTAACATTAGTTGGCTCCAACTTACTAAGACGAATAGTTCTGGCTTTTTTTATGAATTTAAATTAAAAATGCTCATGGTATTTGTGGTTTCTTTTGTTGGGTGTTTTTTTCTTTTCTCGCTAACTTTAGCTTCTGAAAACCGACTTTATTTACTTTATATGGATGAATTGTCTCCAGCGTCCGACTGTGCGAGCGTCCGCCTTTTGTGCCTCAATGTGATATACAAGTATCTGTTTATTTTATTCTGTAACCACGTTTAAAAATCGTCATCGTCTCATCGGTCTAATTAACTATTAAGATAGCGAATTAATTTAAGAGTTCCACTGCATATGAATATACGAACTTCTTTATGGGCAAAAGTATCCAAAAATAGTAAAATACTGAGTTTTATGCCGTTCTAGCCTAAGATAAGTTTGTAGATAACACATATTTGTAGATAAGTATTGGATAATTTTTTTGTTTGTGAAAGCAAATTATTCCATCAAATCCCAAAAGGAGCACTCTGAATTCGGGCACAGAAATTTCTGGCTTCTGGGCCCCAAAATATTCAATAAGTTACCCGAACATTGCAAAACCATGACTCGGGTTCAATTGAATAAATTTGTAAAAAAATAGGTTTATTGGGTTTCAATTACCAGGTTTAGGTCGAGAAAAATCGGAAAATTTACTCAAAAACATTCTGACATAATAAATGGTATAAATTAAATTTGTTTAACTGTATGGTTACTTAACTAGTAGGTTATTGTTTGTTTTGCATAAAAATATATGTCTTAAAACAGGTTGACCTAGTTGGGCAGACTAGACATAATCTAGAAAAATCTATTACTGTGTATGTAGTGGATAAAGTTATTGTTATTTTTGTCGATTATCATTATTACTATTAAATTTATCTTCGCAAATAAAATTACTGAAACCAATCTTATAATTATATTTTAAATGAAACAAGTTGAAAATCAGTGGATGCACCGTGGTTAAAATGGTGTTGTTTGCTCTACCCGGACATGATTCAACTCAAGCAAAGCACTCAATGCGGACTTTTAAACATCAAAAATACTTTTAAATTATTCGCTTGAAATATTGTACTTATTTACGATTCATATTTTTTTGTACTAAGAAATTTCGCTTAAATTATCCGCCCTTATATTTTATTTTCCCCATCGTTAAGCATCGCGTTTCGCTTTATATTGAAGTTACCCTAATTTGTCGATTTTGCGAATCAAGGGTTTGTTCTATTATATTTTGACTTTGGGGGAATCATTATGAAAGGAAAAACTGTTAAGATAAACTCCCCGGTGCTCCTCTCAATTAAAAGCTGATTGAATCATTACATCAACATCAAGTTTTTTAAGTTTCGATTTGATCTTAAAACGATTATTCACTTGATTTTTATTTGATAAACATGATTTGTACTTCAAAATATTAATGGTCATTGAACATGAAAGACTCGTTTAGCGTTTTTTAGATATGATCGTCTATTGATGCCAGATTTTTTATTACCATAGCTTAAAAAATATTCATTTTTACATAATGAAATTTAAACTTATTACAACAGAGGTAAAGAACATTTTAGAGATGGTAATGAAGAAGTCCAAGGTGTACCAATGCAGTGTCCTATGCACCATTAGGTGCGGAAAGAAACGAAATATAGAAGTCTAGGCATCTACAGGACCTATGAACTGTCGTTGGCTGGTTTAAGTGGCCACTTTACACACTGAGTAACTTTCACTATTCTGCCATATTTGAACATCTTTATTCCTTCAATTCCTTCATCTGTTGATGTTTGTGAAGTCAAAGAGGTGAAACCTCTATTTGTGTGGGTGAGATTCATCTAATTGAAATATTTCACCTACATACAAGCCAACGCATGAAAAAATGGTGGATTTATCAACAACTTCACAAACATCAACATATTAAGGAATTAAAGGAATATAGATGTACAAATATAGGCAGAATGGTAAATGTTACACAGTGTGTAAAGTGGCCACTCAAACCAACCAATGACAGGTCATAAGTCCTGTGGATGCCTAGATTTTTTTATAACCTTCTCCTAAATGTATTTCATCTTGTAATATGTTAATATTAATAGCTCCCTAGGGAGTTGAATCCAATCCTTGTCTACAAAAATTTGGAAAAACTCAAAATATTGTCGTAGTGAAATTTGGCCAGAATATACAACCCTTCTTATTTAAATATGCTAAGTCTTTATTTTCACTCGCAAACGAGTGGAGGCGTATAAAAAAAAGAAGAAAAAAAAAATCTTTATTTTTGTAATTCTGTAACTGACGAGTTTTCATTTAAAAAATATGTTAAATCAGTAGGCAATAAATTTTTGTTGGTAGCATTAAGATATAATATATAGAAATAACACTCCATAGAAATTCGAGCTAGAAAGTCTTCCTCAAAAGAAAAGGAAATGACCAGCGGAGGGAGTAAGTATCGTCACGTTATATCATGTAGACTTTGACAAGCAAAACAAGTAGTACAGTAAAAAGCACGGACTGTTTACATCGGTTTACTGTAAGTTATATTCAGTATATTGCTCCCTTCCGCATACGCGCCACCTTTTTTTATTGTTTCACTATACGCCCGACTAACTGAACAAGACAGAGACAGGAGATAGCTTACGACTGGTAACGTTTTTCAGCATAAAAACATTAACATTAAAATAGCTATTTTAAACAAGTATTGACCAAAATAAAAACATTGCTTACCGGTGAAATGCTATACCATCGCTTTTTCTATCTTTTCCAGATCGATTGGTGCAATAGCTTAGCGTACATAATATAGGTATTTTAGTAATTGCGAGGTGAAAAGTAGCCGGGGAATGCTCGCAACAGACTAAAGTCCGTTATATCAAACATACATATGTCGATTGGCCGCAGGTTGAGGGAGCATATTTTGAACGCTCATGTTGAATCTAGTTATATACCTTAATGGTTGGTAGGTAGATTTTTTGAAAGGTTTTTTCTTACAGGACGTTTTTCGAATGAAGTTAAAATTACATTAACACTATTTACATAAAATGCTTAAGCTTAAAACTTATTGTTTACTATTTATTAGTATGTATGAGTTTGATTTATACTTATTGGTGTTTTTTGTCATTACCTTATTTAGAATGCTACGCAATGTGTATCACAAAGGCTTTTTTTATAATGAAATGTCACATTCCTTATTGCTGTCCCTTATCGTTAAGGGAGTCGATGCGTTCCCTTACATGTGTTGTGGTTGATTTGTTTTGTGTTTAACGCTTATTATTATGTTTGGAATACTAAACAGTTCGTGTGCGGAAAACAAAGATGTTTCATTAGTATTGTAAAATATTCTTGCTGTCTTTTTAGGTATAATTTATATTCAAAAAGCAAATCTGTTTTATGGTAAGCGACATATTTTCAGAACAAAAACTTAGCTTTACAATTTTAATATTCCATGTTAACCATATGATATATGAATGCAATGTTTTACTAAAATGTAATTTATGGGAAATCAATAACATAATGGTTTTGACAGTCCGAAACTCTTGAATTTTTTTATTTTTTTTGTGAGACAGCTCGGAACGAGGCAAACTATCGTTTTCTCTGTTAACTCGCACTGTTCAAACTTCGCCTATTACCTACTTTTTTTATGGCCCTAAATGTTATTTATCCTTATTCAAATTAAAATCTGAACTTTTCAAACATTTATTTTGGAAACTGTAATTATTAACTAAAACTACGTTTAGCACTATCTCTGGCACTGCTTGCCTGTGTGATACTAATGCAAAGGAATACATTATGATACATTGTCTCAGTCACTGCAAAATTTTGAATTTATTTGATGTCTTTTAGTATTTTGTCTTGTTTGCTGAAGTTGTGGGTTTTTTTAAAAGAAAAGTGTCAATAATTACAATACTTTAATTTGTCCAAATTTTTGTATCCAAAAGACTAAATTTCACCCCTTTGGAAGTCATAAAGATTAAAAAATTACGGGATGGACTTTTTTCAATGAATTATCGGTTTTATATTTTGCCATGCGTTTTTGTAGCGAAAATCGATTAGCTATTAAATACGTACTTCAATCGAGGTCAAAGCGGACACTGACTTCAGGTAACAAATAATAAGCATTTTTTTTCTTTTCTTAATCTTCATAAAGGTACGGAAGAGACAGGATTTAAATTGGCTTTAGAAAAGGAGACAGGTATAGTTATTATTTTACACTGTGACGCGTTATCAAAAACGGCCAAACCGATTACTTCATTACATATATAGTTAGATAGTTTATACGGCGCCATTTTTGTAAAAATCACCTTAAGGGCGCTGTATAATAAATAAATATCCCAGGATGTCTTGCAACTACAGAGCGCATGGACGGTTAGGATTCTTTTTCATTTGAGTTATTAAAGATATGAGCTTAATTACAGCACGTCTTCCGGCTACAGAGCGCATGGACGGTGAGAAATCTAGCCCCTATTTACCCATTTTTTAAATTGACTTAAAAACTTAGTGTATTGATTATTTTTTTTTCAAAAAAGAGTAAATTTACAACACATCTTGCAACTATTAAGCACATGGACGGTTGGAATTTCAGACAGAAACAGTACATCTCTCAATAAGAGATAACAATTAACATGACAAAATCCTATATTCTCAATATAAATATAACAGAGAAAAGTTGAGAATAATTTAAGATAATAATTTGGTAGTTAGTATTCAACTAGATTAAAATGAAAATGAATACAACATTAGTACTTTATAAATAATAGGTTTATAGAGCAATAAGAGAACTTAAATTATCTAAATAATACCTTTATGATATCAGTTGGTTGGAAGAAGTCACCATTGGGCAATAAATTCACCAATGTTTTATTTATAATATGTCCAACACGTTTAAATAAAGAAATAAAACAATTCGTATTCAAGGAAACAAAATATATAAAAATATAATTTACTGTATTGCGAGTAATCCTATGATTTACTTGAGTAAACATTCTTGAAATTGTATAAAGATTTATTGAGATGCACTGCAAATAATGTTAAAAGGCGCATTTTGGAATTACCCAACTTATTATCCGTACTAACGGGTACAACAAGAATTGTCTTACCGTCACCTGGCATCGAAATTACTGCATATCAGTACCTAATTAATCCAATAATAGTTACGCTGTAATGTATCTGTTGTATAATAATATATAATGTTCAAAGGTATCTGTTTCTATTAAAATATTTTTATACACTCATTTTTGCGACATTTTGTCACACAATTTAACGCTCTAATTTTTACCGCGCGTAAGAAAACATTTTTTATATGTAAATTCCCGTAAGGTTGAATTTCCTCATTGAATCTTGGCCATGGTTTGGTTTTACAATTTTCGGGTGATACATCGAGAATTTTGGGTCCCGCAACCTGAAATTCCGTCGCCCGAATTCAGAGTTTGCAGTAGATCTCGTGACCCGTGTTCTAGTTTGACTCCCGGTGGTGTAGGAGTGCGCCTTTTGGGATTCGGCAGAATAATTTTCTTTTGGATTTATTCTTTTTTGTAACTGCAAAAGTTGTCACAAAATTATTTTTGATTAAATCTTTGCCAAACGGTACATCAAATGGCGGCGTTTCACTTGTGAAAAATAAGTTTGAAGGTGTGAATTATTATTCTTACACGCGCCTAAAAATACTGAATGTACATATTCATTATATCTTTATTGGACCACGTATTTTCTTCTATCCAATAATACGAGCCCGGCACGGTACTCGCTCGGGACAATGCAACACCTCGCCCCCACCCCACTCCCTCGCGCCCGCACACCCCCGTACGCTATACACTCACACATCCGCACATCCGCACACCCGCACACAGGGGCGGAGGCGAGGAAACGTTTCCCGGGAACCGTAGCGAGTTCAACAGCTGAGTAGAGTTAATAAATCAACAGGACGCTTTAGTTAACGTTGTTCCTTACACTGCCACTGTGCAATATTCCGTCCTCAGGGGCGTGAGAGCTACCTTTCCCGATACATGATCTACTCTTTTTTCAATATAACATCCATTGTTTACTTTTTTGTATAATTTCAACCACTTTTCAAATAATTTAGTAAAGTCAACGAAACAATTCCAATGTTTTGTGTATTACTTATAAAATTTACATAATCAAATATATTTGCTAATTGTTATTAAAAAAATGTTTATAACCACTTAAGTGATTATACACAAATATTTCATATCATTTCGTGAAATGTTTGACCTCAAAGTTAATGCTTTAAATATTATTAATTAAAATATATTTAGTTTACGCAATCCCTTTTCGTAAGGGCGAAGATTTTGTCTTTGGAGGGGGAGTTACACCATTACATTTAAAAAGAATAGCTTAAAGCTGTTTTTTTTATATTAATTTTCTAGTTGTTATTTTTAAACTATTTATTTTTAATAAGAAACAACTGATTTATTATATCTCTTATTCATATAGTGGGGCTATTATAGAAATATACCAAAATACAAGTAACTTCACTCCATTTACAATAAATAACTTTTATCACATCTATCGCGAAGTTTGAGAATTATTGTCGTATGGAATACTTCAAAAATGCTCAAATAGACAAAACTACCTCAAATATTTAAGAAAAGAGAAAAATGCGTTATCGTGCTTTAAATTGAACGACCAAACTGTTTCACAGCTTTTTTTGGTGGCATCACAATGTTTATTTTATCAATATTACTTTTCTAATAAAAAACAATTGTTTACTTAGCATTATACATTGTTTACACTTTTAAATTATTTTAAAATGCTTTAAACCTTTCCTAAAATTCTGTTCAATGCAAAAAAAATATAAAATAGAATACACTTTTTATGCCTTTTTTGTTTTTTGATTTCTATTTATTGAATAATGATTTATACTTTATAAATTGAAAACATCTTTAGTGAATATACAAAAATGTTTTTAATTCATTAAAAAAAATGGCTTAATTGACCTGAATCAATAACTTAAGAAACTTATTTGACGAGTTTAAGGTATTAAATATATAATGAATTATTGTAAATGATCTTAAAAACGTATAATTTGAGTTAACATTTTTGCTATTTAATTTCTCTGATTCGTTTTCTCGTATTATCTTCTATTACTTTTACTAATATTGTTAATTTTACAACTAAAAAAACAGATTTAGAATTTGTCATGTATTACAATACCTTTTTATGCCGATTCGCAACCCTGGACCCTGTCAGATAAGGCTTCGTTACTACGTTACACTTCGTAGGAGTACATTTCCTGTTCCATGTACCAACTGTAGCTGTAATCTGCAAAGAGGATTTGCGTATTTATTTTACGGCCAAACCAACCTCCTTTACAGGGGTAAGCGGAGCTCTTATCGCGCGGAAAGTATAATATTAAAAAGAAAACGACAACAAATCTGCAACCGCACTCCTCGTCGCTCGGAAGAGCGACATTACTGTTTCTTGAGAATATTCGGCTGGACGAAAACACGTCTGAAAATCTCGATAAAAATCTTTGTCTTTTCATATTTATTCATATTTCTATACGCATCGATTAAGAAAACGACGCGGTGTATATGTTTCGATATAGAATAAAATTATAAAGTAATGTCACATGTTATATTATATTATAAAGTTATATTACAGGTACAGTATTAAACATTTATGTAGAGAATTAATTATTTATTACTATTTTTCTACTTTTAAATATATAAAAACACAAATTCAAATTTGGAAAAAAAAAAGTTTGGTTGCGTCCCATCACAAGGTTGCCAGGTTGAATTTAAATTTATCACCTGAATCCGGATCGTTTTGATCCGATAACATTACCCACATAACAATTCTTTTTTTTTTCCACTACAATAAGATATTGACTGTCTCCTTGAGTGCATGAATTGTATGCACGTGCGACCACTGATAAGTTATTGTAAGTTTTGGATCCTCACTCCGCCCAATTGTCTATTTGGTTTTAAGTTATAAAACTCATCGTGTCGTAGCGTGTGACCACGAGATCGTGTGATTTGCTTAACCCAGATTCCCGTAGAACCCGCTCGCGAGAAAAAATTCGAGCAATAAGGTTTGGACGCCAGTATAAGGTGAGTGTTTATACTAATTTTGTATTGGAGTTTGTCACGTAATTGAAGCGATTTAAAACCTCATTATAATATACGCAAACACGGTCGCTTGTTTGCACCTACAAATCGTCCGCATACCTGTCATTGAGCCAATAATATTGAATATTTTTTAACTATGTACAATTTTTAACATGTACAACAGAAAGAGTAATAATAATTTAAGTAAAACACTATCTGTGGAATCTGAGTTTTATCACTTGTATAAAATTGTTAACACTTTGTATCTCGGAGCCGTGTAAACACGTGATTATATAACCACACGTTGTGTCCCGGTCCTGTGTTTTCACGTGGTTTATAAACTGTCTAAAATAGTGCATTTTATTGATATCTAGTGACTTTTATTAGCACTTTCTTGCTGCTGATAAACTACGTAAAAACACGGAACCGGAACAGAATGCGTGGTTAATATAATTACGTGTTTACACGGCTCCGGGATACAAAGCACAAAAAAGGAGAGAGACCCTGTATTTGTGCGAGCATTGCAATTTGGCTCTCCATAAAGGCCAATGTTAGCAAAACTATCATGCAAAAATAACTTGTTAAATTGTTTCAAATAAATATGAGAAGTTTCAATCGATTTAAATCAGTATTTTTTATAATTATGACACTTTTAAGAAACCCTTCACAGAACATGAAATTTCACAAAAATGGGCCGGACACCGGGAAAATTTTTATGTGTATTCGGACGGTGCTTAAAGTGTTAATTCGTACTTCTAATAAAATTGTTGCACGAGGCCTGTAGGACCGAATTTTCTTCTATGTAACAGTTTATTACATATTTGTATTTTATCAGTTAGTCAAAAACGACGACCGCTCTTTTAATTCGCCTTTAAATATATTTTTTGATTAGTTATTTGGAAAAGACCATTAATATTGTATTTGTCTTTGTCCTCTTTTTAAATTAATTCCACAACATGATTGCAATCAACACTCGCAATATAAAAACATCAATTTATGAAACCCCCCCTCTCTCTAAAGAGAATACTCCATTTTCTACACGTTTCATCAACGCCACTTTTATAGTTTTTTACATCCAGTAATGGTTTTTTATTGTAATCTCAACACACCGTTTACTTTATACGAGCGTGACAGACGCGTACCGTAATTACATAATGCATTCTAATAGTTTTATAGAAAAAAGCAATTTGAACTGAAGCGCGTCATTGTTTTCATTTCTTTTTTTAACAGTTTCGCGAATGCCTACCTATGTGTGTATCTATGTCTCTATACATAGGAGTATGTATGAAATATGCCTCTTTTCGCTTTTGGAGCCCCCAGAGGCTTTGTAATAATTAAAATCTACTGCGCTTTCGGTTTGCCATTTTGCAGGAACATCTCGGGCGTTATATTTCGGAAAAAAATGGCGTGCGTTATTTAAAAATGTAATTAGTATAAAATAATAATTTTAAAAAATTGGAAAATTAGCAAAAATAGTTTTAAAACATGAAACAAGAAATCATGGCATAGATATGGAGCAAATTAACAATAAATAAACAGTTTAAATGTGACAATAGGCGATGTATCATAGTAAAAACAGTAAAACAATTATAACACTTAGTATATTTTTGTAGTTTAGAAAAGAAGTGAGTAAAAAGTTATGATTTTAATTGGTATGAAGATAAATAAAAAAATAAAAAATTCCAAGCTTGTTTGCTAACATGTGGAGCCGTGGAATAGGTGAGTGCTCACTATAGTGTGAACTATGCAAATCAACAGAAAAAGTAGTATTTTGTCTCGTTCTACTATGTATCTCTGCATAAATTGGTTTCTTTACAGGTTTGTTGTGTCATAATATATTTATGTGCTTTAACTACAGGGTAGTAAAAAATAAATGTAAATTAATGGCCCACACTCAGACGTCGAAGCCTTTGTGGGCATTTTTTCCAAATTGCGGTCTTTTCATAGTTTTCGGTATATGTTTTGTAACATTTATTTTGTTTGATGATAATACGAGTATAATATCGCGAAAAATTTGTAATGTAATGCACTTTGGAAAAATAATTAAATAAAAGAAGTTTAAATCCTGAAAAGGAAAATCGACAAGATTTTCGAGTACGTTCGCCTAGTAGTGTATGGCGCATTAGCCTGCCATGTTTAAGGTTCCGGTTTTGATTCCCGACAGGGTGGACAAGACACATTTGTAAAAGTTGTGCTTTGCCATATATCACTGTCCCTGGACTTGCACTTGAAGCGTAAGACTGATCGTTTTGCCTTCCATATAACCAAAATTATCTAAATTCGCTACAAATTGCGTATCGAAGCAGTTTCGTTTTATATTTAAATTGCATTATTGAATTAAAACAAATCTCCGCTCTCACATGTTCAATAAATTCTCATACTTAAGATCGACAAATCGTGATACGTCAGAAAACGTTTCCTGTGGCGAGAAAGCCTCCTGGGAAATTTATCAAATAGGGAAAATGGCCAAATGTTTGTTTTCATCTGATTCTGAAAAACTTTACAAAATTTGACGAGAAAGTCGATACCAGAATTGCTATCATTAATTTCTACTGCCAGGGAAAATATTTTCTTTCATTCATGGAAAATACTTTTAGCTCTTTGATTCTAGTTTTTGATCAATTTTAAAACAGGTTGCGTTCAAGTTAAACTCTCTGATTTCAGCAAATAATGTTCGATTTCGCTAAATACGAAGAGAAATTAAATTGGCAAAAAAATAATTGTGCAAATAAATTTAAATTTACGAAATACTGTTAGTTTAGTTTACATGAAACGTTTTTATAAATGCGATCAAATAATTAAGGTGAAAAAATGGTTTTTAATCGCCAAAAATACTATTGAATTCAAAATTTTCCTTAAATACCCATATGTATTACGTAAATACATTATTTCAAAAACTAACTGTTGCGTACAACACTGAACATTTTTTTTTATAAGTCAATATATAAGTAAGCACATTGAAAAAAATATTTTTACTCACTAAGCAACACCTACAAATACTTCGTTTAGGTACCTACCTTTTACACGCATCCTAACAATATGAGCAGAGGATTATTTAATGCGATACCCAGTAATAAAGAAAACACATAAAAGCGTTGATTGTGAAACGACACAGATTTCGAACTAACCAGCTGCATCAGCTACGACTGCGACTCGGTACAAATTTAAAGTACATAACGTTACAATTCCGGGTATATGACGCAGTAATGCGATACTTACGTCAGAAAAGAGTACGAATAATATAAAACACATGTAGGTACCTACTACCTACCTATCTAATGCTATTTTTATTTTATTTTATCTTATTGAACCTTTTTAGATGATATTCTACTTTTATATTGAATAACTTGTGAGGCATTGTGGAGAGAACGTTTTCTTTGTATCGTGTTTACAAACACTAAGGGTGAATTTATAGTGCAGATGAATTGCAGAAATAAGAGCAATTTAATACCGTGGAAGTTTCATCTACTACGGAATACTCATCTCTCGAGAGAGGCGTTTGAGCATGCTATGTAGATAGTTCCTACATTAAATACTGGTAAAGTTGTTTAAGTCACCATCATTAAGTATGTATAAAGAACGTAAAACCGTTATGAGAACAATTAAAAATCAATATTATAAACTGAGCCTCGTATATTACGCTAACTTCTATATTATAAATACTTTGTAAATAATTCAGTCTGGTAATCACAAATTATTTTATTTTATTTTCAACGATAAATTAGTTACTTAAACATTCTATTTTGCGAAATTTATAGATGGAAGTTCATTGTAATTTATGAACTAACGTTTTAAATCAATATTTTTTTTATTTTATTTATTCATTCGAAACGTAAAAAAAAAATTTTGGACCTATTTTTTTCATGTCGTAAATAACCGTGTTAGAAAATGGGAAACGAGTGGTGGTTGGGTGGGATTTAAACCTTGGACCTTCTGTTCCGGATTCCGTGATGTGTGTAGCCACTGGACCACAATCCGTCTCATATTACATGAAATAGTAACGTATACCATACTCCATATTACTTGCGTTGCGTTGGGATTAAGTGGGAGCATACATATTACAATAATAAAATTTATATGTATATCGACTTTTTATTTAGATTTAGAAGAAATATAGATTTTTCTCGAGCCTAAGCTCAAATACCCAAGGTGTTCTGTTCTGAAATATATCGCTGCAATTGGGGTTCCTGGCTTGTTGTGATGCAAAAAAAATAAAATAATTATATCAATTCCATATTATCATCGCAACACTATCGTGTTGTGTGTTTTTTGGATCGAATGACCTAGACTCAACCTACAGAACTATCGCGGTATCAAAAGATGATTTCTTAAAGCTAGAGATGGCTGCAAGTGATATGGGTCTTAAAATAAATATATCTAAGTCTAAATATATGTAAGCCAGAAAGTCTCAAATTAATTATGCACAGTAGGCAATTGACGATGGATCACACCACAAAGACAATGTCAACTCCTTTAAATATTTAATTACTGAAATTACCAATGATAACAATTATAGCACCGAGATTAGAGCACGGCTATCGGTAGAAAACAAAAGTTTTTATGGCTTGTTTAAACATATGGAATCCAAATTGCTCTCTAGAAAAACTAAGACCATTATTTACAGAACTCTCCTGAAAACGGTCATTGTGCATATGATGCCGAATGCTGGGTTATGACCAAATAAAATCAAAATATGTATTTTAACGAAAAATTTTGACGAAGAGATTTGATGCTGTCAACCAAAACGGAGTGTGGAGGAGACGATTTAATCCTGAATTAGATGCACTGTATGGCGAACCTAGTTTTGCTCAATTCGTAAAAATAAAAAGATGACAATGGTTGGGCCATGTGCACAGAATGAATAATAATCGTACCCCTAATAAGATTATTTATATAACTCCGGAAGGCAGACGAAGCAGAGGCAGATCAAAATTAAGATGGCCGGATAGTGTGGAAAGTAACATTAAATCTATTGACCTGACAAACTGGAAAAGAGCCACAGGGTGCCGGGTAGAATGAACACATATTCTGGAAGAGGCCAGGGCTCACAATGGGCTGTAGCGCCACTAATGATGATAATTGTGATTTATAATAAATAAATTTATGTCATTTTTACAGCAGTCTCTTACAATAGTCTCTTCCTCTGAACAAAATGACAGAAATTAACAGTTTAATCCGCTTAGTTTTACTAAATAATAATCGGTTTCACCGCTTTCGCGAAATCATCAGACTGGACTGTGAATTTTAAGTATGTGAGGGGAAGTATTTTGTTGACTTTATTCTGAATTTGCTTTTCGGAAATTGATTATTTAAATATATCGGTTTTGTCCAAACTAATTTTCAAGATTTATTCGATATCACAGAATTATTTATTAACGAGATGTGCCTCAGAAGTAGGTACCGGCAACTGTCAATAGAATATCAATAAACAACAAAGACGACAGGTTGGCAACCCAGAGGATCAATGGCATAGGTGAGCAGTCAAATTTAAACATATTAAATAACTAGTGTATCTCTAATAATTTATTTTTAAATGTTGATAAACGCAAATTATTATCTTTTTGTAGAAAAAAAAACTGCAATTTTATTTCCGTATTCAATAAACAACATTCAACTGGAAAAATTCACAGAGATTTGAGATCTTGGTGTCATATTTGACGAAAAACTTGACTTCAAAAGCCACATCAACCACATGACTTCGAATTCGTTCACAGTATGAAAACTTTAAATTTTATCATTATTTTTTAAATATTTTTTATATATATATTTTGAACCCCCAGTTTTGAGTAGCCTCACGTGTCATACACAAGACTAAGGTATTTGGAAAAATCGTTTTTGTTTGTCTTGGAAATGTTATGTTCGATCACTAGTTTTGGTTTATTCCTTTATTAGTCCAATCACCATTGTTGCAAAGTTCAAGAACAATGGCGCGTGATAACAACATTAAATTACAGTGTGGATATTAGTAAAGACATTCCATCTTTCCTGCATTTTGCTTCAAGATTATGGCGTTGTAAACTGAAAAATGGGCTCTGAAGTAACAGATGTTCGATACTCTGTGAAAAAATATCATCGCATGGACAATAGTCATCATTCCTTAATTTAAACCCATAAAGGTAACTTCTCATAGCTCCGTGTCCGGTCCGGGTTTTGTTATTAGAACTATATAGGATTTTGAATTGGTTAAAATAATGAAACTCTTGTACACATCCTTGGTTAAAAGCTAATTAGAGTACAACTCTACTATATGGTCCCTTTTTTACAAAATTCGGATAAGAATACACTAGGTCAATTAAACCTTACTAAGTGTTTTGGGTAATGCTTAAGGTCGCAATAATGTTCTAAATGAAAATCATTATGTTCAATTTCACTTTTTTAGATTCATTTGAGGTGTAATCATAAGTATGGCCAGATATGAAGTATTGTGTAAACGCAATTAAAAAAATAAAAATCAAATCCTCAAATCAATCACTCTCTAGAAGATTCAGAATACCACCCCTGAGATTGTCATAAAATTAAGTTCTATTTCAAAGAAATAATTGGCATAATTAGACATACTAACAAACCGGTCGTTTATTACTTTTTAATTTAATAAAATTGTTACATACTATTTCGAATGATAATGATTTTTACTTAAACACAATTAAGTTATAATGTGATTATTATTATATTATCATTATATAGGAGAGAAAAAAAACCCGTTCGCCGGCAGCTCTAAATATTTTTAATGACTAAAAAATTATAATAATATTTCTTAGTTTGTTTTTACCATTTAAATTATATACGTTATATTACTGCTTTAAATCAAAAATTTGTGTTGAATACAATATGAAAATTAATCCCTCGATAGTAAAACTCATTATTTTACGACCAAATCATATCAGCAATTTCTTCCTAAGCTAAATAAATTACAGATCAATTATGAAAAAGAGCCCGTCTAAATAAGTAAAACCTTTATTTCGCTATGGAAGTAAATTTACTAATGGAAAAATAATGACAGAGAAGCATTTCCCTTATTCTAGCGAAGCAATTTTTTCTATTTTTATCTGCCTTCTTTACGTCGTATTTTTTTAACTAACTTTCTCTCCGTAAAGAAGTGAAGTATCCTCATTAGACAAACCGTCTCTAGTTTTTCTTCTCGCTTCCTTCCCTTTATAAACAATCATACTTACATATTATAGTACACGTAGTTTGTCAAGGCTAGGTGGTACTTTTTGTTATCTAAAAAACTGTGCGGGGTGATGTATCATCGCAATTGATTATATATTTTGTATGTACTCGTATGTTCTAACTTAGTATACGCAAATTGTTCTTTCTAAAATTCAAACATCCCCTTATAGATCCTTTAGTACAAAATGAATATAAATTTCAAACATTTTTATTTTTATTTTTAGTAATATATTCACAGTAAATTTAATAAAATCAACATTCGTTTTTAACGCTCACATTTTGTTAATTTTTACAAAACGGTAGGTGCCATGGTGCAGTCGGTTAGACAGGCAACTGTGAAACTGACGTCGCCGGTTGTGTTCTATCCGTATTCTGTTTTCCAATATCTTCGATATTATTTTTTTAAACTTTTGACAAGCCTTAAAAGAAGAAGCTTCGTGGGTTGTTACTTATAAGGAAAATATAATTCAAAGTATCAAAGAAGTAAATTTATGAATTTTTAGTGTTTGAAATAGTCTACGGTAATCCGTAAATAGAATCCCAGGGAAAACTTCGGCAACAAATTGGCAAATGGAATAATATGCTTTGTGGTTCTGTTCACAGTTTGGTGATGTCTAATAAGCATTAATCATTTCTTTATTTTGATTGTAGAGTAATGCTTCCATTCAATAAGCTTTGCTGCTCGGTCGTTTATCAATTCGGCAGTAAAGGGGTTTTGTTCCAAAGTGACGCTGCATTGTTAGCCGTTTACCGTATTATGGTACCTATATACTATTACATTATTACATTGGCGAATAACGGCACTCCGCATTAATGTGTCAGTTTCTTATTGGTAAACCATTCGTAACAAAAACAGAAACTACAAATTATACAGGAAAAACGAACCGATTTTTCCAAATTAGAAAATCTATTATTTCCAGTGGTATTTAATGTCGCGTTACTGTCTGTGAGATTTTTCAAGATATTTCAGATTTTCTTGTTAAAAAAACATAGGAATAATATATAAAACTTCTAAATCATAACGATAGTTACATTTTTACACGGAGTTACTCAGCGCCCGCTTTTCTAAATATTAATAGACAAAAAATCGGGTTTTTATTATTTACCAAAATGTTTTAATTTTTATTTTCATAAAAGTTGTAAATAACTTGCGCTTGAAAAAAATAATCGTGTTGGGGTATAGTGGGATCCGAACTTCCAATCTTTGACCCTCGAGTCCACAACACCACCACTGGACCTCTACCTACTTCTAGAATTCTTCTGCCAAATTTCTAATGGGTATATATATTATGTTTCTCTTAATTTATAGTATTTTCCTTGAACTTTTTTTGGATATAACAAAAAAATGAACAGATAATTTTATTTAAAGTGGCGGGGTATATTTTGATTTGATCACCTTTTTATTTTAAATACGAGTAACATTAAACATCTTTTAAAAAATTTTTAGTGATGTCAATGTTTTTATTCGTTAAAAAGTAATATCATCAACACAAACAAACACCTAACAATTTTTAGAAAAGTAGATATTATTATTGATATTATGTCCTTCGTCTTACAATATTCTCAATCAGAATCAGTCATGTATATATACATACCATTTTACTATTAAAACTTTTCAAAGTGCCACTTTTTTTTGCTTTTCTCTTCTTGTTCATTTTCTGAATTTTCTATTCATTGAATGGAGTAGCCAAATGTGCAAAAGTTCTGAAAAGTTGCAGACAAAAAGCTTCGCGATTGCCTCTTATTCTTCCTACGATTCCTGAATATTCTATGGACATTAAAATAAATTTACGTTTTAAAATTCCGAAAATATCCATTTTTTATTTAATCTGGGATTTTTAAACGTGGTTGTTAAACATTCCCATTTTTTAAGTATCTTAAATATATTAAACTTATCAGTATTAATAATTTTATTTCAATTGATACGAAAAATTAAAAAAATCAAATATGAATAGAAGCTAAAATTATTATTGAAATATCTACTAAACAGCTAAATGCAATTCTGCAATATTACAATTACTTTAAATAGATGAATATATTAAAATGCAGTTATGTTTCTAGCATAATACTGTTTTTTTTTTAAAATTTAGTTTAATAAAAAACAACAAATCAAAAAGAAATTCTGTCAATTGATTTTTACTATTCTAAAACGGAAGTAAAAAACCGGAACCACGTCAAAGCCCTCAATTTAGATTTTTATAACTATTTACTAATAAATTACAAAATAAATTAATATTTTTTACGCTATTTACACTGAAATTACTTTTTGTAAAATGTAGTTGCAGAGGTAACAATAAATTCAATTTGACGAGAATCGTGAATCTCGCTAGGTTGTGACGAGGTGTGAAGAACAGAAGAGGCCGCGTGATCAATGTGTAGGCTTTTCAAAGACTTGCCTACGTCACTAATCCTCAGGGTTGCCAACTTTGCAGGTCTCTCGTCGGTCTCGTCCGGCACTAACGTTTTAGGCACTGCAATATTTTATTAATAATAAATTTTTTTTGCAAACAGAAAGTTAATTTACAATCTAAAACAAGTTTTGTAAGTTTTAAATAATATTAGCCATCGTGCGATCCCTATCAGTATATTATCATTTTACTTTCACATCAAAGAGTTTATAATATATTTTACATTAGCATACTCCACGCATAAACCATGACTATGTGCGATTTTTTTAATTTTTAATAAACTAAACACAGTGATATGTAATAAAAAATGTACCTACCAAAATATAAACAAAAAAACTGAAAATAAATCAACATCACGTTAGTATCATCTAGCAAAAAATTTAAAAGATTATCGCGGTCTTATTTGTATTCATACAAACGTATTCTCGTATTATTTCCCTAGACTGGCGTGTCCTTATCGTTATTATTTTTGTTGATAAATTGATTTTTTTAGAAATTACAACTATTTGAAAACCCTCGAAAGCGCCTTTTATCTACTATTTTCGGGCGTTACGTTTTACAATATTTTTGAAAAAATCAAAATGTGCCGACGCATAAAATTTATTTGTTTTATTAGGGAACAATAACAAATAACTTAACATACATACATACATACAAACCTCGTAACAAATAATATATATATATATATATATATATAATATTACTAGACCTGCCCTCCTTTATAATTGTTACAAATTATGAATTAATAAAAGTAATAGTTAAGTACAAAAGCTAAAGAAACTGTATTTTTTTAAAATATATATGTAAACAATAAAAAAACATTTTGAAAGCAGGAAATTTAAATTATGGTAAAACTGTAAATAATACCTAGGAATATGAACAAAAAATATTTAAAAAAAGTGTAGGAAAAATTACATTATTGTTATTTGTACAAATTTATTTCTTCCGCCCTCTAAAAAAAAATCGGTTTAGTTTTGGGGTAGAGAAAACAAGAACGCGAGACCTCGATTTTGATGATTTTAACTAGGCACAGTCCGACGTCCCCCCTTTTTAAGCAGTGTTCGGGGAGCCATCTGTAAGAAAGTGACAAATTTTTTTTTTCCAATCTCAGTTTATACATTATGCTCTAAGATTCAAGAACGTAATGATCAAACCGCTTATCCGGCGCATATTCTGATTAAACCAAAAAATACTAAGTCCACCAGTACTATACTGGTTATGATGAACTGAGGGTATTACTCGAAACTGTTCGCAATTTATTAAGGAACGAGAAAGAGTGTATTAATAATCTCGACCTTCCTTGTCCCGCGAGTGTCGGTCGAGCGAGTGAAGGCTATTTCTATCTGGCGCAATGCCGATCTTTTTGTCGAGAGCTTTTCCCGGAGACAATTCCGAGGGTCGGTCGGGGTGGAGCGGGAGGGGTGCGGCGGCCTACGTTACTAAATGTGCAAGCCACCTTCTCGTACGGCTCATATTCGTCTGCAGCTTTGAGACACTTTTATATTCAAATTCTTTACAAAACAATTTTGAGATGACTTGAACTTTGAATTTTATGTAGAGGTTTTGGTGTTACACCTTTTGACATCAATTTGTGTTTTACTTCCTCTAGCTGATTTTTTATTTTTGACTAAACATATAAATAATTTCAATAGAAAAAGAGCAAACATTTATGCATAGTAAAACTTATATCTTATCTGTGTTATATTCTGATTAATAAACTATATCTGTCTACATCAGTAATTGAGCCAGAACATTATGAAAACGCAAAAAAGTATCAACATTAAAAAACCATCATCATCATTATCCCCTTTCTGCGCCCAGCGGTGCATAGGATACTGCATAAAAAATGTAGCGCATTTCAATCATCAATTAAATGAAGGTAAAGTACGTTTCAGGTACCAGTCTAGAAACAATGAAATATTGCAATTTATAAAACCCTTTCAAATCAATATTTCCTACCCATCTTGCCAGAAATTGAACCCAAGATCTCAAGAACAGAAGACGAGCGCGTCAACTACTTCACTACGAGGAAAAAATTATCTGTACTAGAGTTTCTTATTTAGGATTTTTAACTTAGAGCAGCCATCGCGATCGAAACATACAGGGTCCCGGTTCTATTTCAAACACATAACTATATTCGTAACCCTGTTGGGCACGGAGCATCTTTGATTTACTTTGTAATTTCACATTTTGTCTAATGTCTTGACCCAATAACAAATGTATTTTGTGAATGATGAACATCGTTTTTTAATGAAATGATTAAAAATAAAGAATTTTGATTTAATTTATAAGCTGAGTATTCTTTTTTTTCAAGGTTTTACGAATACGGTTTTTACACTCGTTATTTTAGATTAACACATGCCGCATTTTATTTTTATACGGAATGTCTTTATTAGGGTTCAGACATTATATGAATAAAATGCAGTTTTCGCGAACAGCACGTGCATTTACGTAGATACATACGTATGGGTGACACGTGACCTGTGAAACAGAGATTCAAAAGCTTTTGAGAATGAAACAGCCAATTGCAGTTTCTGATGGACCAATTTCTCACGCATCATCCAAACCCACGCGACTAAACAAAATTCTAGTGCGTATTTTATACTGATTTCTTATTTTATCTTTTCGTTTTACTTGTTTAGTTTCTACTCTCAGGTAAAATCATGCAACAGAAAATCGAGTAAAATTAGTTATTGCGTTTAGATAATATTTTTTTTTTTTTTTTAATAAATTAATTTTAATATGATGAAAATCAATCCATTGTATGTTATTTTATCGTGTCGTCTGGAAATTTACTATGGTGTGAAAATAGCCATAATTACTAAAAAGGTGGTTCAAATAAGCTAAATATCACATATTTCATGATTTCTAAAAGAAGTCCAATAACACAAATATTATAAATGTCATCTACTGCTACTACATACATACTACACACAATTAACTGATTTAAGGCTTGTTAATAAAAACCCTTAACTTTAGTCAGATATTATTTGAACAACATAAGTACATAATGAATTTCACAGCTTGTTAATCTAAATAATACTCGTACATCATTTTCAACAAATTATAACGAAATGAACTCAACCTTGTTATGGAGAATATTAGAAGAAATACTGTTTGAAAAATAAAACCTGCAACGGTAAAGTAAAGGCAGGCGATAACTCCTCGTCGGTGATATAACGTCCCTCGATAACTTTATAACATTTAGTGTTCTTAATCCGCTGGAAGAGTGGGAATGTTTTTAATCTAACTTTAAATCATTTCAAGGCGCGCAATAATAAATGTTTTCCATAGTTAGACTCGTAGTAAATATCGCGCTTTACTTTACAGTCAATAATTCTCCATTTTGTCGTGAGTTGTTTTTCGTGTTTTTTCGTTCTTATTACTCCACATAAAAAGAGAGTAAAGAATGGTTCGCTTTTCCATTTTCTCACGGCGAGCTTTAATTCCCCTTCCATAAACAATCTCCGGCCGACCGAGTTTTGTTTCGCTTCAGTATGTTTACGCTTTTGCCCGGGAAGATCTAGTGGGAGTGAGAATGGCAGAAATAAGTTTTTCTACCTCGGAGCGTTATCTATGACAAATCTGGGACTGAAATTACTCTTTGATGACTTTTTTACCTTTTCTTAATAAATTAATAGCTTTTAAAACAAGTTTGTTTTCACGAATAATTTTAAGATAATCAAGTTAGGAAAGTTATCTTTAAATATTTTTTATCATTTGTCATGCCTCAAAACATTTAAAAAAAACTCACGAATTTCAAAGATAATCTTCATAAAAATCTGAAAACATTCATATTATTATAATTTATAGTTTAAACTTTTTTATTTTTTTATTTGAAAATTTATTTATTAACCCTTACGGATTATTACATTCATTTTACATAAAATAATATATACATTTTTCATTTATACTCTGTTGTTCAAAATAATATTTTTTACATCTTTTGAAAAGTTTGTCTGAGTCTTTTGTTTAGTTTTGTCTGGTAGTTTATTGTATAATTTCAGTCCCTGGTTCATTAGTCTTGATTGTCCTTGTCTTGTTTCAGAAAGTTGTATATGGTATTTGTCTGATATTCTCGTATTATGTCCATGTTGACTACATTTTTTTACAAGTTTTAGTTCTTCGACTACAATTACATTTGTGGCTAATTAATGGATAAATTTTAATGATTCTAGTTAAAAGAGTTCAGTTATATTTAATTGCTTAGTTTGTTTAAAAAGTTCTCTAGTTGCAGTTAAACAGGGAAGGTCATGTACTAACTTTAATATTTTATTTTGTTGTCTTTGTAGTATGTTTATGTCATTTTGATATCCTGCTCCCCATAGTAGTTGCGTATAACATATTTTAGTTTTTCTTATCCTTTCTCATCCTGAAAAATATCACTAAATAGAGGAAATTCTTAGTTAAAAAATGAATTCTAAGTTTAAAAGTAAATTCATATTTATTTAAGGATTTATTCAGTCCATTCAACAATGGCAAACATATTTCCTTAAAATACATACAGTTACAATTAAATTTAAGTACAACTAAAGAAATTTTAATTATATTTTAACAGAATAACAACATTGAATAACCATTGACAACAGATCGGGGTTTATTTTGCATAGTGATAGAAGAACCGGCAAATGTTACAGAGTACTTTTTATCCCGAAAAAATATATCATTCCGTCGGGAAAATTGTTATTGCTGAATGATAAAACAAATTAATGCGCTGATTTCTATCTTGCGAACAAAGCCACGGATAAAAACTAGTATTAAATATGAAAACAAACATTTTACGATTAAGAAAACACCAAAAAAACAATAATTCTTCTTCTTTTTCTTATACGTCAGTCTACAAGTCGTACTAGGGGATTTGTTGTTTGGTTGGTTTTTTACGGCTGAGTGCCACCTGACGCCGAGGCAGTAACCCCTCTCGCTAACTGGGGCTTAGGATGCCACCGTTGATTATTGTTCCTCCACTGCCATCTTTAACACAACTTCTGACTGTCTGGCTGCCTGGCTGTCTCCTGACAGCTTATAGCCCGAAGTGGTGGCCTGCGAGAAGATTTAAGCACCTTTCGTCTGTTCTGCCGTACTGTTGCACTTCATCTCCGCCACCACAGCCGTCGGGATCTTCATCTATAGCCCTGGGCGAGGGATCGCGTTACACCCCGCAATACTGAGTCATCATCCAAACTTAGCCACTTAATCACTTCGATCTACTGAATAAAAGGTGCCCACCCCTGCGACATGGACACGCTGAATGAGAATGACTCCGGTGAGAACTGAGAAGGTGACTCAATTCCCCAGGAGCCGGGTTGATAGTCTCATTTAGGTATGACAGGCAAATATGATATGCCCAAAAACCATTGCCTGAAACCAAAGGATTTTGAAGATATTTCTGTTTCAAAATAATCAATAACAACATTTTGTGTAAGATTTTCATTTGTAGATTTTAAATGTGTGGGAATTTTTCCCTCTAGCAATAAATATTCTAAAAATTGATGCATAAATCCAGGAAAATTCTCGTGAGATTTTTCATTATAACTTGCTTAAAATAAACACTTTTTTTCTAATAAAATAAATAAAACAATTTTGTTTTTAACCACTAATTTTTTATGACCTGGTAAAAAAAAATAATAAAATTAGTGGTTAAAAACAAAATGGTTTTATTTATTTTATTATAATGAATAACCACAAAGTTATTGCTTCAAATATAAACTTTTTACTTTTTTTTATTTTTAAATCGACTTTTTGCATTACATACAAGTATGTCCTGGAGGCCTGAGAGAATATTTGTGCTTTTTACACCGGTTCCGTCATACTGAAAAATTAACTATTAATATTTAAAAAATTCATTTCAAATTAAATTTCCAAAAAAATCAAACGTACAATAAAATAAAATGCCTTTTACTGCAGTTATAGGGCATATTTTTTTTTTGTACTTACACGATATTAATACACATTTTTTAATGATTTCAACCTTTTTAAACCGATTTTAACATTTTTCGTATAAAATGAATCCCATGACAACGTTGTAAAAAAATTCATTTTTAGCGCTCGTTTTAAGTGGATTCCAGTCCTTAAATGTATGGAAGGTTCTACATTCACGACTTAAATATATATTATTTAAGTGTGAATTCAGAGTGCACATTTACTACTCGTGTAGATTTCAGCAGGTTTAATTATGATCGTAGAGAGATTAAATCCCGGATTAAGTGTCCGGTGAAAGATTAGGCATGAATGCAGCTCCTCGTTCCCGGTACTAATGGCCGGCGGAGGGATAGAAGAACGGGAGAATTAAACAGACAAAATGCTATTTTCTCTGATTAATTTTGCTCCGCGAATAAACTGGGGATGTTTGTTTATCGCGTAGATTTACCTCACGGAATATTTTTTCGAATTTAGTTGGGCGAAAATACCAAAGAAACGCCCGGGATTTCAAATTCTAGTGAATACTTGTACCAGATATTAAAACCTTCGCAGTTTGATTAATTAATTTGTTTTTTAATCTTAATTTTATTTGACCTACCTCAATACAAATTTTTCCTGTAAAAAATCAGTGCAAATTCGCACACAATATGCGCGAGTTTTGTTTGTACCAATTTCACTGATTCGTCCAAACATAAACACATTCTCGTTGCGTATTTTATTGTCTGTCTTACACTTGTACATTTTGTGATGTCCCGCATCATCGTTTTAGTAGTATTTTTAAAAATAAAAATAAATATGAACGCATTTTTAAATTGAGTACCATTACATTCCCACATTTTCTTATTTTGTGTCCAAGTCGCAATCATTAATATTGTCATTCATATACCTACTCTTAATTTTATTGTGCACACGACACTCTACTGGTACTATACTACGAGTGTTTTTGTTTCATGTGCACAATAACGCTTATATAGCGTAAAAACGATAATTTGTAATGTAAATACCCAAAAGCCATACTGGTCATTCTTACGTCTCAAGTGAGGGCCTCACAGGGCACTGCAGATTGAACAAACACCGCGCTAGAAAGAACCTTTCCCAAACTTCTAAATGTATTCACATTCTATTTGAGTATAATGCTTTGCATTATAAAAGGAGCCTCATCCTCGGGAGACCACTGGTTAAACCTGAGGATGTGAAAGAGCTCACTCCCTGCCTAATAGCCCGATACACAACGGACCTGGGCTTGGAGGGGGAGATTTAGCAACATTTAAACTCTCGCCTTCCACACAGTAGCCAGGCTTTTTATAGACCTGAACTTGGAGGGCGAGAACTATCACGGGGACCCGTCATAAAAGATATTCACAGATCGCAATGACGTCAGGAGCTTGCATAGCACTGACCCCCACCTCTAAGAATAAGAATAATACGCTAGTCTAAGAACTGTGAAGTATTTAACAAGTCATAACCGGGATGGAGAATACCTTAAATAAAGGAATATGGAAGTCTGGGCATTTACAGGGCTTATGACCTGTCATTAGCTAGTTAAAGTGGCCATTTTACACACCATTGGTAAATGTTACCATATTTCTTCAATTCTTCCATTTTTTCATTTAACTTACGTTAAATGGCTGAAATCTTTTTTGTTGCGAAAAGATTCATCTAACTGAACTATTTCCCATACTAGGCAACGTTTCAAAACAATTTTCATCCTAATTTTTTTTTTCTAAAATCATGTTTTACAAAATCCAGACAATGCTTTTACACAATTTAGAAAATGTCAACACCAAGAGAACTGCAACTTTTACAATGACTTATTCTGGTCCAGTTGTTATACGGCGGAGTCTGTGGGTGTAAAAGTAAATTAATATTGCGTAGTGAATAACAGCCAGCTCTTGAACCGCAGCTGCACAGCGCACAGCGCACGGGCGCAGTGAGCTGCTTTATGCACCTTTCCTCGGGGATAGTTCTCAAAACTAAACCATAATATGGAAAATAATTACCAAGCCCGAAACGAAGTAAACCTGTGTATCGTTCTCAATGAAATGCTGAAAATAAGTGCAATATATCTATTTCAAAGATTTGCCTTTTGACCAAATACGTATTGACCTGTTGTAATCGATGTTTTAGTTTCATTTATACATTGAATTAGATTTAAACAACCGATGAACCATTTTATAGAATTATATTGACCAAATTCTCGTTAAATCATATTTTTTAAAAGAAATATACCTTCCTAATCATATTTATTTAATGTTTTATTTATTTAATTCTATATAACTTTATCAATCTTCGAGAACCAATTATTATTGATCATTATCATTCCCTTTCCGCACCTAATGGCGCATAGGGCACTGCATTGGTACACCAATCATGGCGTATCTTGATAATTTTTTAATTATTTTTTTTGTTACATGAAAGTAAGATGATCAGTCTTACGCATCAGGTGCCAGTCCAGGGGACTATGAAATATTTTAGTGTAAAAACTCCTATTTGGACAAATATTTCATGTCAACCATGTCGGGAATCGAACCCGAGACCTTTCGCACGGTTGGCAAACGCGCTGACCATTACATCACTAGGCTGATAAAAATTTTATTACAATAATTGAGTTTTTAGTATTTGTATTTATTTGTTTTTTTTTAAATTTTAAATTGCTTTTTAAATTTGTAAATTTTTAATGACCTTCGTATATGTAAAAGCTCTTTGGGCGTTTATAAAAAAATAAATAATGAAAAAACTAACTAATTACAATAATGATGCATATCATCATCATCTTTAGTGGTGTACAGGGCACTTCATTAGAATTACTGCGTATATGAATCGTTTATGTTACATGGAAGGTAAGGTGATCATTCTTACACTCCAGGTGCATTAAAAAACAACAGATTATTTTTTTAATTTATTTCGTTCAAGAAATGTTTAAGCGTGTTTTACCTTTAATTATTCAAATACGTTTATTTGATAAAAACATTTTTTTTTTTTAAATATTGAAGTCTAGATATTTACAGAGCTCGCGACTTGTCGTCGTTTGATTTGAGTGACTACTTTACACACTGTGTAACATTCACCTTTCTGACTATGTTAAACTAGCTAATATAGGTCGTAAGCCTTGTAAATGCCTAGATTTTTTAATATTTCTTTTTCAAAAATGCTTTTTCTCTCTTTCGCAAATAATTTCAATTTTGAAACTCCCTAGAAAGTTAAAACACAACATATTGTTAATTTATTATTTGCTTTAGCAATAAAATTTTCTGCCGCTCGAGTTAACCCTGGATTGAAATCACACTGTATTACGTTTAGTTATTCTATATATACATTAAGATTAAGTTTAATCGCTCTGCATTGTAATTATTTTTCAGCTGAAGCTGAAGTCTTCAGGAAATTGCACCTGAAACTTGAAACGGTAGTTTTCTTACAAAGGAACGTATTAAGCCGACTGAACAGTTACATTTTTTTAGGCGATTAAATACTTTTTTCAAGGGTCGTGCCGCAACTTGCTGCGGCTTCATTCAAATGACTTTAGAAAAACACATTTCATCAAGCTTTTTAAGGACGCTCCAGACCTGCATCATATTAAATACATAATTGAAGATGAATAATTGTTGCGTTATCGTCCAAACGGGGGATCTTATCTTCGTTTTTGTCTGTTTTGAAGAAAACGCGACAATTACTATACTTCCATATTCCTTTCTGTAAACTGTTCTCCATCGATGCCATAATATATTATTGGCAAAATTTCTTCAATTTCATAATAAAGATAACAACGTCGCGAAAGTGATGACAGCTGACATTGGCTGTTCTAAATTTATGAATTGAAGTATCACTGTTTTTTTTTTTTATTGTAAATTAAAATGAACTTCCTCCAAGGATTACCACCCACAAACTTGAATTTTCATTTCTTGTCTACAAAAATTACGATTTACTCAAAATATTGTTGATTGAACTAAGTGGTCAAAGAATAAAGTTTGTTTTTTTTTTAATCTGGCATTATTTGTATTAAGGTGAAATAGTCAGGTGAATCGTACCCGCATCAATAAAGGTTTCAGTTTTTTGAATTTACAAAAATCAAGAAGAATTTAAGGGATGTGGATGGCATTGGCAAATGAATAAGGTAGAATTTAGAATTCTGCACAGTGGCCACTTAAACCAGCCTGTAAATGCCGAGACTTCCAAATTCCATTCTCTTAGTTTTCATCTATCTCTGGTTCAATATGTCATTTTTTTTTTTTTTTTTTAATAATTTCAAAACATTTAATTTTTCGTAGTTTATCTGGCCAATAAAAATGTAACACTTCGATAAAATTATGTTTAATTTATTTAATTATAAAAAATTAAAAGACCCTATTAAAAATGTCGTATTTAATCTTTTTTGATATCAAATTTTTAAAATTAATATTTTAAGTTTGCTCGGGTTACTCGTTTTTAACATTCGTAAACAAAAAATTACGACTAAAAAGGTAATAAAAGAGTAATTAATACAAATATTTAATTAAAATTAAAGTATAAAATTAAGAGTTATATCACTAATGGAGATTGTTTTCATCTGTACTAATTTGGCTGGAAATGGGAATCGATCGTGATAGAGCGAAGATCGAACCTCGACCCGACATTAACGACTAATTTTCCAAACCGAGCAAAGTTAATTATGTAGCCGATCAAATAAAGTGATTGTCAATTATTTCCGACCAAATAACCGCACAGTATGATTGCAACTCAGGTGGTAGGATTTTAGTGTCCAAAACAGTATACGAGTAATGTTGTACGTATTGGCATATGAACACTGATATATAAACATTAATTATGATTTGCTGTCGAAGTAATTAACAGGTCAAACCAAAAATAATCAGCTACACACTAGGGTCGTCAAAACCGTGTAGTACATAGAAAAAGCGTGTACTTAAATCCATAATCATTTTCTTTGTATCCAAGAGGATAATAATCATAGTTTTGTATGTTTTTATTTGGTTTGTTGAGAATATCAACAGAAGGAAGTTAATATAAAACAGTATAAAGGAAAAAATAAAAAAGAAAACCAATAACCGCTTCCCACAAATATACAGTCAACATAATCAAGTATAGAATGAGCGTGTCTGTTTACATGTGAGGGTGTGTATGTGCGTGTGAGGGTGGGTTTGTGAGGGTGGACGTGTGAGGAGGAAAAAAAATATGAGGAGAAGAGAAAATTCTAAGATTTAGACATTGTACGTATAAGAATTGTCAAATTAAGTTGAGTACCTAAACGAACATATAAACAAGTTGAAACATCGTCAAATCTAGCAGTTAGTATGAATTTCAGAGCTTGCACTTTGAATGTCATTTTATTGCAATCAAAAGCGTCAGTGGAATGAAATTTTGAATTTAACAAATCCAATCATTAAATTTACGAACAACTTAGGACTGACAAAAAAATAAAAAGTTTTATGTATACAACGAAAAAAATGTACATTTTACTTTCTACTGACTTAAAAAATATACAAAACATATACTTACTTTTAAAATACCTTTTAAAAAAACTGTTCTTACAGGCCATGTGACAATCTCCTCATACTAACACTTTTGATGGTTGGGAATATTTTGTACAAATAAAAGATGTAATACAATGTAATATGTAAAGTAAATAGTCATTAAAAAATAGTTATAACCGAATCTATAATTCTACGAGCAAAGTGTACAAGTAGAGAGTTGTGGCCATAGTTTGTACGAACGGATAGTACTTAGAATGTACCATTTAATTTGTGACGAATATGGCAGTATATAAAATAAAATCAGAACCCTGGACGAGTGTTTTCAACTCGATGTTTACTCTCAATTAAATTCCGGAATAAGGAAATCTATTCAAGATTAGTATGTTTCTTTGTGTAGTGGTTGACGCGTTCGCCTACAATTCTTGAGATCTTGAGATCAATTTCTGGCAGGGTGGATGTAGAATATTAATTTGAAAGATTAATTCAACTGAAATATTCAATCGTTCGTGGTCTGGCACCTGAAGCGTAAGATAGATAATCTTTATAAACAGGTGATCGAACTAAGCCGCATTTGGTTTACCAATGCGGTGTCTTTTGCACCGCTGAGTGCGGATAGGAAAATGATGATATTCTTATTTTTGGTGTGAAATTGACGCAATGCAGTATAAAACGTAAAAAATGGGTGTAATAATTTTACTGTGATATTTTGCACGACATCGTTCTCTTTATTCATTACTCTTTGTATATCACTCGAGTATCTAATGTCGGTTGGCCACATTAAGCACGGGGTCACCCGCCTATCAATCTCAGCTTCGGCGGCAAAACTCTTGTTAGTTTAATCGAACATTTCTCAAATACAAAATCATGTTTTACTAAATCCACTTGGCAAAATAGTGTTGTTAAAATTTCGAATAACTCATTAATTCAATTAACAGTGAATAATACATTCAGCGCTCCTTTATTAGAAGAGATGTACCGAATATTGCCTACGTTCCTAATATGAGATTACGGTGTTTCTCAAAAACTAGGCACAGATGCCCCCTATAACCCAGCGTATCCTCTTCCCCATCGACCGACCAATGCCAGACGCACCACAAGCGTCAGAGACAGAGATTATCTTTTTGTGCCTTCTTCTTCTTCTCTGTCTTTCCTCAGTTCTGAGAGTCGTGATCATTGGTACTCTCACCAGCCATTCCATTGATAAAGCGTCTGATTTACCGATTTGATAATAACGTAACTTTTTTTTAAAAATATTTTTCCTCAACAAAATTATCAATCTTTTACCGACCGATAATAGTATAGTCTGAATTTTCTAAAATTCAGAGGTATGATTATTCAAATATGCCGGATAAGAGGACAAGATGGTATGGTAGGAAAGGCAAAAGCCGCAACTTGTAAAAGAACGGCATCTTTCTTCACAAAACAAAATACGCAGTAGCGTTTGAAGGATCATTGGCGCGCTTCTTCTACAAGTAAAATCACTAAAATGTTTTTCCCAACGCCGGCTGATGCAGCAAACTTTAGTCGTCATCACCAAAGTACTTTCGAAACGACCCAAATCTTTACCGGACACGAAGCTATGAGAAGTGACCTATATAGGTTTAAATGAAGGAATGATGATATTTCCATGCGATGATATTTCTTCACAGAGTGTCGAACATCTGTTATTTCAGTGCCTATTTTTCAGTTTACAACGCCATAATCTTGAAACAGAATGCAAGAAAGATGGAATATCCTTAACAGATATTTACACTGTCGTTAAAAGTAGTTATTACGAGCCATTGTTTTTGGACTTAGCGACAATGATGATTGGACTCATAAAGGAATCAACCAAAATCAGTGATCAAACATCCCATTTCCAAGACAAACAATAACGATTTTTTCCGAGTACTTTGCCGAGCCTTGTACATGACACGTAAGGCTACTTAATGCAGGGGTCTAATATATATATATATATTTATATTTTTTTTTTTTTAAATAGTCTGAATTTCAATGTATTTATTTAGAGTTGTAAAAAAACTTAAACAACGAGTTATAACTTACTCGTACATTATAATCAATATAAACAAAAATAATTTCAGTTACTATATTACGAGTTTATAATAACTGAATATAAATTCAAACGCATTATGTTTCTTAATTATTATTTTTTTCATATTTTCTGTTCTTCATTTGATTGAATTCTTTAAATAGCTTTGCATATCATCTCCCTGTTCTCGAAGTTCACGCAAGGGTTTTTGTATACCATTATTCGTTAGTTTGATTAAATATTTTTTTATAAGGCATGATACTGTATGTTTTGAAGTTTAATTCAAGTAAATTTTACTATGTATTTAAATTAAATTTTAATTATTTGCACCACGACAGGCCAGGAGGCAAAATTAAAGTGGTGAATTACATCACGGAACACCCAGGCTTGAGAAAAATAACATTTTAATTGTAGTGTTTTCACCGGGAATCGAACCCGGAACCTTCCATGTGTGAGTCAAGCGTCTTGACCACTATACCACGAATAACGATTTTGTTTCTAATATGGGATATCTGGGTGATCTTTATGTGTAATAATGTCTGAAATTATAAATATTGTTTCTTATATGGAATTTTCATAGATCCAAATTTATTTATATTTTCAAGGTTGTATCCAGGTTCCATTCTCCTTTTAAAACAAATGACAAAGGGACATTTTAAAAAAGGCTCAAAGGAAAAGAGTGAATCCATTGCAAAGCCTGCCGTCATTAGTATTATATTGAGTATTTGGGGGTCGATAATATTTGAGTCGAGAGTAATTATTGCCTGCAAAATTTAAAAATCGATGTTTTTCTTAATAGGAACAATTTGTAAAAAATAGTTTTTTTCTTTTTGTTTGAAATTATGGCATTCGTATGTTTTATTTTTTTCCACCTAGTTACGAAACTGCGTTCCCAAAAATTTCAATGAGTAATACTTAATTGATTAAAATTAATAAGAATTATTTCTCTAAGCTATTCCATATTCGATACATTTCATTTACTATAACAATATTATGTTCAACTATTCATTTCATTTCGAGGAAACAATTAGCATCTTATCTAAATCATAATAACGTTTGTGTACTCCCTGGTTTTACTCGCAAGGTAATTTGAAATGTAAATAAACGAGGGTTGATTTACTTATTCACGTTTTTTTCAATATATTATTGATTAAATAACAAAATAATTGATTAACCGAAAAGCAACGAAATATCTTTGAATATTTATTCATTGGCGTATTTATTTTTGCATATCAAAAGTGTGATTATATTGATATTAAGAGCACAATCGTATCGTTGTTTATCATATCATTATAATATATATTATCCGATATGCTTGATGAATTAGCATCATAATTTATGAACATTACAAAATTACGAGTACATTTATTAATTTTGCTTGTACAATATCATAATTTTATCTCATTACTTGTTATTTGAGAACGTTAACTATTTCACTTAAAATTATATGGTGAAGTTCGTTTTTAATTTAATTTTCCGGTTATTAAATTCTCAGCTATCCCATTTGGCATTTAATTATAAATACACAACAGATGTTGAGAATGGCCTCTCGACGCGCTTTATCCAGACATTTAACCGGAATCCTTTTACCCTCCGCTAATTACTCAGATATTTATCACAGCGAATGGCTCCCTCACACAAAATAAACAAAAACCACCAAATAATAAGGGAAAAATAATTAGATAAATTGTGAAGAAAGATTAAGAAACGAAAAAGTCGGGGAATCGCAACTCTCAGGTACAATGGACGAGATTGTGTATTATTTAATTCAATTTTCTGGTGTGCAGAATAATCCCATTATTCCCATACTTGATAAGATTAATCTTCTTGTATTTTTCTTGGAAGGGAATACATTTCCGTTCCCTTTGCACATCTTCGTCTCGTGAATTCCAAACATTTTTCTGTAGCAAAAATACATGCAGTATTCGTATACAACTCACATCGTATCCTAAGTGTATTTAATACGAATACGTGCCTGCGTGAATTCACTTGATAGTGTTGCTATATTACAATATGTAAATATTATCGACACATTTCTACAGAGATGGAGAACGTGTTGGAGAAGGAAATATGGCGGTCTAATCATTTACGGGGCTTGTGACCTGCCATTCTACCTATGTTTGAACAATCCGTATTTCTTCAGTTCCTCCATCTGTTGATTTTTGTGAATTTAAAGATCTGAAACATTTATTGGTGCAAGTATCTGACTGAATTATTTCACCAATGATATATTTTGCGATTTTTATAATTCTTCCCCATTTTTCCTTCTATCTTAAATATTATATTTCACTCGTGGCCCTGTAGTGCTTTTTATATTCTTGAAATCACCTTTTTCAGCAGTTCTGTGTAACATTGAATACAATTTATTTTTTTAAGATTTAAAATGTCCTTAATGTCTCAAAGTCCGCTGGCTAAAAAAAAACAGTTTTAAATGTCACCTTTTAGGCAATTTTGTGGATTTTACAGTATTATTCTTTCATCACAATATGATCTTAATCATAAAAATATATGTGGTGTGTATCTTTTTTTATGAATCAATTAAGGAAAATGATCAATTTAGATAGTCGATAATTTCATAATCATCTTTCCGCACCTAATGGTGCAAAAGGCACTGAGTCGGTACACTGATTGCAGCGTATATTGATCATTTTTGTTACATGGAGGTATAATGATCAGTCTTACGATTCAGGTACCAGTCCATGGTCTATGAAATATTCTAGTGTAAAAACATAATTAAAAATATATATTTCTTATCAACCATTTCGGGAATCGAACCCGAGGCCTTTTGCGTGGTAGGCAAACGCGCCGACCATTACACCGCAAGGCAGACGATAATTTATAATGGATTGAATCGTACCCATCTTCGGTAGGTATAAGTTCATATGTATATCTTTATATATATAATTCCTCTGTACGCGTATGTCACTGAACTCCTAAACGGCTTAACCGATTTACGTGCGGTTTTTAGAGGAATATAGATTTTTGCGCTCTGCGTGTTCGTAGATATTAAAATCTTCAATCTAATACGTAAAAAAAAGTAAGGAGTATAAATCTTTTATTCATCGATCTACCAGGGTTGCATTCGAGGAGAATGCATTTACAAAAAAATGGAAAGATGTTTTTTAGTGTGTGAAAATAGTTTGTTTTTGAATTTTTACAAGCAGCATTTGTTTTTTTGTGGATCTCGATCAGATTTTTTCCCTCAATTCCTAATAATTTTGACCCATTTATTTCTTTTTACTGGATTTTTAGTAACACAAAAATAATATTAAATTCAATACATTAAAAATCGTATTCCTACATAAGTACACCCCTCTGTTGGTGAGAAGACCAGAGTTTGACGTTTGAAAAAAGAATGCCATATTTGAAAAAAAAATATTTTATGTTCTGGAATTCAACCATAAACAAGTACCTTGGAACCTACTTATCAATGAAAAGTATTTTTCCAAGCTAATAGCAGGCAAGCCAACGTTCGGGCAGGACCACGTCTGACGGATCCGCTAGTTATAGTATATAACATTTCAAACTTATCAAATCAAATCGACTGCTTCGTCAATCTGGTAAAAACATGTATATATATTAGAAATATGAAGATGCTTGATATGTTCAGTAAACGTATAATAATATAAAAAATATATTCAATTAACAAAATAATTAACATTTTACTAATAAATGTACACAGAACATGATTTCAAGAGAAATAACAGAAGTAAATATTTTAATGAATTATATATGTATTATGTACATGCATTTTTGAAAAAAGAACCATCAAATATATCACTACAGTACAGAGTGGGCATCATATTATCTACCCATTTTACCCTTTTTTTTTTTTTTTTTTTTTTTTTATCATTATTAAAATTGTTTCGTATCGTTTATTTTTAAAGTTTAGCCTTCACAAAAAACAGGTATTGTTTTTCCGAAAGCATTTAATATTAGTTACTTAACTTATTCAAATAAAAATCTTTAACATTGTTTTTACAAATCAAAAGTACTACCCAAAAACAAGTTTTACCAACTGAAATAAGTAAATAAATTCAGTTATTTAGTTTGAAAACCATTTTTTATCAAAAACGGAACAGTTGTGTCCCCGCATTTTTATTTTATTATATGAACTCAAATAAATTACATGATGTTATATGGAAAACCACAAATTCAGTGCTTTAAATATTTTTATCAACCAGTAAGGATTTATAATTACTAATGTTTGATATAGATCGAGTTTTTCTACTAACGTTTCTTGGTGGAAGTACATTTTAATTATAATAATAAAATTATTTACGTATATTTATTTTTATACTCACGTTGATGTCGGTATTCCTCCCGGTTGTATGCCCTTTTACGATTTCAAATCCATAGTAAATAAACTAAATGTTTAACAACAATATTTTGAGTTTGTCCAAATTTTTGTAGACAAGGACCTGTTTCAAATATTGTTGATAAATCCACCTGGTCCTTAAAGAAGTATAGAAATTGAAAAAATAACATTTTTAGGCGTTGCCTAGTATGTAGGTGAAATAATTCAATTAGATGAATCTCACCCTCATAAATAAAGGTTTCAGCTCTTTAACTTCACAAACATCAACAGATGAAAGAATTGAAGAAATATAGATGTTCAAATATAGGCAGAATGGTGAATTTTACACAATGTGTAAAGTTGCCACTTAAACCAGCCATTGACAGGTCATAAGCCCTGTAGATGCCTAGACTTCTATATTGCCTTCTCCTTAATGTTCTTTATCTCTGTTGTAATATGTTAATGTTTAACAATATTTCGAGTCTATCCAAATTTTTGTACACGAGAATTAGATTCAACCCTCGTGGAAATATTTATGTATTTTTATAAAACGAAGATGATGAATATTTTATAAAAGATAGTTTAGAAAATCTAGGCATTTACAGGGCTTATGACCTGTCATTGACTGGTTTAAGTGGCCACTTTACGCAGTGTATAACATTCACCCATTCTGCCCATGTTTGAACATCTATATGCCTTCAATTTTTCCACTTATAAATCATTGCAAAGTTTAATAGCTAAAAGCTTTTTTGATGCAGGTAACATTCTGACCAAATTACTTAACCCACATACGAGGCAACGTCTGAAAATATTTTTTATCTTTAATATTTTTTCTCGGACCAGCTGGTTTTATCAAGAAGAGTTAGTTATGTTATCTGTCAAGTCACCACTTAAACCACCCAACGACAGGTCATACACCCTGTAAAGGGCTGGGCTTCTATATTCTCTTCTATAAAATGTTCCCGCATGTCTTTCGTAAAATATTAAATTAAACGTTAATCGTGCATCGAAAAAACTACCCGTTTATCGTCCCCGTGTATGTAACACGCCAAAATCGAAGCTAGTGAATATTTTATTACGCGAACTGGTGCAAATATAACGAGTGACACCAAAACATCCCCTTTCGCAGCAGAGCCAGGCAGGGGAGGCTCGTGTGAGGTCGGGCAACTGTAATGCTGCAGTACCCCGCTGCACTTGTACCCGACACGATACAATAAATATCCTGCACGAGGTTCTAATACCACTCTATAGGTTATCCAGGCTAATCTAGGTTAAGGAGGCAATGGTATCCGTTAGTCATCTAGTTCTCGACAAGATTGCTAAATAATGTGTATTATTGTTTGTTATCCTTTTTTTTTAAATAGTCTTTATTCAAAAAATAATTCCATTCATCCATTCCATTCATCCATCATCCATCCTTCCCGCCAGTTGCCCGAAAAATTTAAAAGAAAGATTTTTTTCTCAATTAGTCTGGGTGTTGTGGTGCATTTTTTATAACCTCCTTCCATATTTCCTCTTCCTCACCTGCGTACAAGCCTCTAAATAGTGGATTTACCCTTTAAAAAAATCTTGACGTCGCAATTTTTTTTCGCAGTTTCAATCCTGGGGATTTGTTTTCAGCTAAGTCCTGCATCCGTCCTCCATTAGTCTCTATTATCTGCAGCCCTCTCCAGCTCGACATGTAAGGCGCAGTTTAAATCTTCGCACACTTGCTCCAAATATTCCCGTCGGGGGCGCCCTCTGTAATTTGTCACCTCAGTCATTCCCTCTATGATGTCATGCAGGAGACCCTCATGGCGTATAATGTGCCGATCTATTGGGCTCACCTCTCTGAGATAGTGATGATTAGGTGCCTCCCTTTTACGATTCTGCTGAGAACCTCGTCATTAGTTATGTGGTCTCTCCAAGAAATTCCTAATATTTTTCTGTAGTACCACATCTTGAAGGCCTCTAGTCTTTTTTTATATCTTTTGATGTCTTGGCAAGTTGCTTACGGAGTTTTAGATTTTTTATTATTTGACTCAAAAATCTTAGATTTTTTTGTCAAACGCAAGCCTTGCTTGATGTATGCGGCAGACGACTTTTCTTTTTGTTCTCCCATCCCAGGTGATCCAGTTTCCAAGGTACACAAATTCTTTCGCGTTAAGAGTTGCTTCTGACATTACTACATTCATTCGATGCTCATTACGGGCCACAGTCATTCCTTTGGTTTTGCTCTTGTTTTTTTATCATATTATATTTATTATTAAATACATTTTCCACGGATATCAGAGCTTCAGTACGTTTGTCTTCACATTTAGCAATCAGGGCGATGTCATCGGCAAACCTTATCATGTCTACCTTTTTTCCGTGTATTTTAACACCCTCTCTATGACTCATTTTTTTCCCTGATTTCATCGATCGCGCACTGTATATATCCTTTAAATAATACTGGAGACAGCGAGCATCCCTGTCTGGCTCCCTGTCGTATTTTGGCCACTTCTATGTCATTTTCATATGTAATTACAGCAGCTTCATTTTAATATAGTGCAGATATAATTCTCCTGTCTCTGTATTTCACTACTACTTTTTTCAACATCTAAAAAAGCGTTCTCCATTCTACTTTGTCAAAAGCTTTTTCAATATCCGCAAAAGCAATATACGTATTTTGATTTGTTTTTAATATTTTCTTCAATATTATTCGCAAAGACAGAATAATTTCCCTAATTCCCATACCTTTTCCAAATCCGAATTGGTCTTGAGTAAGAGTAACTTCAACTTTTGGTTTAATTCTCTGCAAAATAATACTTTAGAGGCATGATATATAAAGCTAAGTGTTCTATGCTGTTCGGTTTTGTCGTACCAGATTTTTTGGGGAGAGTAACGATTAGACATTTTTCTCGGGCATTATTCCTGTATTATAAATAATACGCACTATTTTAAACAAAGCGCCTGTAATACCTGTCCCTGGTTTCATAAGTTCGGCCGGTATTTCGTCAATGCCTGGTGCGTAATCAAATTCTTATCTGATGATTGGGTCTTCCAAATCGTCAACGCCGCAATTATCGAGACCAAACATGTCGCGTTTTTTTAAAGACATGTTTTAAAATTATTTCTTTTTTAAAGTTATGTGTTTAACATTTCATATATTTTTCTCGGTATTCGTAGTTTGTGATATTTTCCTATAATTCTTTGAGATTTTCATAGGATTTTTTGCTTTTCACGATTTTACAATACACAAAAACTTATCGTTTGAACTGGAAGTGCAGCTAGGAATAGCAGACTTTGCTTTAAATAGTATGAAAGCTGCCTGGAATTCAGATATTTAGTAAAAAACCGAATGTCGCCTATACAACGTCTGCATAACACATATTCTCGACCACCACACTGCCGGGCAGCCTTATCTGTATTCGAATTCCTTTTTTAGATTTTTACCTGAAAATAACACATCATCAATACACTTTCAAGACCAAATCCAGGATCCGGGTTCCATTTTACCTGTAGACCTATATTTTTCATCCTTCCAGAGACTTAATAAATTATTTTAAATACGTGAGGTATTCATAAGAAGCAACCGAAACCGGTTGCAGTTACAAAATGAAATCGTATGAAACGAAGAAACCATTTTTATCATTTTTGTACCGAGATTATTGTACTCGCCTGAATTTGTTGATCTCAAATCACAAATTTTATGATTGTTTGACTCTTTATTTACCTGGATTCGTATTGTAAGGGGCAACGGGCGTTGTTGAAGTCATCAATTGTGGTGAAGATCACTCATTAGCGATTGGCTAATTATTGTCGACTCTACTACTGGCTCAGTGGGTAGGTTTATCAGTGTGTATACTGTGTATACGCTACGCGTAGATGTTTTGAGTCCTGCATTACCGGCTCAAATGTGGTGTAGGAAGTCGATTGAAGTCCTACATCCAACATCTCATCCGTAGCCTCACTTTGGTCTTCAAAAAGTTGTTTTCAACTTTTTAATAAAATGAAATTCGGTATTTACATGAGTTTTGAACACTATTTATTTAAGCTAAAAAAAAACAACAAAAATTAACGAGATTCGTTATTGAATATATTACAAATACAAATGTCTTGTGTTTTATTTATTTAGATAATTAAACAAATAAAACTTGAACATCTAGTTATACCTTAACTAATAAACAATATAAAAATTATTTTAAAAACAAAACATTGTGGTAAAATCCAGTTGCTTTCCTATGACACTCTACCCATATGGATGTTTGCTTTTAACAAATACATCGCCATCCCACGAAACGATGCTATAGACTCAGCATCTCTAATCTCCGCAAGCAACTCATTAAACATCGTAAGTCTTTTATGATACAGATTGTTTTAAGTTGCCTGGATTCTAGTTTTGTGGAGTTTAAAACCCTCACCTCCCCTCGTATGATAGCGAGGAATTTCGTCACTACGCTTAACATCACAAAACATGTATTCAAGCAATATTTTATTTTTTAATTTGAATATTAACACTAAAGTATTTAAAATGACTGTTTGCTTTACCGAAAGCATGTTCAGTACCGTCAACATATATGCTGAATTTTCGTATGTCTGCCACATCTCAATATTGTCTCATTCCCCTATTCTGAGCTCTGCATGACATTATATTGATTTACAGTGCTCGGAAAGTAATTATTCTCATTTTAATTATTGAAATGCGGTAAAACGATTGCCTTAGAAATTATATCACCTGTGTTTAGATTGTGATTTTTCTTATTCTATTTAAACATTCTACCTTTTTAGAAATTTCGTTATTGATATACTCAAAATGTAATGCAAATTTTAGCTTATTATCTATTATTACCTCTAAATATTTTATATCTTTTACTCCATCTATATTTTCCCCGTGAACATTTAGTTTATTGCATCTTTTTTTATTTTTGAATTACTTACTTTCACGTATTTACTTTTTGAAACATTTAATTTTAATTTAATTTATTTCGAACCGATAAGATATTATATTTAAATCTGTTTGCATCTTATTGTGAGCATCACCGACATTGTTTTCAGTCATATAGAGCAGAGTTTCATCGGCAAAAAGTTTGACAGAAGAATATTTTAAGCATTTAACAATATCATTTAGAAGATTAGTAGTTTTTTCGAAAGATAGTGCATTTCCAAATTTTGTTTTTTGTGTTCTATCATTTAAATAATCACTCAACTATTTTAGGTCATTGTTGTCAATCCCTATACTTCTTAATTTTCACAGTAGTCTACTTTTTTTATTGTCTCGAATGCCATTTTGAAGTCTAAGAAAACAATTACTATATTCTCATTCTTATCAATAAAATGTTTCCATTGATACGACTTCTAACACGGAGTTATAATTTACATATTTTTACTACGCGTTTAACAATAATTTTGACAGACGAAGATCTCGGATCTCGGTAGTGGGTGGCGAGCTGCAGCGGTAGAGAAGAGAAGAGAGAGCGATCAGTGCGTCGGCGTCAGTGCTTTGATATCTACGTCACTGATCCTCGGGGTTGCCAACCTGTCGTGTTTGTTGTCTATTGCTCTATTTTCCTGACAGTTACCGGCACCCACTTCTGGGGCACCGCAGTATGTCAGGTTACCTACCTCGCTTGAATATTCGGTTTTGATTCCTTTGTACTTATCTCATTTTATATACCTACATTTTTTTTAAAACTCTAAACATCTATACATAAAATGCCAGAGCCTAATGGTAAATAATAATTATAATTTGAGGTAACTTTTTTCAACAAACTTGATTTTTATTTATTCATAAAATTTTTGTTTGAAGTACTAACATTTTGGTTCTTTATTTTAATAAAATAAATAGAAAACAACTTTGTTTTCAACCATTTATTTTTATATTTTCTACCGACCAGTTTCAAAGCTACACAATCTTCTTTATCAAAGTATACTTAACCAATGAATATTATCGTGATAAATATAAATCTAAACATATGGAGCGTATAAGTCAATTATTTTTTCATGTTGCTCTTATAAAGATCGGAATTTTAAAGTAAGATGGATACGATCTTTAAAACTAGAAAGAAGTGGACTGAAGAAAATACTGTTTATTCGGTTATTTATTATTCGTTTCTATTATAAATCGCTTTTCCCATTTCTAAGTTGTCTAATTTAATTGATTTTTTTCAAAATGAAGAACTTTCAATCCGGTGTCTTTATTGTAATTAATTATGATTAATTTCTAGCACATCCCATCTTTACAATAGCAACATGACAAAAATACTTGACTTAATGGCTCAATACGTTTCGACGTATATTTATTCTGTAATATTTAGTAATCACTGTTAAAATGAAAAAGGATAAAATTCATTAGTTAAATAAACCTTGATTAAAAAAAAACTTGTGTAGCTTTGAAACCGGTCGGCAGACAAAATAAAAAATTGAGGTTAATAACAAAGTGGTTCTGCATTTGTTTGATTTATTTTATATTTTTCATTCCCTTCATGCACCTAATGGTGCATAGGTAACTGCATTGGCAACCAATCCCAGCGTATTTTGTTTTTATTTTTTGTTGCATGACGATAGTATGATCAGTCTTACGCTTCAGGTACGAGTCCAGGGACTATGAAATATTCTAGTGTGAAAACACTCCTTTAAATAAATATTTCATATCAACCATGTCGGAAATTGAACCCGAGACCTCTTGCATGGTAGACAAACGCGCTGAACATTACACCACGAGGCCGACAAATATATACATATAAATATAATGTTGTATATATTTTCATTTTACATTTATTTTCTTACTGTCTAAATAATCATCCAAAAGTAATTATTATATTTTTAATGGCACTAGCGATTCCTAGAGTTAATTCATGTTATCTAAAATCAAAATTGTTTAAGCATAGGATGAACTTTATTTAAACGCCCGCAATAAAGCACAGATATTTGTTTATTAATTTTTACTGTAATTTTTTTTTTCGAGAATAGATTAAATTAACCGCAATGTCCACTAAATTAATAAATAAAATAATTGGATATCAGCGTTCGGATGTATTTTTTGCAATCCTTTAGAATTTTTTTTGCCCTCTTTTTGTTAAATAATCATTGACAAAGATATTTTTGAGTTCACCTGGTATGTTGGTGTCCGATGAAGTAAAATTCTTATTTTTAATAATACCCGGTACTAATGTCCAAGTTGTACGTATATTATTGTCTGGGTGTATACAGTATGACGATGCAGCATATTTGCAAACATTGCCACTAGATGGGTTGCATGCGCAATTTATCTATATAGATTTGTATCTCGTATCGACATCTCGATATCTGGGCCATCCGCACACCCTGGGGATAACATTAGATATTCTATTTCCCATCGCATTAACTCCTATCCGGGGGCATGCAGGTACTGCCTACCCACCTTACCCACCGAGGAGCACTTGCTGATTAACCAGAGCTTTAAGTCTAAATTCAACTTTTTAAATAAGACAAATCAAATAACCGCTGTCGGAAAAAAAAAAAAAAATAACAACTATTTTACAAGTGAAAAGATAATTGTTTGGTGGCGCATGACTGGCGCATCATTCCCAAATTATTTTTTATAAATCTTCAAAGTAATATTCTAACAGCTTTTTTTCAAGTACATATTTTTTTATATTTTCCTTCTGATTTCAAACTTATTTTTTAAAACTGACATTGTTTGCCAATCTACAACAGTACAACATTCGGCAAACAATTCAGAAGGACACCATCAAACACACGTTGTAATGTGCTGTTTTTTTGCAAATAAAAAATATGCCTATATACGTCCCGGTCAACGTGGGCCAAAAACTCAGCCGCAGACCCCCGACCTCACCTCACCTCAGACCATCCACTCTACCACCTCACCCGACCACCGAGTAGCTGGATTACACGAGACGCCACGCTTTCAGTCAACGAAGACGACAAAATCATTTTTTATATGAACGGCCTAGCGATCGGATCCTAACAGGTGTATTTTTAAATTTTTTTTATGTTTTAAATGGCAGATAAAATATTTATATAAATTATATAGAAGTCTAGGCATCCACAGGGCTTATGACCTGTCATTGGCTAGTTTAAGCGGCCACTTTACATTCCATGTAACATTTACTATTCTGCCTATTTTTGAACTATTCCTTCGATTCTTCTATCTGTTGACACTTGTGAAGTTAAAGAGTTGAAACCTTTATTGTTGCGGATACTAGGTAGATTTATCAACAATGATTTAAGTTTTTCCAAATGTTTGTCGACAACGACCAAATTCAACCCCCTAGGGAGCTGTTAATATTTACATGTCACAATAGAGATGTAGAACTTTTTAAAAGAAGTCTAGGCATCCACAGGTCTTATGACCTCTCGTTGGGTGGTTTAAATAGCCGCTTTTGTCAACAGATGGATGAGTCGAAGAAATATACACGTTCAAATATACGCAGAATGGTAAACAGTGTGCGTAAAGTGGTCACTTAAACCAGCCAATTACAAGTCGTAAGCCCTGTGGATACCTAGAATTCTATATTACCTTATCTAAAAAGTTATTTATCTCTGTTATATGTTAATATAAACAGCTCCCTAGGGAGTTAAATCCAGTCCTTACAAAAATTTGGACAAACTTAAAACATTGTTCATTTTAAAGATAATAACAGCCATTCCATAATAATGTTAAGTATATTTTTTTTACTATTATATTATATTTAATTTTCACCTTCCATAATAATGTTAAATAAATAAACGTGTAGCTCAATAAAATCGAAGGTGTAGTTTTCTTATATCGTGTGAGCATCGCCTTACGGCATGTAAGTACTATGTAATTGAATTAGTAATCGTATTGTCGTTTCAATTTGCCAGAACACGGAATCTTATGATGTATTTTTGTCCATAATTATAGACTTCCTAAATACCCCATTTTATTTTTATATATTTAAAACATATGGTTAATTACCATATTTATAATGGATTATCATTACGTTAGTCTAAGTCTTGACAATTGACGTCAATTTTTATATATAAAATCTGAACTGTTTAACCCGATGCCGAATCGACGACAATAAGATCGGTCGATGTTTTATTTAGAGGAATGATGCGGACAGCTATGGCTTACGCTAAGATGTTGGCCGGATGTACCTTTAAAAACTGGAACCTTTCACATAATACTACGGCTATTTGAAACTAAAAAAAAATTTGAATATCTACAAAGAAGATTTTAAAGAATTTAACGTGGATGATTGGTGTCAAGAATCAAAAAATATTTAATATTTATTTTCATTTTAATTTGATTTCTAAATCATTTGCAATTACCTGGTCTACACATTTTAATTAGCAATACACAGTGGTTATTGAGGCTCCGAGATTATTTAAATTTTGAATTCTATTTTTTATCTTAATTCTTCACACATCTTGAAGGAAGGTCTCTAGGAAGAGATCTCATCTTTACCGGCTGAGCGACACTGCTGAATAGCGTATATTTTGTGATGGATTTGATCTGCATTTATTTGTTCGGCTCACTTTTTTGCATGGTCTCACAACAATGCACAGAGCGTAGCTGTCAACCAATAAAGGCATCATTAAATTTTTCCATATAATTAAATTTCATTTTTTTATTAATCTTTGAAATCTGTTAATACATTGAGTGTTGACATTCTTTTATTTTAAAAGAAAAGTTGGACATTTTTCACGCTCCTCACAAAAGGACGTTACAATATCAATCAATCCGATCCTGCTACACATGCCTTATTCCTTGTCCAAGCGTTTGTAACCAGGGCTTTAAGATAAAACATTGATTAATTAGTGAGAATAAACATTTATTTAGATTTCGTTAATTTTTAAACCTTGACAACAAAACAGTCATGTTTTAAAACCGGTAGGCAAATTTAGTGATTTTACTCAAAGAAAATTATATATTTAGTTATGTAGTAATTTATTTAGCACGATGTTTACTGTCAATAAAACAAAAAGCTTTCAGAAAATTATCTTAATTTTTTTATTATGATAGAAAGGTTAACGACAATTATGTGTGAAACAAAATATTGGCCAAATGCCCTTTATAACATAAATTGATTAGTAACTTAAGTACGTAGTTTTGTTTGAATAGTTTGATGTTTCCTTGTAGTTATTTCTAGATAAAACTCCTCGTTTTATAATTTGAATGTGTCCGCCTGCAGTGTAGTTGTTACTGCGTTCGTCACTCATACTCGAAGCTCCGAGCTCGATCCTTAGGATCGCTAGCCTTTGGGCTAGCGATCCTCAGAGATATCTCTCTATTGCTTTGGCAATAGTGAAATATCTCTGAAGAACAAATTCTGACATAATCGGACTTTAAGGTGTGCAATTGGTCTGACTGAGTGAATTATTTGAAGCGGATTATTAATACTATATTTTCAAGAATAAAATATTCATTCATTTATTTTATTACCATACCTGCATGTGTATCTCAAAATTAGATATTTTGAGTTCATCTGACAGGTGCTGTGGAGCAACATGTACATAAAATGTAATTTATACAATGGTTATTTCAACTACGAGATCTTTAATCTCTTAGCTGAGTTTTAAGCTTTAGACGATTCTTCATTTTTTTTTTGATAGTCATGCTCTTTACATATTATGTATAAAAAACCTATTTTTTTAAAAATTTATTTGTAACAGTATTTCAACTTCAATACAACACAAATTATGAGATAATTTATTTTTTTTCAGTCAAAGTGGTACCTATGTCAATTTTCAAACCACATGAAGTTTCAGGTTCGACATACCGCAGCCATCACTGGAAGTATCGTGGAACCTGAGCGCCATTTTCCTATTACTTAAAACTAAGTATGAAATAGTCCTTAATGTTAACCCGTTGAAACTTGAGATAACAAAAAGATCCCCTCGAGGCAGGACGAGTGGGGTGGACGTGCCTCACTTAAAATATTACAACTTGTAAAGGATTCCTCACGTAACAGAGCGTGTTAGTTTGTCCTTATCGTTCCATTTTAGCCTGGCAGAAACAGGTCGTATTCTCGTCATACTGAGAGACGAAAATGTCCGTTCACCTATCCCTAGAAACTCCAGGGCATTCAATTTACGTAAAAGATAATTATTAAATGTGTATTTTCAAAATATTTATTAAATATACGGCCAAAGCCAATTACAATAGTTATATGAAAAGACATATATACAAGAAACTAAAAGAAAAAAAAACGTAAAACTATGTAGCGATGAAGAAGACGGTCAATAAAATAATTCTATACAATATATTCATAAATACGATCAACGTATAAGACTTCGAGCTAACCCATACCAATCCATCTTCATCCCACTGTGTTAATGGCGAATAGATCTACGGAAAGCTGGAAGATCTATCCCAAAGGATTCCAAGTTGTGTGACGAGTTGACTAATCTACACATTCTGGAAATTGGGGCATAAAAACAAAAGTTGCTCTGAGAAGGCTTGATAAATAGCAGATTTTGACTTCTGGTGACACGGTTTGGAACGTGAAAATAAATTGGTCGCATCAAAGGTACTAGTATTTTAAACATGCAAAGGTCCAACTCCGTTCTTCGTTTCTCTAATACAGACAGATTGAGGGATTGCTCTATTTTAAAATGAGAATAATTACTCACTCTGTCCACTCTGACAGGAATCGAACTCGGGACCTCGAGAATGGTAAGCGAACGCGCCAACCACTTCTCAACGAAGCGAACTTATCCCCACTCGATTTCCCTATTCGAGATTCGTATTTCAGCCATCAAATTGAAAACATTTGTTCAGGGTTATAGTTGTATTAAACGCAGAGAACTGTATTTTTTATTCGTGTGGATTCAGAGATTTGATATTTAATTCTATAATCTTCGTGACTTTAACTTTTATGGATAGCGACATAAACATACGTATAATAGTAAATATTATAGGTAAAGTTGAAAATAAAGAAAAGGCTGGGAAATTTATGTTTATTGTCGTTTTATTTACAATAATAATTTGCTGTTATGGAGATAATACTCCTATTACAGTGTAAAAATTAAATAGTACGAGTACTTGCTTAAATTTTTAATTATACTTTTTACAAATGTTATTTTTTTAATTCAATTTGTTTTCTGAAATACAACGCTTTTTAAATAAGGGTACTTCGATTCCTGTTTTTTGTATTTATTTTAGTTTTTGTGAAACGATTTTAATGAAAATTTGACTCAAACTATAATGCAATTGGCACGACAGGGTTTAAGGCTCCATTTTGTTAAAATATTTTAAAATCTCTGCCAGCTTAAAGAAAGTTAGTTTGTCTAGGTCATTTCCTGTTTCTCTGGTGCTTGGCTCGTACTGAAAATTCATTTAACCTTGCAAATGGCAACACCTCTCCACAGCGCACTTCCATAATGCCCCACTACACATAATCCAAAGTGCACTTCTCAGTAATGTAAAAGTTTCATCTTGCGGTAAAATTAACATTTTAGGTGAACGTGGAAACGCCGGGTTAGGATAAGGTGATGTTTTTGCTTATTTTACTCAATTTGTTTTAAACTCCAGGAAACGTTCTCTAACATGACGCAGTTCAAAATATGCATAAAGTTTTCTTAAATACATAATATTAATTCCATGTTCGCTCCTCAGTTGGAGTATATGGTGTCTACAAATGGCCCCCGGACTGCCGCCGCCTGTGCGTCCTTTCGGCTCAATCTTTCACGAACTGTCGACAAACCGTGTTTATTAAACATTTGTTTACTAGCCTCATTCCCAATTTAAATAAAATTGTTAGCAAATCTCTCAAACTTCTCTGTTTTATCAATAGAATGACTGTGGACTTCAAAAATATTAATACCATCAAAACTTTTTATTGCTCACTAGTTCGACCCCATCTAGAATACGCTTCTCCTATTTGGTCTCCATTCTACAGAGCTCATATTGACCGTATCGAGTCTGCCCATCACTGTTTTCTAAGAAAAGTGAAATGGTTGTTAGGATTTCAAAGGGGTTATCATTTCTATTTTGAGATAGAGCAATCTCTTAATCTGTCTTCATTGAAGAAACGAAGAACTGAGATGGACGTTATATGCATTTTCAAAATACTTAATGGTATAACTTATGTCCCATCTCTGTTGCATTCAATTACTTTTCATTTTCTTAACCATGTCACCAGAAGTCAAAATCGACTATTTATAAAATATTCTAAGAGCAACATTAGTTTATGTGCCCCAATATCCAGAATGTGTAGATTAGTCAATTCGTCACACGACTTCGAATTCTCCGGGACAGATCTTCCGGCTTTTCGTAGATCTCTTCGCGACTAAAACAGTGTGGGATGAAGTTGGATTGACATGGTTTAGCTTGAAGCCTTAAATCTTTCGTTTTTATAAATATATTTAATTTTATTGTTGTATTGCCCTTGTTTGTCTTTGCTACATAGTTTTATGTTATTTTTGTTTTGTTTCTTGTATTTATGTTTCGTCATGAAACTGTTGTAATTGGCTTAGGCCGTATATGTAATAAATAAATAAATAAATAAGTACGTACGCAAAGCTTTTTTCGTGTGTGTTTAATGTGGATCTATTGACTGGAAATTGTTTTTTTTAAATAGTTATATCGAAGCATAAATATTATAAAGCTTTTTCCAACATGGCTTTTCGGGCAAATTTTTAGCACTTATCACAATTTACAACATTTTTTAAATGTGCCTAAAATTAAAAATTAACTTTTTTGTTGTACTCTGGTGGTAATATTGTAATTACGCTTGAGAAGCGAGAAGTGTTTATTTATTCATTTCCATCAATATAAAAACACAATAATTCTCTTCCAAAAGTATTTTCGTATAATTTCACTGCTCGCTTTATTTCTCTGTTTCTGTACCGCTTTTACCGCTCTGTGCCACCCACACCGAGCTTTTTATCGCCAGGCTTACGTTTGACAGGTCTAGATTTTCCAAAGGGCAAATATATTCCCTACGGAAAATAAAACCGCCAGAAGCAACTCAAATTAATAATTCATAATTCACATAAACATGACAAAAATTTAGGGTCGACACCCAATTCGAAAATACTGAACCTTAATGATCTGTAACTCAGTTAAGTTAAACATTGACGCGGGTAAACCTCGTTATAATGTGAAAAATTCCTCGTTTTATATGCCAGTCACGTTCGCTTGGGCGCTGGCTGCTGGTAGTTTCCTTCTCCGGTTATATGGGTAATCTCTTTATAAATCTTCGTTTTTCCACCTCCTCTAGCGCCTGCTCTCCGGATACAGAAATTCATTAAAAACGTATCACCTGAATTTTTTTTAATATCATTCTTTTGAAGTTTCTCAAATTGGTCTCGGCAACAATACAAAAATAAAAAAAAATCTTATTAAGTAACCTGCAGTTAATCTTCTTTTAAAATGCCTACTATTTATTATCTTATAAATGCGTGTTTCGATTTCTGGCGAAAATTATTAACAATTTTTTTCTGTATACAAGTACGAGTATATAAAAGGCAATGTTTGTATGTTTGTCCTCGATGGGTTGATTAACTACTGGACCGATTAACGTGCAGTTTTCAGCGAAATGTAGATGTTTGCCACAAGCATATTAAAGCTGTTAAGTTTTTTCATCCATCACCAGAGTTGCATCCATGAATGCATGTACAAAAAAATTGGAAGGATGTAATTTTTCAGTTTATAAAAAAAGTTTGTTTTTTAATGTTTACGTTGTCGTTTTTTTATGGATCCCAATCAGAGTGTTTCTTTAAACTTTATAATTTTTACCCATTCATGTCATTTTACTGGATTTTTGGTAATACTAAAATAATTTTAACTGACATTCGATACATTTTTAAAAAACGCATACCTTAATAAAGTTCACTTCTGTTGGTGAGAAAAGCAGAGTTTGACATTTGCAAAAAGAATTCTATATTTGAAAATTAATTATTACATGTTTTGGCATTCAAACATAAACAAGTACTTAGGTACCTACTTAAATTTAATATTTGAATATTAATTATTCTTGATTTGGAAATCAACCATAAAAAAGTAACTAAGTACCTACTGACCGATGAAAAGAAAAAAAAAACGTTTATCCGAACGGTTTTTACAAAAGATTTTTTGGTAAAGTTTTGTAAACGCGGTCCGACTTTTTTCATGCAAACGTATTTTTTCTCTGGGCTATGGCACTAGGGCAGTGATTTTTTTACACATTATAGACATTGGCGTGTCACGATTGTTTTGTTTTTTGAAAAATAGTTTATTTTGGGAATTAGACCCATCGAAACACCCGTAAAAAGACACCTACTTTCTTCGGGTGCACGGTATACAAATATTACTTTATTTTAAAAACGCAAAACGTATTTCAACAGAAAATTGTATTCTGATACTCTGAAAAAATAACAAAACCGGTTCAAAATCGGTTTAGTCTATTCTAACAAAAGGTATGACATGCAGTTGTCTTTTTCGCACAGGATCGGGGAGGCATCTGCAAGACAGTGACGGGAAAACAATGTTCGAATACCTATTTATCAAAATTCTCTGTCCTCACAATTTATGTTAACCAAAACACACAAATAATAATGTACATATGCGGACATTTTTAATTTAGTACTAAATACAATCATTGATATCAAACTTTCGATTGTGTTCATTTAATATATAAACGAGTATGTACTCAAATCTAGCAATAGCAAAGCATTCCCGGGTTCAGCTCGTTTAATATAAAATGAGATAACATATTTCAACAGAGATGAAGAACATTTTAGAGAAAGTAATATAGAAGTCTAAGTATCTACAGGGCTAACGACCTGTCATAGGCTGGTTTAAGTCGCCAATTTACGCACTGCGTAACATTCACCATTCTGCCCATATCTAAGCATCTATATTTCTTCAATCATTTCATCCGTTGATGTTTGTGAACTTAAATAAAATATTATTGTTTCTGTTATAATAAGGTTATATTAATAGCTCCCCAGGGAGTTGAATCCAGTCCTTGTCAAGAAAAATTTGGACAAACTAAAAATATTGTTGTTAAAATAAGATAATTTCGCAATTCGATTTCCAATACAAAAAAAAGTACATAGTCGGCTTTCCCATAAATAATTTTTTTCTTTAAATGTATCATAGTTCATTCAACAATGTGACAGTTCTCGTTTGAAGGAAAATACTTTGGAGACTAATACAAGATACGATTGACGGAACAACCACCCGGCTCAGTATTTACCCGTATGGAATATAACTTCCCCGAGCCCCGAGCCCCGAGCCCCGAGCCCCGGGTAGTGGAGCTGGCGGACGTATGCTGCCGAGAAATTGACAATAAAGGACTCGGGAAGATAAATCGAGACAAACGAGAAAGGGAGAGAACAGAAGTGGCGAGAACAGTAAAAAGGCGGAGGAAAGACCGGAGAAGAATGAGACTCTTTATTCCTTGAGTGAGAGCTGTGAATTGTTAAGATTAAGCCAAATTTAAATGAAAACTTCAAACCAGGATTTTTCCTGTCATAACTTCGGAACGGACTCGTAATGTTCATAACTCTGCTTCGTGTAGATAAATATTTCAGCTTATTTAATTTGATGAAGTCGGTCGGTTCGGTTTGTGATGAACATCACAACAAATAGTCAAAAATATAAATAGGTGCGAAGATTTTCACGGTCACTGTTATCAATATTATGTATCTTTTTTGGGTGATACCGTGTATGTTGGATTTGATCAAAAGATTTGATCAATTTTTATCACCCAAAAAAGATACATAATAGTCAAAAATATATTTGGTAAATTCAAATATGATAAATAATGCTTTTTATGAGCTCTACTATCATTCTCATCCCCCTTTTCGCACCGAGTGGTGCATAGGGTACGTCATTGGTAAACCGAACGCAGGTCAGTTCGATTATCGATCGGTTACATGAAGGTCAGGCTATCAGTCTCACGCTTAGGGACGAGGAATTATTGCGGTGCATTTTAAATAAATATGTCGAATCGAAAACGCTCTTCCAGGGTTCCAGTTCTCTTTCACCCACAAATTGTAAATTCAATATGGGATTGCCCTGAACTATTATCTCTCATCAACTTCAGGGTGCCTGAAAGAATGACTAGACAGGTGCCACCGTTTTGTAGCAACAATTCACGGACAGTGTATACTTGTAATGCCGTATTAAATAGACTTCATGAACTCGGCAATAGTTATTCCCACGTATCTGATATATTTAGTGTAGGGTATTGTTCCTATAGAACAAATCTTTTGAACTTTTTCAAAGATGGTGAATGGAAATTATATTTATTTATTCATGCATTTCATAATATGTATATATATATATATATATATATATATATATATATACAGTTTTTTGTTCACTTTGCCTAGCTGTGTGAAACAGTACTTATGATTTTCTTGCTGTTTTACTGTAGAATGTTTTATTATTGAAACTTTCTACTGAATATGCTGTATAATTTTAAGGTTATTTTTTTAAATATAAACCTTGTATAATTTTTGTTTAATTTTTTTTTTATAAATCTTGGGTATAAGGAAATTCATATTTTAAAAAAAAATATATATTAAACCAAATATGTTAATATTATGAATGTTTGTAAAAGGCAGATTTGCCGTTTATGTTAATAAAATAAAAATAAAATAAAATAAAAGTGTAATCTTCATCCGTCCGGATACGCTCTTTACTATGCATAGTAATTATTCATAGTGAACTGAATTTCCGTGATTAAGATTGATTGATTTTTTAAACCAGTTTAGTAAATAGACTACTGTAATTTTAAAGTTTCACAAAATAAGTCAATAATAGCCACATTTTAACATGCCACATTGAAAGAACTCTTTTTTAGATTACTTGAATAATTAAATCTAATATATAATTAACTGACAGACGTTGTCTTGCCTTCTATTAGCTGGTTCACCAAACTTTTTTTTTATTCGAATTTTCTATAAACTATATACTAAGTGACATTTGAATTGAATTGAATTGAATTCGGCATTTCAATCTTTTCGTTTCATCATTGTGTGATTTTTTGTTGCCCGAAGCAAAAAAAAAGTACAATATCACAAGCAATATATATAATTCCTCTGTATGTGTGAAAATATACTCTATACAAGGGAAAAGGCTCTATGGTGGACTGCGGAAACTATAGAGCTATCAGCCTTTTGAGCGCTGTTGGAAAGATTTATGGCAGAATACTGATTGAGAGAGTAAGAAAAGTGACTAAAAATAGAGTTTGGGATATACAAAGTGGGTTTATGAATGGAAGCGGATGTATGGATCAAATATTTGCTCTGCGAAATATGACAAAAAGGTTCTGGCTAAATACCAGAAACTTTTCTGCGCATTTGTCTATCTGCAAAAGGCATTTGATAGAGTTGACAGAGAGAAATTGTGGAAGGTTTTATCGGAGTATGGAGAAAATGGTAACCTGACAAGAGCTATTGCGTCACTGTATAAGGACAGCACAGCATGTGTGAAAGTGAATGGGTCATTCACATCGTGGTTTAATATTCCGAAAGGAGTCAAACAGGGATGTGTAATGTCGCCATGATTGTTCAACATATACATCGATAACTGTATGAAAGAACTGAAAGATTTAAGAATGGGAGCAAAAATGAGTGGTACAACTGTTAACTGTTAACTGTCTTCTATATGCGGATGACGCCGTGCTTCTTGCTAGCAGCAAAGAAGACCTTCAATTCTTGGTAACAAAAGTCTACGATGTATGCAAGAAAAGCGATTTGCTTATGAATGTTGATAAATCGAAAGTGATGGTTATTGAAAGGGATGAAAATATAACTAAATGCGAGATCAGCGTGAACGGAGATATTCTGAATTTGTGTACCTGGGAAGTATATTTACTAGGGACGGAAAGGCCGAGAAAGATATTGAAAGGAGGGTGAGTGCCGAGAACAAGGTGAACGGTGCACTAAAATCTACTTTGGCAAACAAATGTTTATCGCAGGAGGCTAAACTAGCAGTTCACAACGGAGTTCTAGTTCCAACTCTAATGTATGGGAGCGAAGTATGGAATTGGAAAAATGATGATGAAAGTAGGTTGAATGCTGTCGAAATGCGATCCCTCCGGTGAATGTGTGGTAAAACGATGTATGATAGGTGCACAAATGTCGATATCCGTGAAGTGTGTAAGGCTGAGACATGCATTATTGACAGAATCAAGAAAGGGGTACTGCGTTGGTTTGGACATGTAGAGCGAATGAACAGCAAAATAACGGCTAAAAGGATCTAAGGAGCGAATGTTAATGGATGCAGAAAACGAGGAAGACCGAGAAAGACATGGCACGATCAAGTCCATCAAATACTTGAAGATGGACATGTCAAAAGTAGGAATAATCGACGTGCGTGCATGAGAAGAAGTATGAATGTAAAGGAAGCGAGGTCTGTATGCCAAGATAGAGTGTTATGGCGTTCTATCCTTTCTACCTACCCCTACGGAGAAACAGCGTGATGGTTTGTTTGTTTGTTTGTTTGTATGTGTGATGAATTATTTATATTTAAATACTGAATTTATGTAGGTACCTAGGTACTTGTTTATGGTTGAATTCCAAAACCATAAATTATTAATATTCAAATATTAAATTCGATTTGCAAATTTCCAACTCGGCTTTTTTCACCAACAGGGGTGCACTTTATTCATATATTCGATTAAAAAAAATATATTGAATGTAAGTTAATATTATTTTAGTATTACCAAATATCCAGTAAAAGAAATAAATTCATGAAAATAAATTATCAGGAATGTAAGGAAAAATTGGGATACATAAAAAGCGAACGTTGTTTGTAAACATTCAAAAACAAACTTTTTTGAAACACAAAAAATTATCATCCTTCCATTTTATTGTAATTGCATTCTCGCCGAATGTAACCCTGGTAGGTTGATGAAAAAAATATTTATTCTTCCAACTTTTTTTTTACAGATTCGATTGAAAATTTTAAAATCTACGAACACACGCAACGCAAAGATCTACATATCGATGGAACTCCCACGTAAATCGGTTAAGCAGTTTAGAACGAGTTAAGTGACATCATACTTGCAGAAGAATTATAAATATAAAGACATATAATTAATATTAGTCCAGAAGGAGCGTAGAATCATATTTGAATACATCGGACTGTGTCCAAAAAACCTCCCGCTTTGCTCCACTTTCACCGTGCGCATGCGTGAAGTCTCCGCGTTATGTTGCCAGATCGCGAAAAATATAATTATAACACAAAAAATGTAAGATAACTTTATTTAAAAAATGCTTCTCTAAAATTTTATTGTACACGCGGAAACATTTATTGACACAACAGAGTAGATAAACAAAGGGTCGTTTAGTAAGAGTAAAAAGCTAAATGAAAACATTTTTTTTTTTACATAAAGCGGATATTTTTATGTGATGTTAAATAATATTTGACAAGCAAATTCGCGTTAAAAATTTGACTACCCTGGCAACACAAAAATAATTCAATTTTTAATTAATGCATTAACTACTTATACACGCATTTGCTACTTACACGTAAAATGTGATCCCATCCTATTTCCTTCTGATCCCAGCAGTATTTCTACACTTTAAAACGACACAAAACGGCTAAGTTGTATTCAAGTCGGGAGTTGCGTACTGAGCGATGTCTACAAATAAACTAATGGGTCAAAACGTAAAACTACTCCTTTAAGAGTAGTTTAGTCGCCTTCTGTTTGACGCGCGTATGCGGTTTCTGGACTATTCTCAATTCTATGTATAAAGATACCATTACAATTTTAAAAATAATACAATAAACTAACCTTCAAATTCAAACTATATCCCGTTATATCTAAAATGAAAATCCACATAAAATCCATGTTGTTTTATGCACGAAAATGTTCAGCAACTAGTTGTTCGCGTTTTTTTTCTGGTGGACATTTATCTTTGATGCTTATTTAGCATTTTCCCTTTAAAATAAACTACAGCGAACGCTGACTATGGATGTTCTCTCGTCAGCATTATCTGCAGCCGGTGGCGGCGGCCGGTAGCTACTAGCTACTGTAGCTAGACACTGGTGGTTTGCTACTGTTTGAATTGTAAGTATCCAGTGCAGTAGAGATAACATGCTGAGCTCAGCGCTACACTACAGTGATAGGAAATATTGCTAATTTATTTGAATTTAAATCGCATCTTAACCGAACGAGCAACTGCCAAATTAAATTCTGCATGCTAAATTACGTTTTGTAATTCGTGTCAGGGTATTCAACGAATGTTGGAAATATGATAACCTATTACAATTAGGGGAAATATCATATACTACGAATACCGACAAGATTATTTAAATTTTATGAATAGAAATTTTCAAAATCAATATGAATATTGTGGAAAAATGTTTTTACGTACATTTTTTTTTAATACGTCACTAGAAAAACGCGACATGTTTGGCCTTGATAGTTGTGGCGTCAAGATTCGCGACAATGTTCTAAACAAATTTAAATGGTCAGGAACAAATAAACCTGAATCGTGACGTATTAGGGGCGTGGCCAATGGAATGACGTTTTTGCGGGAATTCAAAATTATAAATTAAAAATATGTTTAATGCTACTAATAAGTAAAAAAAAATTAGTTAAACCAAAGAAAATTTGTTGATAATGATCCTTAAGATAAAAATAACTTTATTTAATTTACTTACATATAGCTTTGAATTATGTATCCTTACCTCTGTTCTGTATAAATACATATAACTTTTTAATAAATATACCAGTCTCGAAGATGTCGCGAAAGCGATGAAACCGGTCACTGGATATTCCAAATTTGTGGATTAAAGTATCACTCGTCTTTTATTTATATAATAAATAATGAATAACCACAAAGTTAGTGCTTCAAATATAAACTTTATATGTAAATATTAAATTTGATTCCCCAGAACTAATTAAATTACTTGCTCACCGTGTCCCCTCCAGACTTACCAGACCCTCTGATATTTTCTATATTCGTAATATTAAAACTTATCATCGGAAATATTCTACGATCCCTCGTATATAGTATGTGAAGCATTTCATAAGATAGTCTAAATATAACATATTACAACAGAGATAAAGAACATTTAAGAGAAGGTAATATGGAAGTCTAGGCATCTACAGGGCTTATGACCTGTCAATGGCTGGTTTAAGTGGCCACTTTACACACTGTGTAACATTCACCATTCTGCCTATATTTGAACCTCTATATTCCTTCAATTCTTTCCTCTGTTGATGTTTGTGAAGTTAAAGAGATTAATATAAACAGCTCCCCAGGGAGTTGAATCCAGTTCTTGTCTACAGAAATTTGGACAAACTCAAAATACTGTTAAGTCTTAATATATTTGACACTCATATAATAGGTGCAGAAGAAAACTGATAGGCTTGATGCAGAATAACAGAGAATAGATTTTTTGTATCTTTTCTTGCTCTTAATCATTAAATCAAATGCAATTTTCCACTCCTAGTTTCCTTCATTCATCCTTCAACACTCCTTATCAATTTCCTTCTTTTCTTTCCCACTATCTCCTTTTTATTTCCATATTTATTTTATTAAATTAAATATAGTATATTTATTCTTTATATAGTTTAAACTTCAAACCGTCATCACTTTATTGCAGTTTAATTTAGTGAATACATATAATTGGATGGCAGGCCCTACTATGCATACATTGTTTATGGTTTTTATTTATATTAATTTAACCTGTACATCTGTTTGTATTCGAAATAAATAAATAAAATAAAATAAAGATCATATGTCTGTTACATTAAGTCAAAGTAAAAAGTCTTTTGGCGCCAGTCAGTCAGGATGCAATCTCATTTCCCTCAATCAAATGCAGTATGTACTGAGTACTTTTGAATTACCTCATTTCTGCATCAATACGCTAAAAATACCAAATCTTAAAAAAACAGTTTTTCTCACTAGGCAACAAGCAAGTTTTCACCATATGTGCACACCGCCAAGTAGACATAAATCCTCAGATGCGGTGTGCGATGTGCGGTATGTGGCGGGCGAGCTAGTCTGAGGACAATGGTATACGGCGATTGGTAATCTAGCTTCCATTTGTAAATGGTATCAACTATAAAATACCTTAATTTTGTAAGCCGGGTCTAGGATTCCAACCGTCCATGCGCTAATAGTTAGAAGACGTGTTGTATTTTTACTCCTTTTTATTTTATTATAATATTTAATTTTTTTTATTTCGTCAATACACTCAATTTCTTTGTCAATTCAAAAATGAGTAAATGGGGTCTTGATTTCTTACCATTTATGCGCTTTGTAGCTGCAAGACGTACTGTAATCAACAGATTTTATTTTAAATTGATCTGAATTGGAAACGAAGAACTCTAATTTTCTTGCCTCCTCTTTCACAGTAGTAGCTGCTCGGTTGTAAAATAATCTACCCACTAATGTCGGCGGCCTCCGTGGTGTAGTGGTCAAGACGCTTGACTCGCGCACGGAAGGTTCTGGGTTCGATTCCCGGTGAAAACACAAAAATTAAAATGTGATTTTTCTCAAACCTGGTTGTTCTGTAATGTAATTCACCACTGTAATTGGGCCTCCTGGCCTGTTGTGGTGCAAAAAAATGAAATGAAAAAAAAAAAGTTAGAGACGACCCTTTATTTACATTTAAGTCAATATTTAAATGTCACTATCTAAATATTTAAGTTGTTATTTTATCCTTCTTTCCTTCCCATCCCCTCTCCTCTCTTCATAGTATTGTGTTAATTTTTAATATTTTTTATTTTGTTAATCTTTGTTTTTAATTTAGTATAAAATCGTAAGATTCAATATATCCATGTACTCGTAATTTTCTCAAACTGAATGATTTAGGTAGGTAGGGAGAAATTGCCTTAAGTCAATATGCTCGCCCTTATATGTATTTTAATTGTATATGTATAGAAAGTTTTAAATAAATAAATAACTAGAATCCCAACCATCCATGCGCTCTGTAGCTGAAAGACGTGCCGTGAGAATTTATTTATCGTACAGCGCCCTTGAGGTGATTTTCACAAAATGGCGCAAAATTGACCAACTATACATATGGGTAGTTTTGATCCACAAGCCATACACCATTGTGTTACTATAGTTCGATTTCTGAAAAGGTCGACATGACATGACACTGCATTTTTTTACAAGCATAAGACTGATCACCTTACCTGCATGTAATTGAAATATGCTGAGAAAGAAGAATAAAAGTAGAGAGAGAAAACACACATCGAATCAGATCAATCAATTCATATTCAGAAAATTACTCTGAGGAAAGATTGTGATTATGCATAGGTATATGATTTATAAATACGCTGGTTTTCCACTCTGCCCATGTTTTACCGTTCATCATTTTCTCGATTTTTCCAACTAATGTTTTTGATTATATAAAAAACCTGAAACCTTTATAGATGTCGATTTGTAGATGAAATCTTTTTGAATTATTTCTTACTTTTGTGTTTTTTTTTTAAATCATGATTTCACGGCTGAAGTCCCGCGGGTAGTATCTCGGATTCACAGATCAGAGGTCTGAGATTCAATACTCCCTTTACCACAACTTGGATCCCATTTTCTAACTGCGAGTTATTTACAACTTATTGAAAATGGCCACCAAATTTGAAATACTGAAGTAAATTTGAACGCAAATATTTAAATATATTTTAATGAAGAGAAACATTTGCGTTTATATTTAATATATGTTTTGAGTATTTTTTATTCTACGTGGTAGTTTTCATACCAACTTCCTCTGTGGAAGCTCAAACAAAGCGGAGCAGTAAATAAAGTGAAATTCAAATTGAACTAGAACATTCTGTTAATCTCCTCCGCAGTGCTTTAAGCGCTTTATTTGTTTATTTTGTTTGGGAGCCGGGGCCGACAATCTGTGCCTTTGCATCGCACCCAAATCTCATTGGAAAAATATAAAAATTGTCTCCGGGACTCTCCCTTTGAAAGGGGTACTCGGGTTTTTACTATCCACTAATGAATGTGATCGCGTTTAAATCGCTCTCCTCCAAATCACTGAATTAGGAATCAAAAAAGCTTTTGTCGACGCAATCAACATTACTTAAATTTACGATGACAGTACGAAAAATTATTTAAAAACTGTACTTTTAAAATTATATTAACTTATTTAATAACAATGAACGTCGTTATATACTCGTAAAAAATACATTTGTGTTTTGTTAAAAATATGAAAGAGAAATGAATATATTGATAACAAAATATTTGAGACGTCAAATTCTTTCTTCAAATTTCGATTGCTCAGTTTTGTCACGATTTTTATTTTTATTATTTTTTCAGCCTGGCCGAGCGTTGTGATCAGTATTTTATTTATTAATTTATACTTTTTATGCGTTCATCAAAATTTCCCTATTCGGCTTTCAGTGGAGCATAGCACTGCACTGGAACTCCGATCGCGGTACAACTTAAACAATGTTGTTCCATGTGAAAGGTAATGTGATCACTCTTACGCTTCAGTTACCAGTCAAGGAACAATGTAATATTGCAGTGCGTATATTGGTTTTTGATATTTAATTATAAAAAAATTAAAGTTACCATAGTCATTTTTTGGAAAAAAAGAATAGAACATTGTAATTATTCGTCTAACTATCGTGATAAAGCTGCTTGTACAAATCTACACACATATACAAACAATGCATCTCAATTTTAAAGTAATATATTACCACCTTTAAACCAATATTTCACGTTCACCCTGCCAGGAATCGAAAATGATCCAGATATGGTGCATTTGGTAGATTAACGCCGTGCCCTATGCATCACTGGGCGTGAATAGTGAATGGCGAAATGATGATGATGAAATAACTTGTTGATGGTAATTATTTGTGTGTAAAAGTAGTTCTATATTGTGCATTTTGGCTGCATATTTGTAATCGAATCATCGCATTGATTCGTATGTAATCTGTTTATATGCGGCATAAATATGTAAATACATCTCGCTCCGGGTCGGGTATTTCAAGTACGAGTCGTGATCAAATGTTTTCAAATAAGAAGATTCCATTTGCTTTTTTATTATATTTATATTATTTTTTACCTGGAAACACGTTTTTGTTTTGTTTTAAGAAAAAGTTAATACTGGCGTTCTTCATCCAAATATATTAATTTTAGTGGCCATTTTCAACGAGTTGTAAATAAGTTACTATTAGAAAATGGAAATCAAGTTGGGGTAGAGTGGTTTGAACCTCGGATCTCTGGCCCGTGAGTCCGCAACACTAGCCACGGGACCACAACCCGATTCATGTAGTAACCGATCGATGTTATGTAGTAATTCCTAATCAAAGCACTTTTACAGTAGACCAGTAGCTCAATCACAAATAACTATTAACGTGCTTTAAAACATGCTAAGCATTTGAGCGATCACAATGAACAATAATTAATATGCTTAAGTTATCGCAGTCATAAATAAGTCAACGCGTATGTAATCTCAAAGTAAACGCTCGTGTCGGTTTGTTTTTTGTTTTCCTCGTAAATAAAAACAGTTCATTGGCAAAAAATTGGCGTTTACTATAAAAAAAATACAATATTCTGCATTTGCAAAAAAGTAAGGAGTATCTAATACAAAAAGTGAAAATTAAATTACAATTACTATGGCGACTACTTTTTTTGACATTCGTCTTGCCAATCGCCGGCTAAACGCAATAAATAGCATGATAAATAATAAAGAAAACAATAGAAATAGCAGTTTTGAAATATTTTCCATATTTACACCGATGGGATTCGAATATACGATTGCGCAGCAGGATTATACATAGCGAAACGTAAATATTTTGACATTTAATATTAAGTGTTCACGGATGTTGCATTGTGATCGCGAATACGATAAACAACCATGGTGAGAAATTGTTATTACGTCGCTTATTAGCACGTTGATAGTTTTTATTTATTTATTTTCATACTTAAGTTTATTGTTCATTATTTGAGAACATAAGTCCCAACTACATGGGACTAAAAGTCCTGTGTTGAGATGGGACGAGCAAATATATGACACAGACACATGTGTATATCACCTCAAATAAAGGATTAGAAACATAAAAAATATTTTTTTTAAACATATATTATATGGCACATCAATATGATAAACAGTAAACTCAAGCATTTGGAAAATCATCAAGGAGTTTCCTACTCAAATACCTCCTACTAAGGAAAATCCAGTCCTTAACTCCTTTCTTAAAAATATTTTTTGTCCCTGAGAGCTTAATACGTTCTTCCAAAATATTGAACACTCTCGGTGCAATAAATGAGAGATGTCTCTGAGAAAAAGTCGTACTGGTTTTGGGTATGACATAATTCATGCTCTGGGAAAACCTCGTATGGACATTTTGCTGAGACCTCTCCTTATTGTTCAACCATAAGTGTGTAAGTGCTTCTTTTAGGTACAGTTGTTTCATATCCCGCACCTTCATGTATTGGAACAGCTGTTCTGACGGGTATGTTGGAGGGCGCCGGAACATTATTCTCAATAATCATGTTTGTGAAATTATGAGCGGCTTGAAAATAGATGCCGCACGACCCCCCCATTTATTTGTGATTGAGCTACTGATCATTCAATTTTGCGGTAAAGTAATTTATTCTTAATTTTCTCTCGCTAGACTCGTCACCAATTTGCTCGGCTGAAGGCACATGTTGCGAATAAAAGAGAACTGAGGAAAATTAATTCATTTGTAGAAACAACATCTGCCTTGGTAGACACCACACGACCGAGCGCCGGCAACTTCATACTTTGTAACTGTTGAATGATCAGGCAAACTTGTTATCTCCTGTTCTCGTGTCATTTTCTCCATCCCTAGTGGCATTTACGTACAGCGAGCGCGATGATTTGAACACTGATAGCCGAATTATTTATAATGGTTAAATGACTTGTCTTCTCCATATTGTTAATTAAAAAGACACATTTCGAAACTCAGAACAGTAATTGCTCAAAAAAATGTGCCAGTCGTTTATTTCTACAGGTTATTCACAAATTCAATGTCACAAAAATAATATCTATGCATTTAGTGAGGTGATAATATATTATTTTCTATAAAAATAAAAAAAAATACGAATTATTGTTTATTTATCATTATAAATTTAATGAATCGATGAAAAATATACACGGATTCTTCTTAGCGGGAAAACGAATTCCCACGTGGATGCGGGTCGAGAAATTGCGTGGGGCGAAGCTCTAGGGCTTCTACGATATCATTTAGTGGAAAAGACAGTATTTTTATTTTAATGAAACAAGTGAATATCCTTGATATGCGGTATGCAGTGTCAATCGGTCACAATCCCATCAGCTTGCCCACCACATACCGCACACCGCATCTGAGGACATAATTCTCCTTGGCGGTGCCCACATACACGGAAAAGTTGCACGTTGTCAAACGAGAAAAACCGTATCTGGTAGCCTTTGTATCTTTTTGCTGAAAGAAAGTAATCCAGAAGTACATAATATGTATTTCATTGGATTGAGAAAAGAGGGAAGTGAATTCTTCACTGACTGGGATTAAATTGATTGGACATGATTAATTTGCCGAAATGATTTAAAAGCCTTAAAATTATTTTTGGAAGCCACCAGATCTGTTCTGACGGGACCTATAACAGGGCCACGGATAGTAGCGAGACGCTCCATTCGGTAATGACAGAGAAGGGGAAACGGGCAAATCTACAGGATGTGTTCAAAAGATTGGTTAGGATATCCGCAGTAGCACGAAGGGGAGTCAACAATATTAAAAACAAATAATCACAATCCCAACAAATCAGATGGATTAAGAATTGATGCCACTAACCTGGTTCGTTCTTGATAGATTTGCAGTGGTCCGACTAGTCAATTGCGAGCGGCACCAACACCAGGACAGGCTCCCGATCTGAAGCTGAACATTGGTGGTTAGTGGAAACAATGTCTATGATGCGATACACCTTCAACAAAATAAACGCACGATTCACTATACAAGGTCTTATTGTGGCTGATGATCAAAGGATACTAAGGTGGGAAGTGAACTGTGGTTGCGGGTAAAAAAAGAATGTTGAAGTTTTGACAATAAACATTGTTAACAATGCATACCCACATAATTTGCAACCACTTCTTCTTGTCGATTTGACGAGCTGTTCATCTCATACTACTCATTTTGCGTTAATGAGGCTCGACTTTTCTTCCATGGAGTCTTACGGGTGAGCGCTGATCGCTGATCGCCTCATCAATAGTTAAATGAGCAATAAGAACAGTTCAATACGATATTGTGTGATATATTTCCTTGATAGCAACCACTTTTAGTATTAAATGGTTAAATTAATCTTTTTTATGATATTGCGATAAACGTTTGAAGTAGAAATTTTCCCCAGTCGTACATTCCGGAAATACGCGATAAATTACAGTCGCGTTCTGCTGGTAATCTTTTGAATTGATATTATATTCTACTGTGAAGATGTGTAGGTACTCGGTACCGTAATAAAAATGCAATAAAAAAAATTCATGGAATGAGAATAGCATAACGCATAGTAAAGACCGGAGTTCTATTCGAGTCATGTAGACGAGGCTTCTTATGATCTTCCTTCGTTCTTTTTAAAACAGAGAAAATAAATCCTTGCCTCTGCAAAGAATTCGCTTCAAAATGATCATTTATCCTTTATATAAAACGTGTTTATTCACTCATTTATTACGCCATGTACATTTCTTAAACAACATTTTGATAATGTCCAAATGTTAGTGGACAAAGCTGGATTTCACCTCAATAATAATTAAGATTTCAATTTATCGCAACAGAAAGAAAAAAAAAATGAAAAAAAAATATAGAAACCTATCACCATTCGTCATTCTGCGTATATTTGCACATCCACATTTTTTAAATTTTGAACAAAAAAAAATCTAGACTTTTGACATTTGACCGACAATTGGCATGGACATCTCACATCAATAATTTAATTAGCAAAATAGCAACATTATCGATTTTTTTTTCAAAAAATCAAAAACCTTGTTCATAAAACGGAAAAAATCCCATCTATGAAAAAATGACATAAACAGACTACAAAGACAGCAAAATAAAATATTAAAGCTATTATCTGACTTCGCTTTTCTAAAACCAACTAAAGAACTGTTTAAAAAACTAAATAACACAAGAATATTAGAAAATATCACATACAACATTCCAAAACAAGACTAGGACAATCAAGACTAATAAATCAGGGACTGAAATTATACAGTAAACTACCAGACAAAACTAAACAAAAGACTCTGCCAAACTTTTCAAAAGGTGTAAAAAATATTGTAATCAACAACAGAGCATGAAAGAAAAAGATATATGAATTTGTAATATGATCCGTAAGGGTTGATAAATAAATTTCAAATCTTTTTTTATTGTTTTATTAAATTATTAAATTAAATTGTAAAATTAAAAAGCGTTCTAAATTTTCAGTTCGGATTTTAGTTTAACAACAAACGTGTAACGGATAGTTCCGATTTGCGCTTGCTATGACGAACTTCAGCCCTACAAGAAATTGGATACAAAAATGTTTTCTTACGTGCGGTAAAAATTAAATTATATGGCAAAGTATCTGGAATATGTACGAAAAAAGGATTGAATAATATTGAATTTATAATTACCTACTTTGAACGACGACACGAATCAACTGATGAAAAGAGAGTTGTGGAAGATTTCCGGTTTACTTACCGTCAACGGACCAATCAGCAGAACTGGCCGAGAAGAAGCGAAAGAGAACTTGATACGTCACACGCGGAGTTATTTCAGAAACACAAAACTTTATAAAATATCCATACATAAATATTAAGATTTTTTTGGATTTGTTTAATAGTTTATTAATATTTTTTTTTAACTGCTGAAGTTCCTCATTACCTTCGGGCCGTTGTATTGCTGTGAACTATAGCTAAGCTCGTGGTTGATAAACAGAATGGTTTTTGGCCGCATGAATGACTATTAGCCAATGGCATGTTATTACTCTAAGGGCTAATACGATTCAAGGAAAATAGGGGATCATAAATAAAGACAGAAAAAAATATTGTTTGAATTTTGAGAATCACGTAAAATTAATAAAACATCATCGATCGGTTGCCATATTGTCGACAGCTCCTATGTGATGCTAAAGTTTCCCAACATCTTGCGAAGCATGCTTTCGCGTTTTATGACGTAGTCATCACCGTACATGCATGTGTGTGTGTATGTGTATGTATGTATGTATGTGGACTGTAAAGGTATTCTCGGCTGGGGTAATCTGTGATTGTTCCCACACCACTCCGCTGAGTAGACGGATGACTTACCAGGAGCACAGACGAGCATGTGGGTGGGAATTACCTATCCCAGCGTGAGTCGAGTACGTAAGCCGGCTCGATACACATTCCCCGCACAAAGCCGGTACAGAGCCGTATACGTATTACCTGTTTACATGTTATGTTCTCCGGTGCCTAGTACGTAGAGTTCGTCACTTTGTTCGTCGTGAGTCTGGCGTGTCAGAAATAACGAATTGGTTTCGATATTATCACTAATATTTTCTACCTCACAAAAGACGCCTTTTAACAACGTAATTTTTTTGTAAAATTAAAATTATTTTTCTTAAAACATAGAGATGTTTCGGGACGGTCGAGTTCATTCTTTCAATTTCTTCTTGAAATGTGAAACACGTAGATTTCAGGAGTCGGGAAAATACAAAACATATTGATTCCTCAAAGTCAACCATGGCTAAACTTATCAACAAATCGAAATGGTTAAATTTGTTAAGAAATCCCGGTGTCATTAATTTACTCTATGGTTTTCTTAAAAAGGTAATATTTGTATATTGAAATACGGAAACCATTATATTGCGCTCTCTTACCAGCCTTCAGAAAAAAAATATATATAATGATTTATTTTATTTATTTATTCAAAGAATACCTGTCATTATAAAAAAACAATATTTACAAATAATCTTAATTATAGGGCAATTATTGTTTTCTATGTATAACCTATGGGTAGGTAACCCCGACAGAAAATTCCACCGAAGAAGGCAAAGGGAAACCACTTCGGTCAATAATTCCCAGGATATCACCATGAAGAGAAGCTTTCTCCCAAGTGATCGTCAACGTCGGGAGGACAAAAAAAGCGTACCCGTGAAAAGTCGTTCCGTATCATTCCACTTGTAAAAGAAATAAATATTACAACATTAATTAAAAGAAAAAGTTTTTTGTTTACTCAGTTTTTTTTATTATCATTATTTTTTTATTTTAGTTTTTTTACAATAAACATAACTGATAAAACAGAGTATTAAAAAAATAAAGCATAATTACATAGCAATGAAATACATATTAATAGTAAAAATAGTAAACAAAAAATCCCACAAAGGCATGGCAAGAAAATGTTCATGAATTTTTGCTCCTTTAATAAATAATTGACAGTTATAATTTTTGTGTAACATAAGAAAGAAAATGTAAAATATTCTGTAAAAGATTATATGGCATTTTATTTATTGTTCGTGGGTATACAAGAAAATGTTTATGAATTTTGCTCCTATAATAAATAATTGATAGTTATAATTTTTGTGTAACATAAGAAAAAAAATGTTAAATATTCTGTAAAAGATTATTTGGCATTTTATTTTAAAGTAATTAAAAAGGGAAATAAAAAATATTTTTAAAAAAACACAAAAACACTCACAAAATAAATCATAGTAAAAAAGAATTCATATCTTTAGTTTGAATCCAGGATAGAGCATGTTTTTTAAAAGAAAGAAAATTTTGAAAGTTTGTAATCAATGAAATATTATCAGTAAAAAAAGAATTAAAAATTTTTGGGCCTATAAAATATGCATGTCTCTGTGCGAGACTCGTTTTACAATGTGGTATTTCTAACACACGATTCCTTCTTTGACTTGATTTATTTGAATTACTTTCAAATAAATTTTGGTTCTTAAATATATATTTTAAACATTGAAATCAATATATTTGTCTTAGATCTAAAAGTTTAGCTTCTTGGAACAATTAGATAGAGGGAAAAGTGCGATTTTTGTGAAGCATTATTTTTAATATAAATTTTTGAACAGTTTCTTATGGTTTAATATGATTGTTGTAAGTTCCCCTCATCCAATTATTCCATAGGAAAATGATGACTGTACAAGTGCATAATTTACCATTTTGATCGTATTTTTAGCTGGGCTTAAATATTTGGTTTTTTGAACACATAGGTTAAATATCTTAGTTTATTAACAATTACTTCAAGATGATTAGTCCATTTAAGTTGACAGTCAATGATTACTCTCAGGTATTTAATGCACCTTTCAGACATCATGTTTTCGCAGTTATTACATATGTCAAGATTACAATATTTATTATGAAACATTACATTAAGGGAAGAAATAGGGGAAGATGATTTTGAGTTGTAAAATGGAATAAACAGTGTTTTATTACAATTTAGCGAGAGAAGATTTCGATCTAACCACTCCTTGATAATAGGTATACATATAATGGCTTTTTAAAAAGTATTATCCCAGGTATCACTTTGTTCAATTATTGCAGTATCATCTGCATAAGAAACTAATTTATCAGGGACAGCTATATTTCAAAGATCATTAATATATATAAGAAACAACAACGGGCCAAGAACCGTTCCTTGTGGGACTCCGTGTATAACAGTTTTAGTATTACTAACATTAATTCCGATCCTGGTACATTGCAGTCTATTTGTTAAGTAACTTTCAAAAAACAACAAGCACTCATTTTTTATGCCAATTTGACGTAATTTACTTATTAAAATTCTATGATTTACTGTATCAAAGTTCTTCATATGTCAATATTTTATCTAAATACACACCAAGGTCATAATTTCAATTCAATGCGTATTGAAAACAAGAAACGCTGTATTTATTATGGACCATTTGTTATATAGATGATAAATCATCGTACGGAACGGTAAATAACTATATTTTAACAATGTCGCCAAAGCTAAGAAAAGAATTATAGCATTCAAAACATGGTGGTATATTTGAATGCTTAAAATATCACGGATTGAAGGAGTTCGCAACGATGAAGTATTAAGACGCATGAAAAAAGAAAGATAAATAGTTAATGCAATTAAGAAAAGTGAGGAGTGAGGAATAGTCTGAATCGTGTCAAAAGAAATATTCAAAGGAAAACTCAATTTGGGAAGGCGATGAATCTTCCGGCCTAAAGTAAGTGGTTCATCTGTAGCTCCAAATCCTTGTTTGGAGTAACTGCGGACAAAATAAAAATTGCCACGATGATAGCCAACCCCCCCGCGTGGCAGAGTAAGTAGAAGAGTGTAAATGTATTTTATTTTGTAGTTACGTGAACGTAATACCCGCGTCAATTCTGTGTCAGCTTTAAACTCCAAATAAGGTTCGTCGTCTTCTGTTTCCCAATCTTGTTGACTTTATTTCATCGCCGTATAAATCCGACGTCCCTGGAGAGCTCGGTACACTGGCGTCGCGACGCCTAATCCTTCCCTGAAAACTAAAAGTAGGGTTCATCTCCTTCTCCCGACTGAAGAGTGCTATTGTCCTCTTTACAACAAAGAGCACAAAACACTAGAGCTTTCGAGCCATCTAGTGATCGGCTATTGGAGGGTATTTATAATATTACGTAACCATTTGTTGGCGGAATTTTAAAAGCTGTGATTTTGGATGATTCTTTACAGTTTTATTGATCTTTTTTTATTCAAAATACGTTACGTCACTTTTATCCAAACTCGAGTGAAAAAATATCGAAAATTGATAAACGTCATATGTTAATATTATTATGTAGCCAATTCGGGGATGCGTACAATATGATTCGAAACGAATAATTGCACATGGCCAAGCCAACCGTATTGCCTCCGCTCGGTGACAGTTGTCACCGGAGTTTGCTGCGTCCGTTGTCTTATTACTTCATTCCTTACAAAGTCGAACCACCGCACACCTTCTGAGACACCTATTCTCAAAACTCAGAATTTCGCTGTTTTGGGTACTAGTGAGGTGTTACGATTCGCATCCGTCAGAAGAGAATACCTGTTATGCAAGCGTTCAATAGGCTTTATATTTGGTTTTCACTGAGTAAATAACCGATCTCCAGAGAGCCTTCACACTGTTGAATGTGGCGCCTGCTATTCTATAAATATTTAGTAATCACTGTTAAAAATGAAATAGGATAAGATTCATCAATTAAGTATATCTTGATAAAGTTAAAGATTAAAATTCGGTCGGTAGAAAAAATAAAAATAAGTGGTAAAAAACAAAGTGATTTTATTTTCATTTAATTTCTAATAAATAATTATTTTATTCATTCTTCCTCCGCAGCGTCATCGTTGATCATATATTTTCAAGTACAAAGTACTGCGAATACATAAAACTTCATTCCTTATAATTTCATTTCCTTCTGTGAAATTCTCGTGCGGCCATTATCTCGAATATCGTTATATTATGACGCTCTAAAATATGAGTAAAACTGAAAACATCTTCAGACGTTGGTTTGTAGTCATTTTCTTCTTTGTGCGTTAATTAAAAACTTAATTAGGGAATAATGTTAGCGCGTTGTAAAAAATGTATTTACTGTGGATTCTACATAATATGAACGCTACTTAAGTTAGAAATATAAATATGAAATATTTTTTTTTTTAATTGAATCGGCATTCACTTCGTAACACTTCATTATAGATTATTATGAAAATAAAACTTTGTTATCAGTGTTACACAATTTTATTCTTTTACAAGAACACAACTATAGTTTCGGGAGAGCACTCCTCCCATCGACGGGTGATATAAATCCGTGGCGGCCTCCGTGGTGTAGTGGTCAAGACGCTTGACTCACGCACGGAAGGTTCCGGGTTCGATTCCCGGTGAGAACACAAAAATTAAAAATGTGATTTTTCTCAAGCCTGGTTGTTCTGTAGTGTAATTCACCACTGTAATTGGGCTTCCTGGCCTGTTGTGGTGCAAAAAAAATGAAATGAAATGAAATGAAATAAAACCTCCTGTTTTAAAACCTGTTTTATATCACCCGTCGATGGGAGGAGTGCTCTCCCGAAACTATAGTTGTGTTCTTGTAAAAGAATAAAATTGTGTAACACTGATAACAAAGTTTTATTTTCATAATAATTTATAATGAAATAAATTGTTCATAGTTATTATTACGTCTCTTTTATGGTTTTTTGTAGACAGAAATCAAGAAATTATTTTTATGGTTAAACGATCTGTAGTTATTTGAACTTTAATTTTGTATGATATTTCAAATTGAAAATGAATTAACATCTTGATTTGTTACAACAGAGAAGGAAAACATTTTTGAGAGGAGAATATGGAAGTCTAGGCATTTACAAGGCTTGACCCTAGCTGGTTAAAGTGGCCACTTTACACACTGAGTTACATTCGCCATTCTGCTCATGCTTAAACATCCAGATTTTCTCACCTCTTCCATTTGTTGACGTGTGTGAAGTAAAAGAGCTGAAACCTTTATCGTGTTGGTGGTAAACTTCCTACTAGGCAACGCCTGAAAGCAATTTTTATACCTCTTATACCGGTTTATTTAATGAACAATGTTCTGATTTTGTCCAAATGTTTGTTTGACATGCTAAATTTCTTCTCGAGGGAGTTATTTAGATCTGAATTAATTACAACAGAGAGGTAAAACATTTTTGAGAAGGGAATATGTTTACAATTGCCGGCCTTAAATGAGAGACATCTTAAGGCCTCGGTAACTGGTTGCCAGCAGTAAACAAAGGATATCGGGCTTAAAAAAGAGACTGTCGGCCATAATCGGCTAATTTTGGCTTTTTAGAGCTTCGTTTAGTCATTCATACTTGTCGATTCGTGCGACAGAGACAACGCTCTAAGAAGCCAAAGTTGACCGGTTATGACTGACAGTCTCTTTCTCAGCCCGAAGCCTCTAATTTACCGCCAGCAACTGGTAGCCGGCAGTGTAGAGACAAAAGTCCTGAATTGAAATGTTTAAATATTGCTTTTCTTTAATATGAATATGCCCTTGAATATTTCCTTCAACCGGTAATACACTTTAAACTATTTATTGTGCTACGGCTCCCTCAAAAACAATGAGTGAAGTTACCGTTTCGGATGCATGTAGCCGGCGCAGCGCGCCGCGCGGCGCGCCGCGCCGGCTACTTGTATCGACGGCCCGCTCGGGGCGACCGTGAAGGTTAACTTTGGGTATATATATAACTGTGTTTTTTGTAACTTTAAGTATTTTTCTTGAAGTAAAAGTAATAATTGATTTATTGTTGCATTTTTATTGACCAAAATAATTGTGAAAACTTACTAATAATGCTGTCATCAAAAACACCATTTTTAAAACACTAAAAATAGCATAATTAAATTTCAAATACTCCTAAAGTATGTTATTAAGCTGAGTCAAGGCATGAAAAAGTTCTCAACATATCATCGCATCATTAAAATTTGTTAGAGATATAACCACTTTGTGGGATTATTTTCGGTTTTAAAGATATTACATTTTTCTTTATATGTGCCCGCGTAAAAAATAACGAAATTGAACTTACTATTGCCTTAACCCGCAAACTTCTATTATAACTCTTACACGAAGAATATGATCTTAGTGCATGAATCAGAAATAATAAGATATTTTGTCATACCAATAGGACAAGTAATGTTCGAATAGGCTTTCGTTGCCAACAACAAAGAAATTAAGAAGGTTAGATTGAGTCACAAAAAACTTATCGTGTTTGTATGAATTATGGTTTAATTAAATACGTATGAATGGCATCTGATCCCTTTATTTATTTTTAGCGGAAAGTGCCTAAAAAAGCAGCAAAAAATATCCAATTAGTATAAAAACATTTTTAAAATCAAAATAAATTGAGTTGAATCAACGAAATTATATTTTATTTGCTGGTACATCTCTAAACTGTCACTTCGAGTCATTTAAAATCCTACAAGTCTGATTTGGTTTTTTGTCCAACTAGATTGATCAAATCGTATCCTGTGTGTCATTGGCGGCCTCCGTGGTGTAGTGGTTAAGATGCTTGACTCACGCACGGAAGGTTCCGGGTTCGATTCCCGGTGAGAACACAAAAATTAAAAATGTGATTTTTCTCAAGCCTGGGTGCTCTGTGATGTAATTCACCACAGTAACTAGGCCTCCTGGCCTGTTGTGGTGCAAAAAAAAAAAAAAAAGTTAAAAATCTCTGTCGCACGAGTCCGGTATCTAGACACAATGATACACGTGAATGAAAGTTCTACAAAGTGTAAGTTAGCCGATCATGGCTAACAGTCTCTTTCTTAATTTTTTTATTATTTTATTTTATTCCAGTAAAATGGCTATATAATGCAGAGCCTATTCTATCATATAAACATGAACATAATTATAAATACAAACATAAATATAACAATAAACATAAAATAAAATTTAACCTTAAGCCCGAGTGCTTTATTTACTGCCGAATACGTTTTTAGACAAGCTCATTTTTGGTGTAAATGTTATTCATTTTTGAAAATAGTTGGCTTCTTGTAAATCCAAGTAAAAACTATTTTAAAATCCACCAACAAAGTATTCAACGAAAAACCCTAGTACACTTTGGCAATAAAACTCCTTGACTTGTGGAAAAAATAGTAACACGCACGTAAAATATTAACCCGGCGCGCGGCGCGGCCATATACTCGAGTGTTCATAAAAGCTATACTACTGTCTCACTTTATTGCCTTTAAGAATATATAAATATACCTAGATAAATTGCTTTGTAGTGTGTTACAGTTTTAGAACGTTTACTTAGCAAAATACTACACATATTTAAAATAATTGTAATAGGATTTTTTTTTTAATTAATAATTTATTAAATATATTATATTTTGTTACCAGGGAATCTATTTAAGCAACTTAAACTTAAAAAGTCGGTAAGTGGTTATATACTAATATTTACTAACATTAGTTAAGATGTTTGACCACAAAGGTAATGCTTTAAACATAAATAATATCCATAAAATAACTTAATTGGAATGTTATGTACAAGTATTTCATAAACTACATACATAATATATTATGTACATGAGCGTACGTAGCTATTCCTTTTAATATATGTGTAACTGTGTACCAGCAATATCTCGGGAGGGTATTAGATCAACGTCACAGGGAACCTCATAAGCTTTAATAGCAAAAGCTCCTCGGGATTACCTACCATTGGAGCTTGTTACAATAAAACAAATCAATAAACTAACAGTTATAAAAGCACCTGTTCGAAATACTCCGCAGCTAACCTTATTTTTTTAATCTACTGAGGTGGTTTTCTGAATCTTTTCTATCCCCTAGAACTCTCTAGGGGATAGAAATTATTACTCAATCAATTTTGGGAATTTTATTTTTTGCAATGGATTTTTTTGCATTTTTGAATTTTCAGGTAGCTTGAATATTTACACATACTTTTAAGTTTGTAAGTGACAATTTTTGATGGAAGTTCATTGTAATTTATTATAGAAATAAAATACGAGTAATACTTTAATCCACAAATTTGGAATATCCAGTGACCGGTTTCATCGCTTTCGCGACAACTTCGAGACTGGTGTCTTTATTAAGTGATGCTAGTAGTACTAGTACTTCAAAACGTCAAAATATACACAATAAGTTTCTTTTAGTTACCTTTTTTCCCGAAAAAGTATTTTCAGCAGTGCTTATTCCGTTTGTCTTCCATGTTTGAGATTCCAGGTTCAGTTCCTGATGAAGTTTTTATATGTTTTTTTACAAACGTCATCCTCCCTACCTTGACTCCCAAAGAACAAAGCTGACCATCTTACCTTCTTTAACGTAGTATGGTAATACGTCCCAATTGACCTACCAATACGATGCCCTATGCACCGCCGATTGCAAAAAAAAACTCTCGTAATAATTAAATGTGGTAAGTGAACAAAAAGACACGTCATTTAACATTTTTGTATTCAAAACAGTTGCGTCACAGCACCTAATATGAACAACAAAATACCTTTTAAGACAGTCAATGAATGGGCCGAGCATTGAATCGATTGTCCGTACTGTCGCACGCCAAATCCTGGTTCCCCGGTTGGCTGAAATAATAAACACGCTGTGACGTCACAAAACGTCGGTCGTTTCGTTTTTAAATCGATATTTAATGCGGAAACAGCAATAGGGTGGTTAGCACTAGTGGATATGTGTGTGTGCGTGATGTAGGCATGTAGTCAGGTAAGGTCTGTATTCGCGTGGTGAAAATAGATTTACAACATGCACGAGCCTAAAGTTGAGGTGATTGAAAAACAATGCCGTGTATCGAGCGTTCTTGTTTGTTTAATTCCATGTCTTAATTAGAGACTTTGTATCTACATACTACTTTTTTTATTTATATCAGGAGATTTGATATGAGACTCCTACGTTTTATTTGAGGTAGTAATTGAAAAAACCTGCACAAACCTGTCTGTGAAATACAGCCAGATTCCTGAACTGGAGGTTTTAACTCTTACAAACTCCTAAAAATAAATCGAACTGAGAATCGATTAGAGCTTATGTTTAAAACGCCTGAGGTCTCGGTTTTGATTCCCGGCGGAGGGATTTTTCATAGCCTCTGGACTAAATCTGAAGCGTGCGACTGATTATCTTGCCTTCATATATCAATGATAGAAATCCACTGCAAATGGAGTGCTAGTGCAATATCTACTTGATTTTATTTAATAAGTAATCCGATTCGATTTATATTATTTATTAAAAATTCTTGATCGAATTCCGTGGTAATTAAGCGATAAATTATAGTTTCGTATTAGTTATAAATTAAAATACTTAGGACACTTCCAAAAAATTAACCCTTTCACCCTCTAACGGGCATCTTCAGGCTGGTAAACAGCATACGGAGTTAACACTTTGTATCCCGGAGTCGTGTAAACACGTGATTATATAACCATGCGTTTTGTCCCGGTCCCGTGTTTTCACGTGGTTTACCAGCTGGTTTACTAGCTGAAAAAGTGCATTTTATTGACATCTAGTGACTTTTATTATTACTTTTTCCCTGCTGGTAAACCACGTGAAAACGCGGGACCGGGACACAACGCATGGTTATATAATCACGTGTACATAATTATTTATGTGCAAAACAAAAGAACGGTGTTAGTTAATTATTGAAATAAAAAATTCTCGTATTATTTTTATCTGTTCCGTACTTGAATCGTAAAGTCATTGGCCAATTAATCGGTTGGTTTGTAGACATGCGTAGTTTAACGTTATAAGCTAAAATAAATCACGACAAAGTTGAATAACCAGTTCATTTCTAGGTTTATTATATAGACATTATACTCGGAGTCCTCAACACTACCACGAGAGCATAACTGGGCCTCAATTATAGACGCTACCTCGGTATGTTCTACCTACTTGTCATATCGACATCATATGATCGAAACAAACCAATGGATGCCCGCGACGATTTAGTCCGCGTTCTTTACGTCATTAACATTTCAAATAGTTCTCATTTATATTCTAAATAAGCTTCTGTGATAAAAAGTGCTCACTTTAAAGCGATTGTAAACTCGAATGAGTCCCAATTCAAGCAAAAAATGCTCGCTTGAACATGATTTTTACATAACTTTTGACAATTACAAGGACAGTATGCCTGCCTTTATCTACCGAGCGATTACAAAGCCGACTCGATACGTACTCTCCGGATGATAATAAAACAGACGGAAAAAATAAAATAACTAATCATTTTTCTATAGTGGCACTATTTTTTGCATCTAGCCACTCGATTCCGAAACTGAGAGTTATGTCAGAATTTAATTCGACTTCAAAATTTACTTATTTCTCTCTCATATTTTTAATAGGCATTTCAGAAAAAAAGTGCCAACCTCAGAAGGATCAAAAATTTTAATAAATCGTACTTAAAGGTAAAATTGCTCGTTAGAACAAAATTTTTATCACTTTTAATGCGTAGATAAACGTATCGAAGGATCCAAGACCCGTCGATACAAACCGATGTACTTACATCAAAACTTGATGGTGGGAGGATCGGTAGCGTATCTTAGTAATCGGTCGGGAGAATTTTTTCTTAAACTATGACGTCATACTGAAACTATGTCATTTTAGTGCGTTGATATGTGTACCGTGACGCACGCTTCCCCTTGTTTCATATCGATGTACCTACCCAAAACTTTAAAACTTGAAGGTGGGGGGTCGGTAGTGTATCTTTGTTATCGCTAGACAAAATTTATCTTCAACTTTACTGTCAAGGTATGAGGTTTTTATCTCCCCATCATAATCAAGGCCCTGGAATCAAATATATTGAAGAACGAAAAAATCCCCAGCTGAAAACATTTTATCAACAAAAATAATCAGACTTTATATGAAGGTCAATTTAACGCGGGGCAGGTCTGATTTCGCATTGAATTTCCTTACAAAGTCCGCTCGATTTTCACTTCTACGCCGACACCTGCCCTCAGCCCGCATTGGCCTTTGCGGGCCGAGCTCATATCCGAAATGACTCAGCCCCACCGACGTCACACGGCAAAAAATGAGAACCCAGTCGATTAACCCCTCCGGGTATACATTATACGAGTACACGTGTCGGTGCGTATTCGGGAACTTGCGAACTAATGCGACAAGTTTGAAGTGTGGTGGAAAAGGCCAGAAAAAACCTTATCTCAAACCTATTTATTATTCCACGTAGCGAGATTCTTGATCAGTTCACTTCGGTTATTTATTACGAGTCTTTAAAGTACCTAGTTCAGACGTACCGATCCCCGATATTTAAAATTAAACAACATTCAATAAATACTTTTTTTGCCAAATAAGTTCACGTTGTATTACAATTTTAAACAGTTGGCTCTGAATATAGGTCCAGACGAATCCACGAACTTACCTAAACTCCACACACTTCAAATTCGCGGGAACATGGCTGACGTCATTTTTCTGTAGAAAATATTAAATAATTTGGTCGATGGTCCGAAGCATTTATTACTAATAAATTTAAGAGTCCCAGTAGAACAGACTTTTCACTACAAAAGACATTTTTTTCACAAAATCTTATCGATTGAATTAATCTTCAACTTATCGAGAAATATAACCCCACTTTACCTTAGGCCTACTGCGTGGTAACCAAATGCTCTGACTGCTACATCCAGAGACGAACTTTTTTTTAACGTTACATGAATAAAATATTCTATTTTTTATTACAGTATACTATATAATACTTGAACATAAAATGTTTTTTTTTATTTGGACATCTGAAATATTGAAATCTAGGTTTCAGTTAATATCTTTATATATATAATTCTTCTGTAAGTGTGATGTCACTGAATTTTTTTTTTCTTCTGAGGTGCGCGACTTAGGCGTCATTTTCGACCAAAAATTATCCTTCATTAGTCACATTAACAACATAACTAGTAAATCTCTGAAAATGTTGGGATTCGTGTTACGTGTGACTAATGAATTCAAAAACATAGGCACTTTGAAGTTGATGTATACTTCTTTAGTGAGAAGTCAGTTAGAGTACAACTCGACAATTTGGACTCCTTACTACAATTGTCATCAAAATTCTCTGGAAAGGGTCCAAAAAAATTCTTAAGATACATAAATTTTAAACTTGGAATTAGTCATGAATTTTTAAATTACGATTTTTTACTAAAAACATTAAATTTGCTTAAACTTAACGATAGAAGAAAAATTATAGACCTGTTAAATTTGTATAAAATTGTGCATTCTATATGGGATTGCCCAGAACTTTTGTCACTCGTCAACTTTAGGGTGCCTGGAAGGATAACTAGGCGGGTGCCACCGTTTTGCAGTAGTAACTCACGCACAGTGTATGATTGTAATGCCGTATTGAGCCGACTTCATGAACTCGGCAATAGTTGTTCCCACATATCGGATATATTTAATGTGGGGTATTGTTCTTATAGAACAAACCTTATAAACTTTTTCAAAGATGAGCAGTAATCATATTTAATGTAGTTACTTCATATATGATTTTCTGTTTTTTTTTTTTTTATATATATTTTTAATATATTTTTATTATAAACCTTATTATGTTTAAAATTTGATTAACTTTTTATATTAATTTTTAAAGTTCTCGTATACTTTTTATTTCAAACTTTTGTTTTATTTAAACTTTTTTTTTTTAAATATTATGTTATATAATTTTTAGGCTTGATTATTGTTCCTTAGTTTTGAGTGCAAATATGTAGTTTAAAAAATATCAAACCTTATATGTTTATATTATAAATTTGTAAAAGGCAATTATGCCGTGTATGTTAATAAATAAATAAATAAACGGCTTTACCGATTAACGTTCAGTTTTTAGCTTAATGTAGATCCTTGCGCTGAGCATGTTCGTAGATACTAAAATTTTCAATCCTAATATATAAAAATAAAGTTAGGAGCACGATTATTTTTATATTGACCTACCAGGGTTGCATTCGACGAGAATGCATACATACAAAAAATTTAAGGATGTTGTTTTTTTGTTTTAAAAAAAAGTTTTTTGAATGTTTACAAACAACGTTCGCTTTTTATGAATCCCAATCAGATTATTTCCTTACATTCCTTATAATTTCTTAACATTTATTTCTTTTTACTAGATTTTTGGCAATACTTAATAATATTAACAGACACTCGATACATTTTTGAAAATTGCATACCTTAATAGAGTGCACCTCTGTTGGTGAGAAGAGCAGAGTTTGAATTTTGCAAAAAAAAAACTATATTTGAAAATTCATTATTTTATGTTTTGGAATTCAACCATAAACAAGTACTTAGGTACCTACATATCTATGAAAAGGCTCTTTTCAAGGTAATTGCAGGCAAGCCAACGTTCGGGCAGTACAACGTCTGTTAAAATTAAATAACATAAAAATAATGATTATGTTTATGTCATTTAATTTTTTATCCCAATATCTCTATAAAATTAAAAATATTAAAACAGCTCGTTTATTTTTTTTTCAGATTCGTCTTCCTTGCCATCTACACAGCTGAGATGATCATCAAATCTATCGCTAAGGGCTTCATACTGAACAAATACACTTACTTGCGGAACCCGTGGAACTGGCTAGATTTTGTGGTCATCACGTCGGGATACGCTACTATAGGGATGGAGGTCGGTAACTTGGCTGGTCTCCGGACATTCAGGGTACTGAGAGCCTTAAAAACGGTCTCCATCATGCCAGGTAAGCCCGACATTCAACTTACCTATACATAGAATAGAAATGACTTCCACAGTTAGAGATGAACAAACTTTTTGTTCGGATGAATCCAAACTTCTTCACACCATTTTTTTGAAACTTGAATCATTCGTTATGTTTTTTAAAAAAACAGCCATTTTACATTGAGTAAACTACTGTATTAAATAATATTGATCACTGTTTAATAATACATTATATACCAATATAAATATAAAGATAAATGAAACATCTTCGCAAGAAAAATGCGAGAAACTAAGAAAACAAGAGAGAAATTGTTATATTTGACTGTTGTTCAATAAAATTACGAAGGAATCGATACTAGAGTTATTGTTAACTAGCTTTTACCCGCAGATATTAGGAAGAAATTATTTAGGTAATTAATTAGTTGTGTCGTTTATTAATAAGAGTTGTTATTTATCCTTAAGGATTTTTGCGATAGAATGATATATTTTATCGGGATTGAAAGAAGCTTGATCGTCCAACTATCGCTATGAAAGAAATACGATGATCCGTGGTTCTATAGTGACGTAGCATCTTTATTGTGTTTACAATTCCAAAAACCTGCCACAAAACTCAAAAGGAAAGCAAACCAAACTAAGCATTGATAAAACAAGTCATGTGTCTTTTTTAATTTTTTAATTTGTTAATAGAGTATTAAACTAAGCCAAAAAAAATTACATATCTTATTATCAGTGCTGTGATTTTTTAATGTTTTGTATTTCTGAAATTACTCCGCGTGTGACGTCAGAGGTTGTTCTCTGTTAGTTCTTCCCATTGGTTCGTTTACGGTAAGCCAACCGGTTATCCTTCACAGCTCTCACAACATTGGTTGGTTTATATGAACCAGTGACGTCAATCAAAGTAGTGCGTTTTTATTGAAATATATATTTTTTTTTTCGTACATTTTCAAGAAACTTTGCCGTACAATTTAATGCTATAACTTTTACCGCTCGCCAGAAAACATTTTTCGTATCTTATTTCCCGTAAAGCTGAAGTTCCTTATTCTAAAAATTTTAAGAATTGATTTCAAATTGACTCTTTTTGACATCCGCTTACTCATTTACAAATAATGTTGCTCATTTTTACTTTATCTCATATTTTTTTAAGTGTAGCTTTTTTTAAATTTTCGGAGAAAAAATCGAGTAGCTTATTTCACTTCCTATCTATCAGTGCAAAAAATCAACTCGTTAGGTCACTTCGTTTAGACGTGAAGGACACACAAACAAGCAAACAAACACACTTTCGAATTTATAATATTAGGTATAAATCAACTTGAGTAAAACCTAGTAATTTCACACGTATACATGTTGTTTTTTTTTTAAAGAAATATTTGCGTTCTTATGATTTACCGAAATATTTCGTTTTGATGGCCATTTTCAACGAGTTGTAAGTAACTCACTATTAGAAAATGGAATCAAGTTGGGGTAATGTGGGATCCGAACCACAGACCTTTGGTCCGTGAGTCCGAGACACTAGTCACATGACCACAACCCGATTACAATGACATTAGACAGTTAAATCTCAACTTAATTATATTTGCGCAGATTATATCTGCATCCTCATCTTAAAGTCAAAGAAAAGCATCTAGGTTCATTGGTGAATTAAAAATGACCCCTGAATATTTAAACCCGAATGAAAAATATGCTCTTAATATTGTTCAATCCAAAACACTACCTTAGTTCTTGTATGTTCAATAGACCATTCTACAAATTTTACATAAGACATTTTATTTGTTATAAAGTCAAATAAGTAAAATTAGTAAGTGGAGATTACTCAAAAATGTCAAAAACACTATTTAATAACGGAAAAAATAATGATTCTTTAGCTACATGGACGCGTATTAAGATAATGAACATTGATTTATTTAATTTTATGTATTTATTTAATTTTACAATACGCCCAAGGGGCAATTACAAAAAAGTATACAGGTAAGTTCAAACATAGTGAGTAATAATTTAAAAAATAAACAACGCTTTTTTGTATACATGTAAAAACAATAAAAAGCATACTGCCATGCAAAATAAAAGGTGAAACTTTACATAGTAAAAAAGAAAAATATATATATGGATAGAAGAAAAGTAGTTGAATTAAAAAGCAAATTGTAAATACTTGTTTAGAATTTAAACAAAAAAAATAAATACATTTACTAAAAAAAATGGTATTAACAAATTAACGTTAAAATCAAATATTAAACATAAGTTTACAGTAAGTATATATAAGATAATAACATATTGACATTCATAACTCAATTTAAAAAAATGGTATATTGAACATACAAGAACTAGGGTAGAAAAAACAACTAGGTGCGTTTAATTTATTTATTTGTTTATAAGGTAATAAAAAAATAATTAAAATAATCAAGTCATTTGCCTAATATTCAGCCATATTCATTTTCTATTTTTTATGTAAATTGATATTTTTGTTTCAGTTATAATTTTCAATTTACTTGCGCGCATAAAATAACTGAAGAGCCAATTATTCATTCCGAGTAGGGAACGTACGTCACACCATCCTCTGACCTAATTATAAAAACACCCATCTGTCAGAAACATTTCGTATTTTTTATCGTAAACAGTTTTTACAGCTCCTGAAACGGCATAAATTATCATCAAACAATATGTACTTTAGAAATTGTACCGACAGAATCGTTTTGATAGAAACGGTATGAATCCCTTTCAAATAATAAATAATGTCCTACCTATGTTTGTACTGTTGTTTTTGTCCGTTTTTTAAGGGTAAAATTTTACTGTGTTTAATGCAGTGGATGTTTTTAAATCTGGAATTAATTTCACAGTTATAACGAAAGCTAAACGAAAAAAAAGCAGAGAAATTATTTAAATCATTTAAAAATTAATTAGATTAACAGATTAAACAGAGATGGCGATCATTTTTGAAAAGACCATATAAAAGTCTAGGCATTTACAGGGCTTTTGACCTTCCATTAGCTGTTTTAAGTGGCCTCTTTACTCACTGTGTAACATTCATCATTTTTCCTATGTTACATAAAATAATGTTAGATAATTACTTTGTTTGTATATCGTTTTAATTCAATTTTATTTTATTTTTATAGTTATTTATTTCAAACTCTTAATACAAAAAAAATAGTAGATCTATTGCAATAAGCAATACCTTCCGGCCATCCAAAATACAGACCACATTTGTTGCAACAGAGAGGTAAAACATTTTGAAAAGGGAAAACGGTAGTCTAGGCATTTACAAGGGTTATCACCCGTCATTGTTTGGTTTAAGTTACTACTTTACACACTTTGTAACATTCACTATTCTGCATATGTTTAAACATCCACATTTCTTCAACTCTTTCATCTGTTGACTTTTGTGAAGTAACAAAGCTGAAACCTTTATCATCTGTGAACTCTGCAAATGTCTAGACTACCATATTCTCTTATATTATTTATTGTTTCAGCATTTACTTTGTGGAGAAATATTTTGAATTTATTTAAAATAAAATACTTTGTAAATTTACCACACAAGAGTTTAACACATTAAAACACGTCTTTTTTCGGGTAATCAGTATTACCCATCCTCAGGTGTAAATATATTATAAGTTTATGTTTACACCTGAGGATGGGTAATACTGACTACCCGAAACTAGTCGTGTTTTAATGTAAATTTACAAAGTGTTTTATTTGAAATAAATACCATATTCTCTTCTCAAAATGCTTTGTTTCGACGTTTCGGCTGCCATTGCGGCTACTCGCAATGGTAGCCGAAACGTCGGAACAAATTCAACACACACGGTATCACTTAAAAAAGAAACTCATTTATAAAAGTGACCGTGGAAACCTTCGCATCTACTCGGACCTTTAGTTCGGAAGTCCACAATGCTACCACAACTCAATTCCAAGTTAAATAGATATTTACATTTTATACATTAAATACCCTGTATTTCTTTTTTTATATTTATTATGACATAATTTTTTATTTGTCTATTTATCTCAGAAAATACACGTGAGATACATTTTACGGTCACATTCGTCCGTTTTTATTTTCCGGATATAAAAATGTAGCATTCATCTTTTTCCCCTGGCTCCTCTCCCCGTCCCCTTTACAAACTCCTTACCCGCTCCCGCATCCTATGCATTCCTTACATCATCATTTAAAATGTTTCTAAATTATTTTCAAATACCCATTTTCATACTCGTATGTAGGTACTCGTGGTAGCACTATCTGACAAACAGCTGCGAAAAATATTTTTTCAACCCTTGACCAACACCCGCCTGTTTTGTTTGGTTTAAAGATATCGCTTATAGTAATAAGCCCGCTAATGTCTTTACATTTCGAACAAAAATTGAAGAATAAATCAATTAAACAGATTTTATAAAAGCAAGATGATCTCGAGTCTAACACTTTACTGAAATATTGCATTTGAATCTTACAAGAAATCGAATCCGGGACCTCTCTTTTCCACATCAGTTTTCTGATTTTTTACACTGGATGAGTCAACTTGAAAACGCTTATCAAAGGTTCTGGTTTAATATCAGACACAGAACTGTTTTTTTTTGTCCGGTTAAGATAAATTTCTATCGTTTCATATATATTATCTCAATTGTTTTGATAGCATTCCGAAAAAAGAATTACAAAATAAAAAACTGATCTCAGAAACTTAATACGGCAGTAAAATTGTTGAAAAAAAATTTTGTTCAAAATTTGCTCTGAGTATAGAAACTGAAATTATAAAGTTACCCATTTCTCGACAGAAACGAAGGAAATATTATTTTATAGATATCCTAATCTTGCTTAAGTAGTTATAGGGGAATTTAGAAATTTATGCGTTTATAGGACTTTTGACCTGTTCCTTGGGGAAACCTTAATCTTTAGTTAATCTAAATCTAAAGTTTCAGCGCGATACGTATAGTGTTGTAGCTACAGCGAATTGTCAAAGTTTACTAATTATTTGAACAACGGAATTAAACCCAGAAAATTTTCACGCAGTAATTTTTTACGACTTGCGAAGACGATTATCTCAACAAGAATGCCTCGCCGAGTGGCTTCTGTTTTTGACAATGAAGCATCACAATTATAAATTTTCATTGCTATAGCCAATTCAAACGTGGACGGGAGTCTTAGCGATGATCCAAGGACAGGTGCATTAAAAACCGCAGTCACCCAGAAAAACGTCGATGCTATGGGCAACCCCAGAAAGGAAAATCAGCATGTGATATATTGCAAGATTGAAGCATTGGGAATTTCAATTTTAAAAAATTGTATGATGAATTGTGTCTAAAAAAATGGTTTTCCGTTGGATGTCGCATCTTTTGACCGAATAACAAAAATTAGCTAAAGTCACTTGGTGTCAAAAAACTATAGACCGCTTCAACGCAAGAAACTCTAAAATTGTTTACAGCATCTTCAGTAGTGATGGATTGTGGATATGCGCATTTGAACCCAAAAATAAACGCCAATCATCTGTTTGGGTGTTTCGAGGTGAAGAAAAGCCGACAAAAGTTATTCGTTCTCGAAGTGTCTCTAAAAAGATGGTCGCAACATTTGTCTCAAAAGCGGGTCATAGAGCAATAATTCCTTTGCTTGAACAAAGAACTGTTTCTGCCAATCTGTATACAAACATTTGTTTGCCGGAAGTCATCGCTGAGCTTCAAAAAACCAACCCTGAACGACGAATCATTCTCCACCGAGATAATACACGTTCGCATACAGCTCGCGAGAAAACTGAATTTTTAGAGCAACAAAATGCCGAATCGCTAGACCATCCTCCGTTTAGTCCCGACCTAAGTCCCAAAAAATTTTCTAATTTTCCGAAAATCAAGAACAAGCTGCGCGGTCAAAGGTTCCAGTCGCCGGAAGAAGCAGTAGACGCTTTCAAAAGCGTTATTTTGACTGTACTAACAAACGAGTGGAATAACTGCTTCCAGAGTTGGTTCTAGCGCATGCAAAAATGTGTTAATCTTCTTGGAGAATACTTCGAAAAACTTTAAAAGCTATCTACCGTTTTAGTCCAACTCCATATGCGAAACTTAAAAGACAACCCTCGTATTGACAATTCTGCGCAACGTTGTGATTTCTGTGATTTCCCCAATTTTCCGAAGTTGTATGGGCACATTTTTATCTAGTTATATCGGACTTCCTTTCGCATTATTCGGCGCTACTTTAAAGGCAACATCTGTCGAGTTTTATTCTAATTTTTATCTACCAATATTCTTTATTTGAGCAATTTGTCGAGTTATCTGGTTTCTCTGTAAATTTTAAATGTGTTTTTTTGTATTACGTACTCATCTTTTTGTATTTTCTCATCGAGTACTTAAGTATGTACTATGCTCATTTTGTTTTTCTATATTCATTTTATTTTGAAAAATAGTTTAACTATGTATTATTCTGCGTTTCTTAGTATTTAGTCATTATTTGTATATATTTGATACTAAATTTTTTTATTTTTGTTTCATCAGTTAGTTTTGTACATATTTTATTATTGAATAATAAAAAGACAAAGGCATTCAAGGGATCCTGAGGGAGGGAGTCGACGTATCTTGTCGGCCTCTGTACATACGTCCTCCCCCCCCCCTTATTCATCTGCATAGAATTTGTATTCCTCGGGAATATTTTTTCCAGCTTTCCTCTACGCGCAGCTGCCAGAGAGTCCGCCGACGGCTGCGGGTGGATGGTGGGCTTTTGGATCCCCTCGATGTATTCTTTATTTAAGCGTCAAGTAAAATGAAAAAACGCCAGCTTTGACTAGATATTAAATACAAGTACTTGAATTTTAATACAACTTTGCTGTTAACTACGTTAAAATATGTTTTCATTCTTATGTGATGTCCCGATATTTTAATTTTGTAAACCTCGCTGCGTTAAAAAAATCTTCGTCAAATGTATATCTCATTTGAGATAAAATAAAATTTAGACGCAACGCGCAACAATTATTGTAAGTTGCGTCTAAATTTTAGGTCGCGCGTCGCTTCGACTTACCGTCAAAAAGTTCTATTCTGTAGCGAGGAAAACCGAAAAATGTTTGGATCAAAAATATTGCCGTTAATATGTAAATGGCATTTCAATTGCTGACTCTAAATTTCACGTCGCTGTGGATAACCGTTAAAAAATTATATTTTATACTAAATAATAGCGAGGAAGGCCGAGAAAAATTTGTTTCAAAAACAGCGTGGTTTATCCAGAAATGGCATTTTAAATGCTTAATTTAAGTTTCACGTCTCTACAGCTTAATGTAAAAAAAATCATACCTTTTGCGAGGAAGATCGAGAAAATGTCGGTTCGTAAATAAAACAGTTGAACTAAAAATTGCGTCATAAATGACGTATTCAAATTTCTCGTCGCTTCGGCTTACCGTTTTGGAGGAGATGCTGCGACAAACAAACAGACTGACTAACGTAAACATGTATTTAATATATATTCATAACTTAATACAGATGCATTACTTAAAATACATTATAAAGTTCACTAATTTATCCATATTTATTTCTTTAATCCTTCATTAATTCGAGTGAGATTCATTCGCATTATTTCACCCGCTTTTCCAAAAATACCTTCCAATTTTATTCTTTCTCAGACCAGTCAGTTGAGTTGAGAATATTTTGTGTGCAAAATATTTGTATACAAACACCATTAAAATAATGTTCGCCCTCTCTATCGTAATATCTACCGCTCTTTATAAACTCTCCGTGCGAATAAATGCACCAGGTACTAGACTTTTACGAAATGTTATTTTATAATTTATTCAACGCGAGTGTTTAAATTCAAAATGGCCACTGTATTTCGCAAATATATCATTTATAACATTGACAATACAAAACAAACTCTGAATTATGTTACCATACCGTTTAAAACTCCCACTAAATGGTAGAGAATCGAAATACACAATGCATTTGAGACAAAGCAAAATCGCGGCTGCGGAAAATAAAAATATGAAATGTTTTTTGATTTTGCGGATATGGCTACCCTCCGCCGAGCCTGGAGTACTATGGTATTGTACTCGTGTGATTCCAGACTTGTATTCGCTATACTAAAGAGTTTCGCGTCCTTCTGCGCGAACAATACGCCTTTTTTCATTACATTTAGTACAGAACGATACCCGAGGTGATTTGTCAATTTAATTGGACTCAAAACTGCTTGGGGTTTTTATTTTTAAAGCTGAATTTTCAAATAAACCGACTTGTTTATTGAGTTTAAAAGCTTATGTTTTTATCTCTGGAAAATAAAAAAGTACAAATGCGACCATAAAATTTATCTCATTTGTGTTTTGTTTGTTCTCTGTGCGGGTGGAGAATACAGTTCTGTTTGAAATAGAATCAGAACTCTGGACGAGTGTTTTCAACTCGATCGTTGCTCTCAGATAATAATCCTGAAAACGGAAACTGAGCGGGGATAAGTCCGCCTCGTAGCGTAGGTGTTGACGAGTTCACCTACCATGCTTGAAGTCCTAGATTCAAATCTTGATAGGTCGGAGAGAAATCTTGGTTTTAAACATACTTTTACACAGCAATATTTCATTGTTTCTGGACTAGCACCTAAAGCGCAGTGGCGAGCCGTGATTTATTTTATAGGTAATCTACAAAAAATGATAATTAAATTGTACCGATATATAATATGTAAGTAATGTAATTATAAAATACTATTTTTTTCTGTGGTTCTGTGAAAATCAACTCAAACAGTAAATATTATAAATATTTTATTTTTACCAAAAGCAACTTAGTAGATTTAATTCAATAATTTAAAGTGTTTTTGAAAAATTTATAATTATTTCATAAAACTAATTATAATTTATTATAAAATCACATCTACAAACACCTGAATCCCTTTTCAATTGTGTCATTAGCCGAGAAAATTGATTCCAATGATTTTGTTCTTCAAATCGTAATATAAGTGAATGGATTTTGTGACAGTTTTCGTTGAATTTTTCCCTCGGCCACGTTTCTGCCCGATTAAACGTTAATTCTCTTTTGTTGGCACATTTCTTCTATAATTTCTCGAACAATAGCCGATGACAAGGAATAAACGATTTTATACAATTCACAATGAAACTTTCCTCTTTGTTCCTCACTCAATCAAAACCGAGCCAGATTGTTCGTCCACCTACAGATGGAACTAACTTGCTCGTATATAAGGCCTTACAATATGCGAATTCTTTCGCTTTTGTTAATGTATTCTCTTTTTTAGTTTAAATGAAATGCTGGGAAAGATTTTAAGGGTTGTTTTGACCTTTACTCCGCTACCCCCTACTTAAATATCCGCTTCACAAAGCCATACTGAAATGTACCTAGTTTATCAGCCATGCGTAACGATCTGCCCGAGAAAAGAAACGTACAATATTGGAATATTTACTGGCGACCGTATTTGTTGGCTTTAATATGCTAAATTCTATCATGTTTTACTGTATTTTTTGTTTATTTATACATCTGAAAGGTTTTGAAAATACAGTAATTTATCTCTTGCGGTTTTACGATTGTACGTGTATTACAAACGTGGCATTTGAACATACCCTCTTCAGAAATTAGATAAAAAAGTACGTACGTTTAACCGAAATTCTGTGCTGCCAATAAACGTAATTCGTCGTCATGGTATGATTTGTACTATTTTTAGTTTCCATGCTTTTACGAAGTTACTTAGAATTAAGGAATGTATTTATCCAATATTCAGATCTCAATCTTTATGCTCATGTAAATGAGATGTATGCAAAATCTCATTCTATGTGGTACTATAAGTTTAGATATTGATATTCGCATCAAAGTTTTTACCATTTAGCTTGTTAAATCAAAATAAGATATTCACATTAAAATTAGTATTTGGGTATAATATTAGACTCGAAAATGCAAATAACCCACTAAGCCTCTATTTTGAGGCCTGTCAGCAGGTGGGATAGAGGGGATATGGAAAGAGGTAATGAAAAATACACCACAACACCCAGACCAATTGAGAAAAAAATGTTTCTTGGATTTTTTTCTTGCAACTGGCGGGAATCGATCCCGCGACGCCAGTTTCACAGATAGCCGTCTAACCAACTGCACCACGGTGCCTACCACTATTGCAGAATTCAAATTTAAAACTATAATTATCCCAAATATAGATTACTGCTCTTCAGTGTGATTTTAGCCAATGACAAAAATTTAAAGAAATTGGAAATACTTAAAAATAGAGCCATGAGAATAGTGCTAAAAAAAATGTAGGTATATTAATGTAGAAAAAATACGAAAAAAACTCAATTGGATATCAATAAAAAAAATGTGCTTGTTTTATATTAAAATTGTTACAATCGAATACCCAAATACTTCATAAATAAAATAGTGTTTAGTAAAACATTTCGTTAGCATATTACGAGAAATAAGGAAAGAATAATGCTGCCATTTTAAAAAAAAACAGAAGCTCAACATTGCATTTTGTATAATGGCTCGAAAATGTATGAAGAGATGCCTGAATGTATGAGAAAGAAAAAAAGTTTGAATGAATTAAAAAATAAATGTTGTAATAACTGTAAGATTATGTAATTAATTAATGTAATTAAAATAAGTGTAAATATTAGTTCATATGCTATGGAATATAAAGTAATTTACGATTTAAAAAAAAAAAATATTCCTTTAAATTATTACTGTTGATTTATTTACTATTATTATCTTAATTTATTGCAATAGAAGAATAAAATATTTTTGAGAAGGGAATATAGAAGTCTAGGCATTTACAAGGTTCGTGAACTGCCATTGGCTGATTAAAGTGGCCCCTTTACACACTGTACTATTTACTATTCTGCCTATGTTGAAATATCCACATTTTCTAAACTCTTCTATCTGTTGACTTTTGTAAAGTAAAAGAGCTGACACCTTTATTTATGTGAGTCAGATTCGTCTGGCTGAATTGTTTCACCTACTAGTAACGCCGGAAAACACTTTTCAATATGTATGCATCTTTTATACCAGTTAGTTTAATCAACAATGTTTTGAATAGGTCCAAATCTTTGTAAATCCTGCAGTTCATCTAGCAGTCTACAAACATTCGGACACACTGGTTGCGAACTATGCGGGTGTGCATTTGTCGATTATTGTTTGACTTCAATATCCTTTACCCACAACAACTGTTCACCTCTCACCTCCAGTATCCCTTGATAACCCGCCACAGCAAGACGTCGTGTCTTGTATATTTTTTCGCCAAACGTGTTCCGCGTCCTCATTTGTTTCCACCAACCACCAGTGTTCAGTCCCTGTCCGGGCGCCTCCTGTCCTAGTGTTGGTGCCGCTCGCAATTGACCAGTCGGACAGCAATTCCATCAAGAACGAACCGGGTTAGTAACTTCCATTCTTGATCCATTTCATTTGTTGGAGTTGTGACAGATTGACATTGCATACCTCATATCGAAGATATTCATTTATTTATGTATTAAAATTAAAAAATACAGTCCACTATATCGTAGAAGCCCTAGAGCTTCGCCCCCGCTATTTCTCGCCCCGCACCCGCGTGGGAATTCGTTTTCCCGCCACATCCTAAACATTTTTACTACTTTTATGTATACTTGGTGGCAAAAATAGATTAACGGAATACTTCATATTCATTTACTATTACTCTTATCAATTATGTTGACGTCTGTGAAGTTAAGAGATGGAAGAATCGAACGAATATAGACTTTTTAATATAGGCCGAATGGTGAATGTTACAAAGTGTGTAAAGTGGCTACTTAAACCAGCCAACGACAGGTCATAAGCCCTATGTTCTCTTCTCTGTCCTTCGTGTTCTTCGTCTCTGTTGCAATATGACAATATTAACAGCTCCCAAAGAGGTTTAATTGTCTACGAAAATTTGGACAAACTCATAACATTTTTGACTATTATCAATGTTTGCTCCTTACAAATTAAACTATATTTATATTTATTTAATTTTTCTGTACATGTGATGTCACTGAACTCCTCCTAAACGGCTCAGCCGATTTACGTGTGGTTTTCATTGAAATGTAGATCTTTGCGCTGCGCGTGTTCGTAAATATTAAAATTTTTAATCTAATCTGTAAAAAAAGTTAGAAGCATAAATCTTTTTTCATCGACCTACTAAAATTGCATTCGACATTATGTGTTTAAAAAGTTTGTTTTTAAATGTTTACAAACAAAAATTGCTTTTATGGATCCTTATCAGGTTTTTCCCTTACATTCCTCGTAATTTCTTCCCATTTATTACTTTTTGCTTGATTTTTGGTAAAATTAAAATAATATTAACTTGCATTCAATACATTTTTTTAAATCGCATTTATGATTAATGTGCACCCCTGTTGGTGAAAAGAAACGAGTTCGACATTTGCAAAAAGAATTCTATATTTGATAATTATTATTTTTATTTTTGGGATTTAATCATAAACAAGTACCTGCTTATCAATGAAAAGTCTTTTTCCAAGATAATAACAGGCAAGCCAACGTTCTGGCAGGACAATGTCTGTCAGGCCCGCTAGAATTGATAAAATCCGCTTTATTATTCATGTTGAAGTTAAGAGATGAGATATTTGTTCGCCATAGTGGGCACGCTAGGAAAATATTGTCTACTTTAATACACTTGCTTGAAGATCTATGAAGTAATATATATTTTCATCTCTTTCAACTCCGAAGGGCTGAAGAATGCGGAAGTCGTTTTATATTCTACGTGGCTTCTCAAGAGGAAGTTCTCGGCGCGAGATATTTTAATATCTTAGTCTACTGCTGCAAAACACCATATAGATTATAAACTTCCGCATCTCGTAGTGGTTTTCTACTCGAAACAAATAGCAAACTTAACCAATAAACATCGATCATTTCCCAAAGGTACTTTAAATGTACCCGTTAGAGTTATGTAGCGAATGAAAATAATATTCTTTTAGTTTTATAAGTTTTTAATGTTATTATTTTATTTGGATTGTTATTTTTAATTCAGTTGTTATTTTTGATACAGTATAACATACAATTACAACTTTTTAAGTATTTAATGTTATTTCTTGTATTTGAATTGTTTTTTTTTAATTAACTTTATTAAAATGAATTATTTTTTTTATTTTTTACTATTAATTTATTAGTATACACGGCACGAAGTGCCTTTTACTTTACAAAAAATATATATTGTGTGGAAATAAACACTTCAATACAGTAGATAAAAGAGAAAAAAAGCATAAAAAGGAATATAAAAAATAAAAAGTACGAAAAATGTTTTAGAATTTATTTTTTAAAAGCTATTTTTTTAAAAAAAGGACAGGTGCGTATATCTTTAATAATAATTACATTGAACAAAAAAACACTAAACTATAAAATCGAAGTTACGAAGAAAAAAATTTATTTTTTTTATTTGAAAATAAGAATCCAATAAACATAAAATATATGTTCACTAAAATATACAAAAACTAGAAAAAAAGTCAAGAGAAAGCAATTAAAATTTGAAAAATATAGTATAGGTTAATAAATAACTATAGCTTGACAAATGTAAGTTACAGTTCACCATCTTTGAAATAATTCAAAAGAGTTGATTTATATAAACTACACTTTATGTTAAATATATCAGCAACGTCAGAATAGTTATTGCCGAGTACATGTAATTATGTCATTATTCAAATTTACTTTATATTTTAATAACAATGTTTTGAGTATGTCCGAATATTTGTAGACAGGCTGGATCTCCTTCTTAGGGAGACACTAAAATCTAAATTCGTTTTAACAGAGAGGGAAAACATTTTTGAGAAGTAAATATGGAAGTTTAGGCATTTACAGGGCTTATGACTTGTCATTGGCTGGTTTAAGTAGCTGCACTGTGTAACATACACCATTCTGCTTTTGTTTATAGTTTGCTGTTAATTTTTATGGCTTAACACGGAACAGCCTAAAAAGCCATAATATTATATGTTAGTGAACATGTATACAAATGTAATATAAAATGAATAAATAATTTAATTAAAATACAATAAACCTTTTTTAAAATATAATTTAATGACTTACCATCGTATGATAATTTAATGTACACAATTAATCTACAACTCTAGTTCACGTAAGAATGTCCCGGTGTTGACGAAATTATTATTTTACTGCGCATAACCTTTGCATTTTATTAATTAATTATCGCTCAGCTTCGGTGAGTCACATTATTGCTATCGGTCGGACTGCAATAATTTTTCCTTCCTTTTCCAGCTAAACCTTTTATTGTCAAATGGATCATTTTATTTCGCTCTATAAGAAAAATAAAAAAAGATCAGGTGAAATTACTTTAATATTAGAATTTACATGTTTATTAATAGTTATTATATGAGAAATAGACATTAATGCTAATTCAATTATTTTATGAATTATTATAAGTAAATCTCACATCCGGCCCTGGCAGTTCTGGTAATGAACGCGCGTAAAATCTCCTGCCCCGGAAGAGTCCCAGGTTAGATTCCCCTTAATGCATGTTTCATATTTTCTGAGTTGTGCTGTGTAATTGGCAACCCTTTATTTATTAACAAGATAGTTGTACAGCGCTGTTCTGGGCTAGTTAATATTTTACTGCATTACACCTACCTGCTTTTGTACGATCAATGTCATAAAATATACCTATATTTGTGTTTTAAAAAAAAACATATTTAAGAAATTGAAAACTAGGATCTCTATATTTCGAAAACCAAGGCAATATCAGAATTGTTCTTTCAAACTGGTATCGGAGTTGTCTCAATTAAAAAAAAAATGTATACATAGGAAAATCGCACATTACTCTCATCAATAGAAAAAGACAGAACGCAAAAATTATTGAGTAATCCGGCATAAGAGGGTTAAAAATATTCATTGTGAGGGGGTATATGGCGTGACGATGCGTAACTCGTAGGTCATTCTTACGTGAGTTATAGATTATATTATTTTTCTATGTTCATGTGTTTTTAAACATAAAAATACAAAACAGAGTAAAAAGAATCACGAATTGAGTCGAAAAGTTCAATAAAATTATATACTTTTTCAATGCATTAATATTCATAAAATATTTATTTATTGTCAGTTTGTTAAGACATGAATAAACTATTGAATTTGTAGCCATTGTCATCTCCTACGTCTTCTAGTTTTTATTTTTATTTGACTGTAAGAGATTCAACCATAAATACCTTTGTTTTCTTATATTTTATGAATCTCAATGTATACCATCATTCAACGAGATCTTAACAGATAATAACTTATTGAAATTTTATTTATGGTCTTGCCTAAAAATTTGTTTCGCTAAATAATTCGTCACACTTCTTATTAAAGGGTGTGTACCAGAACGAGAGTAGAGCTTTACTGAAAAATTAAGTAATGATAGTAATTTATTTAGACGGAGGTTTTCTTTCCTAAAAATTTCTTCAACAACAACAACATTTTTATCATTCGTCTTTTCAAATTTGATGAAGATTTTTTTTCCACTAACTTTTCCCAGTAAATTAATCGAGGAAGCAACACAGTTACTTTATTTATTAAGAAAAAATACATTTATATTATAAACATCGTCATATCTAGCATTTTTTAGCGGCTTTGTCACTTTTCCAAATGTTTGTGTTCATTTTGTAAGTAATCAATTTTTACGTAAAAATATGCCTTAATATTAAATAAATAAATCACTTTTTTTTATTCAAAGCACAACATACTTCGGGTAAACTGAATTTCCCATCATCAGGCCGGGATAATAAAGAAATAAAGGAGGGTGAAATAATATTAAAACCACCATTTAAGAAATATTTCATATCGACCTTGCCAGGAATCCTTCCCGGAACCGCATCAACCCTGGTTAGTGAATACGCCAACCACTGCACTTTTAGGTGGATTATTTTTCACGATTTTCGCATGACAGTACAGACGTCGGAGGACGGAGGCATATCGAAAGCGACAAATATGAGATTAGCCAGAACTGAAGTATTTTCTATTTCATTTTATGGAGCGGAAACATGGACAATACGGGCAAAAGAACTCAACATTATAGATGCCTTTGAGATGTGGTGCTGGAGGCGTATGGTAAGAATACCCTGGACCCCCAGACGCACCGATACTTCCATTTTTCAGGCACTGAAGTTGACGGACAGACTCTCGTCGATACTGATGAGTTCTCCGATTTTCGGTTCACCTCGCAAGGAGAGAGAAACAACGCCCGTAGAAGCTTGTTGCGGCCGGCAGCGCAGAGGGAAGAAGAGGACGACAGAGGTCTTCCATGCGCTGGTCAGACTGTATTGCGGTGTCGAGAATGCGAAAGAGCGGTCGCGATGCTCAGGCATGAGAGACCGACAAGGAAGACCCGAGAGTAGCCATTGAGTCGAAACCAACCGTCCAGAGTTCTGGTTCACAGAGAACTGAATTCATCTTCTTCCGTCAAATTAACTCAAATACAATTTCCGTCTAGATATATGTACAATGAAGTATAGATTACTATATTATTTATCATCTTCCGGTAGCCATAAAGAACTCCACATGTGCCAATGTGTTTAAGAAAAATGTTTGCAATTGGCTGCTGCATATCGATAGGGACGAAATCTACAATCTTTTTGAAGCTCGAGAATAGAAAGAAATTAATTTTTTGCTTTCCTCCCCTTGTTTTATTCGCTTATTATATACCTTGATATTTTAATGATTCTTTTTTGTATTATTTATTTAAGTACTCAGTCTTATTTGGCATATTATTTATTACTTTAATTTCTTACTCTATAAACCATATCTAAATAAACTATTATGAAAATAAAACTTTGTTATTAGTGTTACACAATTTTTGTTCTTTTACAAGAACACTACTTTAGTTTCGGGAGAGCACTCCTCCCATCGACGGGTGATAAAAAACTCGATAGAGTTATATAAAACTCAATAGAGTTTTATATCACCCGTCGATGGGAGGAGTGCTCTCCCGAAACTGTTGTAGTGTTCTTGTAAAATAATAAGAATTTTGTAGCACTAAAAACAAAGTTTTATTGTCATAATAATTTATAATGAAGTGTTACAAAGTGAATGCCGATTCAATTAACAATATCATATCTCAATAAATTATCATTCCAATTATGTTTTTGTACATTTTTCTATTGATTTCAATAATTCTGTTATTTTGTATATTCGTTTATGTACGCAACTAAATTTTTACAATTTACATTATTTTTTATGTTATTTTCTTTGGAATTCTTATATTTATTGTTTTATTCTTTAATTTTTACGCTTTATTTTTCTGGATTTTTATTCGACTGCATGTCACGTTATTATAATATAATCTGTTTTACTATAATATGATTTTTTAATCTTGTTAATTAATATGCCTTAACACGGGCACAGCCTAAAAAGCCTTAATAAGTTCATAAATATGTAAACTAGTATAATTTTAAATTAACCAATCAATCATCGTAATATTTTAATTAAATGGCCATTGTTAAAAAAATAATTTCCGAATATGACGAATTATTTACAATTTTTTTTCTAGGGACCATATCAAAATGCAATTTACTATTTTAAACAATAATTTTAGCCGGACCCGAATATCAATCAACTTTATACAGATATTTTAACCCGTGAAATTCAGTGTGGAGCAAAATAACAGTCTATTTATGTCATACAAAAGTCACAGAATATAGCAGCGGTAAAAACAACTCACCTGTGTTAATCGAGGAGGTTAGGCGGTATTGACAGAACATTTATTTCCACTGGAGTGGACCGTACAAGTGTTATACAATTACCAATTATTCATTTTTCTGTCATATTTAACAGCTCGGAAGCCTTTGCACACCGCATCCAATCGGATGTTCAGTGTTTTAGGAATAACATTTTTCTCATAAGCGCACATCCGATAAAATAGCGTCATAACTCGAGAAAATCTGGTTTTTAGTTAAGTTCACAAAGTAAATTGTAAAAAATACTCTCATGTCGTAAAAAATAACAGAATTGTAGCTTAACGATTTATATGCTTGATAGCTGTATGGTTTTCACGTGGTCAGCGACGGCGTCGTTATCAAACAGTGTAATGTAATATCTTTTTTCTTTATAACAATCGAGATTTACTTAAAAAATACTGTATCTTTTTTAAAGACAAATAAAAATATATATTACACATTGCCTTAAAGGGTGAAAAGGAAAACAAAAAAATTCAATTAAAAATACAATGTTTTCATGCGTATTAATTTAGTTTTATGGCTCTCCTAGAAACTCTGCTTTCATGAGTTATGACTCTATTTTATCAGATGTGCGATATGTAGATACTTTTGCCGGATGAAAATACTCGTACGAAATAAGTTTTTTATTTAATGTGTTCAATACTTTCGTCGTATCAACAATTTTGTAGAAAATTTTGTGTGACTTGTTTTACGAGTAATTGAAATAAAATATTTGCTTTTTAATTTTGTTGCAACAAAGAGGGTAAAATATTTTTGAGAAGGTAATTTTATCAATTTATTTATTTTACATAATCAAACAGTCGAAATGATATAATAACATAAAAAAGAACGGTTTAAAGACAGACCAGTGAAGTTTCTAAATAAAAATCATAAATATTAAATTGTGGTACAACGTATTACATGCGTATATACAGGCGTATATACAGGCGTATATACAGGCGTATTGCAGCCAGAAAGACTAAGTCTTTATTTATTTTAAAATAAATTAAGGGGCATGGTAAATATATCAATAGATGAAAAAAAACCTTTATAGTTTGAGCAAGAACGATAAAGAAAAGAGTGTTGTGCAAAGAGTGCCACAGACTGGCAGATGAAATAAATACTTATTTCTTGTCACGCAAAAGGGAACTTCCAGATTAACTTTGGAGATTAGGTTAAAAGAGTCCACGTTATTTTTTTGTAATTTTTATAAATAGCATAAATCAGATACAGTGCGTCTAATTCCAAGGGTTAAAATTCCATTTCGTTTCGCAGATTGGCTGTAATTGCAAAGCGTTTTATTGTTTTTAAAATCTAGGTATTTTAGAAATTTTTGTTGAACATTTTCAATCCTTTCAATGTTTGTTATGTATTGTGGGCTCCACACAACGGATGCAAACTCCAAGTTACTGCGTAAAAAAAGTGTTGTTGTGTAATTTTTTTTTATGTATTTGTTATTTTAAAGGGTTTGGAAATTTTAAAAATAAAGCCCAGCATTTGGTAAGGTTTTACAACAGGTAATATGGAAGTCTGGGCATTTGCAGGGCTTATCAAAGGGCAAATTTCTTCAATTCTTCCATTTGTTGATATGAGTGAAGTCAAAGAGCTGAAACCTTTATTGTTGTGAAGAGATTCATCTTACTGAATTATTTCACATACTTGGCAACGCCTGAAAACAAAGACTCCCGAGAGGGTGAAATCCAGTATTTTGTTTACAAACATTTAGACAAACTCAAATATTGTAATAAAACCAACTGGTCCAAGAAAAAGTTTGAAAATTGGAAAATTGTTTTCAGGCGTTGCCTAGTATGGGAAATAATTCAGTCAGATGAATCTCTTAGCGACAATAAAAGTTTCAGCTCTTTAATGCTTCCATTTGCTGATTTTAGTGAAAATCAGTAAATGGAAGCATTGAAGGAATATGGATGTTCAAACATAGGCAAAATGGTGAATGTTACATAGTGTGTATAGTAGCCCCTTAAACCAGCCAATGACAGATCATAAGCCCTGTAAATGCCTAGACATCCATATTCCATTCTTTAAGGTATTTTCCATACCTGTTGTTATTTGTTTATCTTAATGACTCCCGAGGGGGTGAAATCCAGTCTTTCGTCTACAAACATTTGAACAAACTCAAATATTGTAATAAAACATTTTATTGTTAAGTTTTCTCAGTATGGGTTACTAAGTTGGGGTAGCATAATTTTTAATGTTGCGTATTTTTAAAAACTAATAAATTATTAGTAATATAGTTGGCTTCGTGGTATAATGGTCAGCGCATTTGCCTAGCATGCAAGAGGTCACGAGTTCGATTCCCGACATGGTTGAAATGAAATTATTTAAAATAGTGTTTTTACTCTTCATAGTACTTGGACTGGTACCTGAAGCGTAAGACTGATCACCTTACCTTCAAAAAATATCGGTCCACCCTACTGTATAATTATATGAGAATATTAAAATTATTTATTCATGTTTATGTTTTTTATCTTCTTCAATATTATTACATAAGTTGTTTTTTTTATTTTTACTATCTTATTTTTTTTTAATATATTTATAAATGTACTTATTTATTGTATGTACATTTTTTAAATTCAATTTTTTAAACTTTTTTATTATTATTAATTCCATTTACATATTTTATTTTCAGTTTCTTAATTATTCACATTTCTTAACTTGTAAATTAATTTTATTCTATAACTGGGTTATTTTATTGCGTAGACTTAATTGATAACTGACATAGTCGTAGAAAATGATTATTGACTGTTTTTACAGTTTAATTTCCAACGTACCTTTATCTTCTATATAAATTATATGTAAGAACTATTGTTTTTTCCAAATAAATCAAGTAAAAATAATTTATTTTAAGTACCAGTAGAAGTTGAATGCACTAATTAATCAAATCAATAAGTGGAAGTGTACATAGTTATTTCATTTACATAAAATATAACTTATTACCTAATTACGATGAGATTCTATTAAGAACAATTTTTGATCGAATTCCATTGTAATTACATATGATGATTATCATTTTCCAATAACGTATTTTTAAACTTACGAATTGTACTGCAATGAAATGTAATTTCGTAATAATGATTTAGTTTATTTGCAATATTTAATATGAACATTTTGTTGAACAAACGTATAAAAAAAATGAATAAATGATGTATTAAATTGATTAATAATAATCCGAGTACGCATGTTACGTATCATAAGATTGAGTGAATATCTTCAGCTTTGAATGTGGTACAATTTATCATGTGGATGGATTGGAAGTCGTTATGCCAATTTGAAACGTGAAAATAAAGTTTAAAAACTGGATACTTGCTACAGCAAAAAAAGATAAAAGTTCAATAATAACGCTTTACTCCATCAGAAAAATAAAATAAGCTCCTCAAACAAATGGCGCAATCTCCATTATTCTACTTCCCAAACTTCCTACTTTTTTTGCTTACATGTGTGTAAAGTGAGTATTTTGTATCGATGTGCGATGTCAACTTCTTGAAAGTCATAATATAAAATATAAAATTTTTAATTCGTTGCAACAGAGAGGGAAAACATTTATAAAAAAGGAAGATGGAAGTCCAGGCATTCACAGAATTTACGACCTGTCATTGGCTGGTTTTATTGGCAATTTGAAAACTTTACACAATTTGTAACATTCACCATTCTGCTTGTTTTTAAACAATATTTTTGACATTGTTTATTTTCTACATGATTGTTTTATAACGTAGCATCGTTTTTTCAGACATAGTTTACGATAAATTTTATATTTGAATCACTAGCTTTGTGGTTATTCATTATAATAAAATTAAAAAAAACAACTTTGTTTTTAACAACTTTATTTATGTTTTTTCTAATACTTCCAAACACACTTACTGATATAATAAAAAAGATAGAATTCATTAGTTAGACAATTTGAAAAAAAAGCTAGAGTAGATTTGAAACCGGCCGGTAGAAAAAAAAAAGTGGTTAAAAACAAAGTTGTTTTATTTATTTTACTATAGTTTACGATTTTTATTGTTAAATTATTTTTTTACATTTCGCATTATTATACTCATTTCTCTATAGCACTCAAATTTAACTAAATGCCGCCTATTTAATACCTGTATTGTACCTCTTTACCTCTTTACCTCTTTACCTCTATAAGTTCCTCCTTAAGGCCCTATTACAGCGAACTATTGAGTTTTGAGAATATGTTCCTTAGAAAAATACTGGGAGTTTGGTAGTTTGAATTCGTAAGGAATGTGGAAATAAGACAACAAACACAGTCACCCCCTGAATTCCTATCGAGAGCCTTAACCACACTTGCCTATTTTAAAAAGCATCCGGTTTTTGCGTTCCTGTACATCCAGGGGTGATAGCCTGTCGGCAGTTCACGTTTGTCCTGTACATCCAAGGCTGACCAGTTCGTCGGCAGTTCACGTTTGAACTACGACACGCAAAACTTACTGGAAATACACACAAAGAGACCTGGAGAAATTTCGTGTATACCATATCCTCCACCAAGGGAGTCAACGTGGATTGACTGAGTTAATTTTTTTAAATAAAAAATATTCGCATTCTCATGGTTTACCCAAATATTGTAATTATGGGGACCGTTTTCAACGAGTTGTAAATAACTCATTAGAAAATGGGAACCAAGTTGTGGCAAAGCGTGGTGAGATCCTCGGACCTCAGATCCGTGAATCCGCGTCACTAGCCACGGGACCACAACTCGGTTCAGGTTTATTGTCATTTTTTTATAGAAATAAAATACCAATGATTCTCGAATCTTCTGCTTTTAAATAACCAGTGCCAGTTTCAGATCATTCGCGGCATATTCAAGACTGGTATCATTACTATGAAATTTAATATATTTTTAGAAAAACGTTAAGAATAGAGAATTTAAATCATACTATGTAAAAGTATTTTTCTATTTTTTTTTGCCTGCAGGACCTTTTTGTAAAGTGTTACGGGGTGAATAAATACAAGAGTTTTAATATCGAAGATGTCTCGGATGCGATGAGCCAGTTATACCACATTTGTGAATTTAAGTATCACTTGTATTATGAATTAAAAAAAATTCCACAGACAATTTTCACTAATAAACTTCAATGTTCATAAATAATATAATGGAAACAGCGCCAGCGGTGGCGTATCGACATGGTATTGACATGGTACGTGAACCGTTTGCTTCCTGACGATATAAATTCGTTCAGGTGTAAATAAATCAGATGTTTAATTATTCATTTATACGCCCCATGGTTTATTACATTCATTAGTAATACATTTGAGTGCAGTAATAATTTTCAATCTAGGTGAAAATATTATTAATTAATATTATATTATAAATTATAATAATTTGAAAAAGAAAAAAATTCAAAACCTTTAATTAATCAAAAAGGAATAAGGGGTTAAGGTAAATTTTTGTAATTTTTAATAAAAAATAGGGATTGCTGATTTTGTTCGTGCAGACTTCAATTATCTCTAGAGAAAGGCGTTGAGTGATATTTGTAAATTCAATTTGTAGATAGAGCTATTCTTTATTTCTCTTTTACCTTAATGGTACATTTTAGGCTCTCTCGTGTGTTCCATTTCGGGTTCCTCCCGAGTGCCACCCTCTCCTCTCCTCCCATCCCTTTAATATCCTAGGGTGCCCTGTCAATGCGAGCGCCATGAATTCCTCGGATTAAATGAGTCTTGTGTGAAAGTGGCAAATTGTATAAACAGCGAACAAAAATATGTACCCGCTGCACGCAAACATTTAAAAAAATAATATCTCGATGATAATCGATAAGATAATCAAGAAAATAGTTCAAATATGACACAGTTTGAGAACGGCGGCGTTCAAATAAGTGATTGTATTTGTGTGACATACAGCCATCAAGTAAGTAAATAGTTGGGCTAGAATCTTTTTTTATAATTTATTCTGTATACAATACTAAAAATCAGATTTTTTGAGCTATTACTATTTTTATTGGATGTGCGATATGATGGTAATTATTCAAGTTGTAATGAACTGTTTTTGTGTAAAGAATGATTACATGGAATTTCGACTTATCCAAAAGTTTTTTTCTATCAGATGAGCGTGAATAAATGAAAAATTTCACTTAAAATACAATGAAATGAATGGCGATAATACTAGCTGATCTTCGCCGTAATATATGAATTTGATTTATGTTAATGTTGAATATCGTTAACAGTGTCGTGTTGGGACAACCGAAACCAGCGCTGGACGAAGAGAGTTTGAATTTACTTTTGCAGCCGCTGGTGAAGTGTTGCGTTGCAACGATGGCAGGCCTGGCACGTGGTGTTGCAAGTGCCAATAAAGTCTTCGTGTCATGTAGCATTTTACAAGAAATTAAGAAGGTGGTTGATATCGACTAAACTCCCCGCGAAGCAGTCGCCTGTCATAAGACAATGTAAAGTAATAAAATCAGTAATAATTTAATTAAACTGTATTTTTTTACAAATTATTGAATGCGACATAGAACTGTTATATGTAGAATATACAGCACATAATTTGCTTTACATTCTGCAAACATTGTGAAACATTTTTTAAGTTAATTACTCGCTAAGGGATTGTACTCTTTAATTTTTAAATGTTCGTTTGAACACTTTTAAACTTACCAAAGTTACTGCCGGTTTAAGTGTAGCAGTTAAAGTTGGTTTTAATTGGAAATTATATCCTCGTCAACAAGTGCTGTAATAATATTACGAAAGAATAAGTAAAATAACTTTTTTATTGCCAATCGTAAAAAAAAATTCGTGATATTTCTTATATATTTATTTGATGAAATGCCAGATTTATTTCTGAGCTACATGCTACTTCTTGCCATAATTCCTATATCCTTAGATAACATTTGCATGTTTTGTAATTTTTTATTCAATTTCAAATTTACAAAAAACGTGAATGGGGGTACGTCTTTATTTCAGAATATATCTCTCAAACATATGCAACTATTTTTGTTTTTATCTGTGTCTAAGCGGATAAAAAAATTAGTCCTGTGAGTGTAAAATAGAACCAGAATCCTGAAAGAGTATTTTTGACGCTGTTTTCAGGTAAAAGTCCTGAAAATGAAATCGAGTGAAGAATCGTCCTTCTCGTTGTGTTGTGAATACTGCGATTGATATGAAATATTTGTTTTTAAAGGTGGTTAATTGTAATTTATTTTACTGTTATTACATTCGATTAAGATACGCTGCATTTACTCAACAAATTCAGTGTCCCTTTACACCGTCAGGTGCAGATAAGTGATTTTTAGGTTTATTTTAGGAAATACGAAGAAACGCGAAAATGATTTTTTTTAAACCTGTAAACAAACTTTTCGGAAAACTTCATAAGCAATGAAAATTAAATATCTTTCGATTATTCTACTCTCACAATAAACAAGCTAACCCGACTAAATAGTTTAAATAGTTCTTTTTTCAAATGGCAATTTGTCTAATCAAATAACTCATTCCCTACCATCAAACTTTAAACCTGCATTCTACCCAACTAATAATACAGGAGAATTAGTAAAAAATCAGCAAGATAAAGTCCCAATTCAATTGTAATGATTGCGATTCAATAAACGAAAATATCATTTTAATTAAGACACCGGATTAAACGTTTTTTATGTTGAAAATAAAATATTAAAATTAGACAATGAAATCTTAGAAGTTAAGAAAGCTATTGAGAAAACATTAATAAATAACCAAACGAACAATATTTATATCAATATTATTAATATTTACCACAAAGTTGTTGAATCACATATTTAGTGCTTTAAATATAAAATCTAAAACAATATTTCCTTTAGTCCACTCCTGTCTAGTTTTAAAAAACGTTTAACTTAACACTTTCCATCTTTACAAGACAAAATACTTGATTCATTAGTTTCATTAGTTTGATGATATTTAGTAATCACTGTTCAAATAAAGTGGGAGAGAATTCATTCGTTAAGTATTCCTTGATAATAAAGAAAGGGTAGCTTTGAAACCGGTCGTTAGAAAAAAATAAAAATAAGTGGTTAAAAATGAAGTTGTTTTATATTTATTTTATTATTTAATAAGTATTTGGAAAAGCAGGATAGGATCTCTTGTATTTTCCATCCATACTTACCGTTTTTTAACAAATAAATTTTGATTTTTGATGAGTTTTATAATATATATGAGGTACTGACATTTTGCATGCATCTTATAAAAGTTCGAGTAACATCATTCGTTATTTTTTTTTAATATTTCGCATATTTTCATACCTACATATCTTGAACATTCTGCGCAACTCTGTTTATTAGACAGAAAAAATAAATTAACCATTGAGTTTTTACAAATTTATATTTTTTCCATGATCTCTCTCCATTTTTCCTTTCTTACTGCTGGAACTCCCATATCTTATAAGCCTTGAAAAGTTGTTGTTGACAATAAGTAATTCCAGATGAAATTGGACGAATTAAGAAAAAATTAAGCTAATGGGGGTCTCGTTAAATGTGTTGTACCAGGAGTACAGAAGAGAAGCAGATTATAAGGCAGCGTTCGAGACATATTACATATTCACGCTCAGTTAGCCTCGGTAGCTGTAACCATGAGCGTAATGCCTAACGTAATACCCTCACCCGAGTCATTACAACTAACTTCTTACCTCTCCACGACTCATTGTCTCCTGGTAGAGGTTTTCTGAAGGCTTGATCAATTTGAGGCATTTATTTGGAGTACGTAGGAAATATTTGTTTTAAAAATATTATTATTACTGGGTTTAAAATCTTTTTTCTTAAGGTGGTTCTTATAAAATTATGGTAAAAAATAGATTTTAGCTAAATTTAATAAAAATGTAGATAGTAAGTATTTTGTGTTTCAATAATTGTTTTAAAAATATTATGTTAACACATCGTATATTTTATAGTTCAATAATTTCTATAGCGCCATTTTTTTGGAAAATAACCTCAAAGGCGCTGTATAATAAATAAATATCCAAGCACGTCTTGCAGCTACAGAACGCATGAACAATTGGGATTCTAGTTCCTCGTTTCCAACTATGATCTATTTAAATTAAAACAGATAAGAGCTAGATAACGCCTTGCAACTACAAAGCGCACGGACGATAAGTAATCTAGCCCCTATTTTCATAATGCTTTAATTTGACAATGAAGTTTAGTCATTTTTGAAAAAACATATAATTGGAACCCTGTATTTAGTAGCCCTACGCCTTACGTGTTAAATACAAGGCTAAGGTACTAGGAAAAAATCGTTATAATCTTGGAAATGGGATGTTCGGTCACTGATTTTGGTTTATTACCTTTATGAGTCCAATCACCATTGTTGCAAAGTCCAAAAACAATGGCGCGTGATAACTACATTTACCGACAGTGTGGGTATCTGTTAAGGATATTCCATCTTTCCTGCATTCTGCTTCAAGATTATGGCGTTGTTAACTGAAAAATGGGCACTGAAATAACAGATGTTCGATACTCTGTGGAGAAAAATCATCGCATGGACAATAGTCATCATTCCTTAACTTTATTATCCTTAACGAATTAGAAGGTAGGTATTTAATATTTAATGCATTTAACAAAAAAGACAAGTTCAATTTTAGATGTACTGTTGAAATTTATTAAGGGGGAGTGGTGTTCTAGATAGTTAAATTTTGCTACTTTCGAGTTCACAAATCACAATTTTACTCGTTTCATAAAACGTCATACCGCTCGAAATTATTTTAAGTGGTATAGTATATTGAAATCAAATGGTCCACCCTTCGCGTTATGTAATTACAATTTATACACGTGTACATGTGTATGTCCTTAGAGGAAGTAGACAGCTTATAACATGAACCCGCGATCACCATTTGTTATAACTGGGCACTAGTTATATCCAGGAGAATAATTTTCTCACTAAAACTAGTAAACTTTAAGTCAGTTTCGCCCGAAATGTTGTAATCTTCAATTCGTACAACTTCTACAGAACATAAATTTAATTTTCTCTGAAAAATTATTTGACAAGTACTTTTATGGTATTAAAAGTCTTAAAACGGGAAAAAGTAACAAGTTTTTTAATTTTTCTAATTACTTTCTATGGTGTTAGGTAAAAAGTACTCGTACTGAAAAGTCAAACTTTTAATCCGCGTGTCATTTCTTTATTTATGCTTTATATAGTTCATTTATATTATAAACTTTTAATTACATCACATTTTGTATCAAAATTAATTAATCGTTTCGTCTGATAAACCCGTATTTGTTCAATGTTTCTTTGATGACTCTTTTTCATACTATAAATATAAAATAGGCGGCCTCCGTGGTGTAGTGGTCAAAACGCTTGACTCGCGCACGGAAGGTTCCAGGGTCGATTCCCGGTGAGAACACAAAAATTAAAATGTGATTATTCTCAAACCTGGTTGTTTTGTAATGTAATTCACCACTGTAATTGGGCCTCCTGGCCTGTTGTGGTGCAAAAAAATTGAATGAAAAATGAAATGAAAAATGTTAATGATATTTTTTCATTATTGTTTTTATCCCTAAAATTCCGGATTATTGTTATAATTAATTATTGTTTTAGAGAACAGTTTTTTATCCAATTGCTGAGTGTAAAAACGAATTTTTAAAGATTTTTCATTGACTTGCATATTTTTATTTAGACCTTTGGTATAAGCATTGGTCACATTATCCATTATACACATGTTCATAGATAATAGTATTTACATCCAATAATCTACGATCGAAATATTTATTTATTTATTCATTCAAAATTACCCTCGTTTAAATATTTATGAACTTATTAAGGCTTTTTGGCTATACCCGCGTCAAGTAATAATAATAAACAATAAAAAATACATAGTTAAATAATGTCAAATTATTAACTTCGTTTTATTTTATTAAGATATTACAACAACAAACTTTTTGAAAAAGGCATTTGGATGTGTAGGTTCATGACCAAAGCGGTTGGTTTAAGTGATAATTTTACATTTTTCTTTATTTATTCATTCAAAATTACACTCATTTTAATATAAGTGAACTTATTAAGACTTTTTAGGCAATGCCATAATAAATAACAATCAAAAATACATAGTAAAATTAATTAGATTAAAATATAATGGCATGTGATGCAATATAATAAAAATCCAGAAAAAAGGGTATAAGTAATAAATAATAAAACTCCAAAGAATACAATTTAAAAAAGATAATCAGACATCAACATTAAAATGTAAATTATGAATTATTCAATTAAGATTCATACATAATCAATAATACAAAATAACAGTTTCATTGAAATCATCAAATAAAAGTATAATAGTAAAATATAGTAGTATTTAAAATAAACAACAAAATAATAGTATCATTGAAATCAAAAGAAAAAGAATATTTATATTAAAACATAATTGAAATGATAATTGAAATATGGTTTCTATAAACTCACTATACACTGTAGTAAAAAATAGGAGTAATAAATAATATGCCAAATAAGATTGAGTGCTAAATTAAATAATACATCATGAAAAAACAAAAAAATACATAATGAAAAAAACATAAAAATACATCATGAAAAAAACATCAAAATATAAAAAAAGCAAATAAAAGTAAAAGTATGGAAGGAAAGCAGATTTTTCGCCAATTGCTAATCTCGAACTTAAAAAAATTGACAACCTCGTCCCTATCGATGAGCATTCTGTGTAATATTCAGCATCCCGCCTATATTTTTTCGTATGTCCATATTTCTTTCGTTGATTTTCACGGTGTAAAATATGTATTTAATATAAACGAAAAATCAAAAGCTTTTTCTTTTCAACAATTGTAAAAATATTGATCCGACACTAAATGAGTTTTCTCGCCTTCAAGGTCAGGCAGGCAAAAAATTAAGAACTCTCTTTCTGAATGAATAAAATAGAAATAAAAGTCTCGCTTTCAAGTTAATTTAATCCTTTTCGCGGCATAAAACACCGGCAAAGGCTTTGTCACTCTTTCTGCGTGAGTTATGCTCTAAACATCAGCCGACTTACTTCGCGTTCATTGAAAATTCACCATGGAGCTAGGGTTAGATTCAACCCACATTTTTTAAGTTAACCGCATACTTCGTACTGTATAGTGCAAAACAAAACGATCGTCGCTGTCACAAGATGTCGTTCGTGCTGAATACGCGGGCGCGGATACTTTCGGCGGCAAAACGTTTCCTCCAGAGTTTCCGGTTAGCGCGATAAACCCGGATTTCCGTAATTACTTCTCATGAATACAGCTGATATAGTAGAGCTCTCTGAACCCAACACTCCCGCGTATTTATAATCGAATTTTGATCGCCGAGTGAACCGTTGGATAATGAATTCATGTTTGACCATTTAAATTGCTAGTGAATGGTTTGACGCGATGCGACTATGGTAATTTTAGTTTCTAAAGAAATTTCCAATTTCGTTTTTTTTACAAAAAAAATAACAATAAACATACAATGGATACAGGTCAAGACTGCCAAACTGCGTATTATTATATTGTCAGTCAAATTTACTAAATTTCGGTACTTGGCAGATGCTATAGAGAGTTTTTGCATTCACTTAAACCAGCCAATAACAGGTCCTGTAAATGCCTAAACTTTTATATTATTTTATCAAAAATTTAGATCTGAATCCTAGGGTGGAAATCCAGCCTGTCTGCAAACATTAAGATATGCTCAAAACATTGTTGTATTAATTAACTGGTAAAAGAAGAAGTGTAAAAAAAAACAAACACCGGCCACAGAACTGCGTCTTTGTCTTCTATGTTAAAAGTTCTTTTTTCCTGTTTTTGTTTTATACAGTTAAACAGATTTATTGTGACATTGGCATCACTTTCATTTGTACAATCGTTCTTTAAATAGTAAATATTTTTTGTATTAAAATCCAGCATATAAATACAAATTTTACTTTCCAAATCCGATGTGAAAGCGTCAAATTAAAGATTTTTTTTGTCATTTTCCCACTCATTTGGATCTGTTTTAAAGGTCCTGTGGCCTCTTTTCAAATCCGCACATTGCAACAATGTTTTTTTAGCTTTTGTGTACGGTAAATATTTTTTTTTTTCAATAAATTGTTTCAATTCTTTTCAATTCGAAGATAACGAAAAATACAACGTCATTATTTTAATAAATAAGATAGAACAACATTTTCAGTTAGTCCAAATTTTTGTAGACAAGAACTGGATTCAAATCCCCGGGGAGGTGTTAACATTAACATACAACAACAGAGATGAAGAACATTTAAGAGAAGGTAATATAGAAGTTTAGGCATCTACAGGGCTTATGACCTGTCATTGGCTGGTTTAAGTGGCCACTTTGCACACTGTGTAACATTCACCATTCTGCCCATATTTCGATGAATCTCACCCGCATAAATAAAGGTTTCAGCTCTTTAACTTCACAAACATCAACAAATGAAAGAATTGAAGGAATATAGATGTTCAAATACGGGCAGAATGATGAATGTTACACAGTGTATAAAGTGGCAACTTAAACCAGCCAATGACAGGTCATAAGCCCTGTAGATGCCCAAACTTATAAATTACCTTATCTTGAATGTTCTTCATCTCTGTTGTAATATGTTGAATAAGATAGATATATTAAGTCTTGTTTCCTATGTAGACAAGTATTACATCATAGCCACAGGAGAGTAAACGTACAACGACGGAAATGGAGAACCTTTTGGAGAAGGATTTATTTTTTAATTTGGAAGAAACTAGTAGTTAATATGAAAGTAATGAGTATATTTCATTGCCATTGTTTCTGTGTTCCCACAGAAGTTTTTTTGTGCACATCCCGTTTCTCCACCCCGTCCGGGAAGTACGTCCATTTGCTTGAACTATTATCAATTTCATCCCCCAATTTTCCTCCCTCGCGCGGACTAAGTTTGTATTTCCGCAGGACGTGGCCGGAATAATATCCAAACTAAGATGTCATTTCTATTCCATAATTTCCCTTTGGTATAACCGATTTTCCGTCATACATTTTTTTATTTTAGTTGCAAATTATTTGTACCTTGCTACAGTTTCTTGCGAGGTTTTATCGAATACATTTACATTTTCATGTATCTTGAAATTGTATTCAGTAGACTTTAATTTTCTTCCACCGAAGATAACAATAGTAAACATCAAATCAAAATTATAATAAATTCCGTTTTTTGTATGAAAGCGGCTTGGCTTTTTTTAGCAGAACATAGAATGGCCTTACTGCACCCGATAAAACCTATATCTCATTTTTCCAAAATTGTTGACTGTTTTCTTTCTACATAACTACGTTCAAATACTATGCTACTATAATCTGAGAGTCTCCGGGTTTAGCAGCACGTAACTTCTGGCCGTCACGAAAATAATAACCGTGCTAAAAGGAAAACGTTTTGACACCATTTTATTTATTTATTTATTCATTCAAAATTACAAAATTAAATATTTATGAACTTGTTAAGGCTTTTAGGCTATGCTCGTGTCAAGCCACAATAAATAACAATAAAAATACGTAGTAAATTTGATTACATCAAATTATAATGACATAGATAAAAATCTAGAAAAAAAGGTAAATTTAATAAATAATCAAATTCCAAAGAAAACGACGAAAAAAAGATTATCAGAAATAATTTTTAAAATATAAATTATACAAATTAAGAATCACACATAATCAGATATATAAAATCAACAAAATAATAGTAAAATATAGTAGTATTAAAAAAAAAACAAAATAAGAGTATCATTTAAATCACCAGAAAAAGAATATATATATAAAAGCATAATTGAAATGATAATTGAGATATGTTTTGTAGAAACTCACTCAATACTCTAGTAAGAAATATAAGAAATAGGAACAACAAATCATATGCCAAATAAAAGTACGTACTAAATTAAATTATACAAAAATACATTATGAAAAAAACATAAAAATTATCAATATACATAAAAAGCAAATAAAAGTAAAAAGACATTGAGAGAGCCACGAAGACCCGACTGAAGGCCATTTCGAAATAAGTCTTTTAGAAATGCTACGAACAATTTTTTTACGGTGTCGTTATTTGCCTACTTGATAATCAACAAAAATGTTAATATTTTGAAAAAAAAATTAAGTATGTCAAGATGTTTGTAGATAAATGTATTGGATTTTAGCTTTTAAAACAAATTTTCAAATGTTTTGAATGCTACGCGTAATTTAACGTGATCACTGAAACCACTAAATGATAGATCATACAACCTGTAAATGCCTTGACTTCTATAATCTTTTCTCGACATTGTTCCCCGTCTCTGTTGTAATACGCGTCTCTATTCTGTTATAAGTCAGTTACGAGTACAATACTTTGTAAAACACAATCGCAAATTCAATTAAAATCACAAAGGCTGTTTGACAAAACGATAAACATTCCGAGAGTTTATTTGTGTAATAAATTATCAGACATTTAGGGTTTCAAATCAACTGGTATCAGACATAGTAAAAACAAAGGACCTTTCAAAGGTCCCGATAAGGATCGCTACAAATGATCTGCGGTCCTATAGTGACGTGCCCTTTGTTGAACCCTTTGTTGAACCTTATCCGCACCTCTATATTCGTAGTCCTTTCATATGAGCTGTTTTCGGCAAACTTAAAAACTCTACGTTAATTAATGAAAACCTCGTTTTATGTTTAATGTAATATTTCATAGGTAATACGATTTAAAATTAATATTTCAAAAGCGTCTGGCGTTTGTTATACCCTTTTAATGATACGAAAAAACATATTTAATGAGAAAAATATAGGGATTTCTCCCTTTTTAACGTTGTTAGATGCCTTTATGTATATTACGAACTGGGTTTTAATTCTATGGTAGTGTTGTAGACATTAAATCGAAGGTTCGAGTTTTCAATCCCACTGTATAGCAACTTGATTTTCATTTTTCTAACACAAGTTATTTACGACTGGGTTTGAAAATTTTAATATTCGGTAAAATTACAAATCTTTGTTTTATAACCACTTTAACGAAACTTTTCTCTAATGTGGACTATTTTCAGAACACAACTTGTAATTTCTTTATTAATAACGACTCCAATAAATGAAAAATCATTTCGGTTAATCTGGTACATCAAACAATAACTACTGATTTTTTCAAATTCCAATAACAAAATAACATAAAATAATATAACAAAAAGTATTGCTTGTACATTGTTGTCAAATATCAAAATGAAAACAATAAAATAAAAAAAAGGCAAAACAGCCGCGGTGGGCGAATTTCGTCAATAATAAAGCTTCTCTAGCTTAAAAACTGGTCTTTAATTAAATTAATATTATGTGGTTAAAAAAACTGTTTTTATAAAATTGAAACTTTTTATTATTACTGCGACACGTTTCATTATCTTTGAAAAACACAATTATAGTTTCGGGAGAGCACTTCTCCGTAGATCATAGAGCATAGTTGTGTTCTTTTAAGAGAATAAAACGTGTAAAACTAATAACAAAGTTTTTATTTTTAAAAAAACTTATAAAGAAGTGTTACGAAGTGAATGCCTATTAAATGATTTATTTATTTTTATTATTATTTAACGAATAACCACAAATTTTGCGCTTCAAATATGAATTTCATATTCAATTGTTTTTTTTTTTTATCTTGGGAAAATTTATTCGTGTTTATTTTGTATGTATATTTAACTTTTCTGTAAGTGTCGTCTATTTATTTATTTACATAAATGTAGTTTATTGTACATTATGGATACATAAGTCCCAACTCAATGGGACTAAAAGTCCTGTGTTGAGATGCGACGAGCAATTAGTTGACACAGACACACGAGTATATCATCACAAATATAGGATAAGAAACACATAAAATAAAATTTTATGGTAAACAATAAACTCAAAATTTCGGAAAATCATCACGGAGTTTGCTACTCAAATCCATCCACCTAAGGAAAATCCAGTCCTTAACTATTTTCTTGAAAATAGTTTTTTGTCCTTGAGAGCTTAATACACTCTTCCAAAATATTGAACTCTCGGTGCGACAAATAAGAGATGTCCCTGATAATAAAATAAAATAGCACTTCTTTGATATTTACAAGGCTGGCCGACAACCAACACCTATGGACTGTGAATATAACTCTAATTGACATATCATAAGCTACCCCTAGACTAAAGGCTGACGTCATCGCGCGCACACACTCACAAACTCCAAATTGAAATCATAAAGTCAGTATCACAAACACCAGCGATAAAACTCCAAAGTTCTTACCTCCCGTGGACACGATTTTTTGGCCTTGTGAAACCTTATTATCCCTTTTTCTTTTATTTTAACCCAAATAAAAAACTATTATACTAAACACGTTTTGTAATATTATGTTTATTTAATAAAAATGTGCTTCCGAAATTTTCAAGCGCAAGAGCTTGTATCTTTTTTAGTGAGAAACAGAAAAGAAAAAACATAACATCGATGGCTTAGAACTGAAATATGTCCAAAAAATCCATTTTTTGCCGGAAATGAGTTTAGTACTGAAAAGTATTAAGTTTAACCTTTATTTTTATGTGTTAAAATATTGTATCTCCTAAACCTACTAATCTAAAGATATATACTTATTAAAATATGTTGTAAATGCTGACAAAATTTGAAAGCACAGATATTTATGAAAAAATCTATTTCCATAATAATATATTTATTTTTATGCCAAACTTAAGTCCATGCCAAAATGGTGTATTTACACCAGATACAAAACCTTGTTTCTATAAAATAAATTCTAATCTTTCAAGGTGTGCAAAACTTCAAATGCGATTGTCTCAGTATTATGATTTATGGAGGTACAATATTTTAGTTCTCAGCCATCGACATTATACTTACATTAAATATTGAAACTGAGACTGTAAAAAATATCTAATAATTGTAATAAGAAATATATTAAACTTTTTAATTAAAAAGGGAATGTAAAGACTCGAGGGAGGCTTCAAATTTTTTTTAGTATCAACTGAGGCCCAGTCAAATTAGCGCTTTGTGTTCAAAAAACATCTCAACTTAAAAAAAGCGAATAAAAACAATTTTATGTTCTTTCATGTAATTGTCTATTTCATCCTAACTTTTTTTCCGGGAACTTAGGTATCGAACAACTTCGTTTAATGAGGTTTATGTTTTAAACGTCATTAAACGAGGCACTTAATTATAAATATATATATAAATATCAAAAGGATCTCCTATTTTATAAATACGTTTATTATTACATTTCAGATATTTCTCAAAGTTCAGTTATTAGCGTACTTATGGTACATTGAATGTTTTAATTGATGAGGAGACAATGTAACTTTACTCTTACCATTGCAATTATCAATAGACTATTGATGTGCCCATTGAGTCCCTTGAGCGTCATCACGCGTAAAGAATGGTAGTAATGGTTATTTAAATTTTCAAGCCAAAAAAAGTCATCTACAATATTCCAAGTTTGTCCAAATATTTGCAGACAAATACTGAATTTCACTCTTTAAGGAGTAATCAAAATTAACAAAAAAAATATTAAAAAGTTGGTTTGCATGTTTGTTTTAATTGGTGTCCTGACGAAGAAACGGGTACGTCTTGAAACCGGTAAACATATAAAAGTCGGTAAGTGGTTATATACGAATATTTAATAACATCTAGTAAAATGTTTGACCACAAAGTTCATGCTTAAAATATTAATACTACAAAATTAACACGTAACTACGGTTTTCGACAACATTTTTGAGAAAAAAATATTAAAGTCAGGTCATTTGCTAGTTTAAGTGGCTACACCAATCCGATTCATTCATTTTTCTCCATTTCTTTTGTAATATATTATTAAAAATAACCTTTATTTTTGGTGTCGAAAAAAGAATAATTATGAAAAAAACTTTTCTGTGCAAATAACATATCGTGTAAATACAAGTCTAATAATACCCTTACGGATGTCTTTATAGACATGACATTCCTTTATATTAATAACAATTGTTAATAACACAACAATTTCCAAAATTTACAACGTTTTTAAGTTAATAGATTTCTCAGGATTGGGTGTAGTCTACCTAACTATGTACAATGTACAGCCTCTTCAAAATGCACACATTTTTATATGCAGTGCAAAACATTAATAAAACAAGACTACTTACTAGCGTATTTATTATGCAAGTTAAATTATCCACATAGTATGATGGTTAGTGTGCGAACATTAAAAATCGGCACAACTTAAATGTTGACGCAATAGAATTCTAGAATTCACACGATGATTTTTAAATGCAAAAGAAATTGTTTTACGGGATTATATTCTCACAGTGCAATGATCCGTAGATAAAACAGCACGTTAAAAATACATTAGTCCTCCGCCACTTTACGTAATACATTCTTTCAAAACGCAACAATGTGCAGAAGCTTGTTTTCATTCAGAAAGTCCTCGCGCATTGAGTTCTCAGTTCGCATTCAAGAGGGAAAAATACGTTCGTTTATTGTAGCGCCACCGCCGGAAGCCCTCGGAACAATGTTCGGGGGATGATAACTAAGGGCGGGCACTCGAGCGCGGGCCTCGACCCTCGACCCCCGCCCCCACTGGAGTCAGGCCCTGAATACCGAGCCTCGCTCAGGTGCTCTCATCCTCCGAGTGCTCGCCACACTCGCCTCGCTATTTGCATTCCTCGCCGAAGCGAGCTTTGATTGATTTCTCGAGCCATTTTCGAGTGTTTTAAGAGGTTACTTATTCAACTGATCAATACGACCTCATTGTAAAGTGAAGTGATTTTCTTTTCTTCGTCTTAAGGCCCAGATACAAGCCGCTGGGCCGCCGCGCCGATGCTAGGTATTTTATGTATTTAAACAGTTCCACATTTCATCTTGTAATTATTTTTAAATATATAATTCGAACCGACCGATGCGCTTTCAGCTCGACCTTGTCTCCGAGCTGACAAATAAATTAATCTATGATTTTCATTTTATTTAGGACGACGCACGCCATGCGTAAATACTATAATATAATATGTTAATACGGTATCAGGCGGCCACAGAGTTTTAAAATATTTCCTAAGTTTGATTGAATTACAATGAAAAATTCAATAATTGGAAATATTTAGAGTATTTATTAACTTATCTGGGATTAAAAAACGATTTTTTAATAAAAATGTCTGTTACAAGCGCATGAAGCATGACAAAAAAGGCATTTTTGCTAGTTTTTGCCTAAGCTCCTGCATTTATTTCTCATGAAATTTATATAATTTCAATTTGAGATTCAATCGCTCTATACTGTAGATATTTACTTAACTATTCGTATAGAATTAACAGAATAATCATCAGTAATATTGTTTCTTTTGGAATGATATAAAGTGATGTTTCTGATATCTGAACCTCAAAAAAAATTCAAATACATAATTCTTCTGTACGTGTGTATGTCACTGAGCTTCTCCTAAACAGCTGAACCGATTTTGATAAAAAAAAAATTGTGTGTGTTTGAATGGGTCCCTGAATGGTTCTTTATTGAATCCACATTATTAATCTAACAAACAATCGACTCAACACACGATAACGAAGAGGACTCTGAGCCAATCACATGAGGAGATAAAATGAAAAACTTACCCACATTACGAATGTATAAATAGCTCAAAAAAGGCAAAAATAAATAACGTGTCCTTTTCTCTTCAGATAACGAGATATTGCACTCTTTTTTATTTTGCTTTAGGCAACAGCAAATCACACAATGACGAAACGAAAAGATTGAAATGTCAAATTTAATATCAAATGTCACTTAATATATAGTTTTTCGAATATCAAAAAAACGTTTGCTGAACCAGTTAATAGCAGGCAAGCCAACGTTCGAGAGTTTGCATTTTTTTTAATAGGCTAACTTGAGTTTCCTCATTCCAGGCCTGAAGACTATCATCAACGCGCTTCTGCACTCCTTCAAACAGCTGGCGGAGGTAATGACGCTGACCATCTTCTGCCTGATGGTGTTCGCACTCTTCGCGCTGCAGGTTTACATGGGCGAGCTGCGGAACAAGTGTGTGCTCAACATGCCCGCGGAGAACTTCACCTTGGCCAACATGACGGACCACGCCTGGAAAGAGTGAGTTCTTCATACTTTTCTTTACGAATAACATTATAAATACGTATTGCGTATCCGATAAATTAGAGCCATAACTCAAAAAGCAGAATTTTCAGGAGAGACAAAAAACTAAATTAACATATGGTCTAAAAACCATGTATTTCATTGAGTTCTTTTGTTGTCCTTTTCTACCTTTCTTCGTCTTGCGGTGCCTTATCAGGTCTCCTTGAAGTTGTCGATCACTACAGCGAAAGCATCTCGGTCCTGCGCTACTCCGAGGGCAGGACAACTGCTTGTTGGATGTACTCGTCCTAATGATTCCTGGAAAAACATGACTAGAGTGGTTTTCCGTTGCCTTCTCTGGTGGACTTTTCTGTCGGGGTTACCTTTCCTAGTTGGTTGGTTCTAGTTTTGAGGCACCAGAAACTCGTACTCGTTCATACTCTCGTTGTCACTGTTATACGTGCAATTCCATTGCCGAGGGTTCGCGACGTGAACGCTAACGAGTTGGACTAGTCAGTAGTGTTGCCAGTGGAATGCAACTGGGCATTCGTAGAATTTAATTAAATCATACCCTCCGGCAAGATGTGACTTACTGACTGTGACTCTACTGACGGTTCGAACCCTAACCTCGAAGCAATGCAAATATGTCATGTAGTTTTAGATTTGGTATAAAATTTCTATTGCATTTTTAAAGAATAATTTGATTTTCATTAAGAGAATATTGAAAATATGGCGCTGTTTAAGAAAGGCGGCGTTGAAATAAGAGTGAGTGTAAGTGTGTCATACAGCCATTAAGAGTTATGTCAGAATTTAATTTGACTTCAAAATTGACTTATTTTTCTTTCGTATTTTAAATGGTTTTTTACCTCAAAACATGAAGATAGAGCATCGGTCATGTATCTTTATAATCGCTCGAGAGAACTTATCCTAAACTATTCCGTCATGTTATTAGTATGACGTTCTTAACTTTCCATTGTTATTGCGGCCCAGGTACGCTACAATTGAAATAATGATAACTGTGAATTATCTCACAGTAAGGAAATTGTAATGGTAAATCAAAAAGTGTTAGTATTTCTCGTATGTGAGGAAATATTTTCACGGTTTTAAGGAATAAATAACACAGCTCCACAACACTCGTTTTACCGACCCCCTTGAAAAGTGCAGGTTAGAAATAAGTGAAAAGTTATCACTAGACTATACCCCTCGGTGAACCTATTTCTCGCTACTAAATCTGGTGCACTCTCTTCTTGATATTACACCATTTTCTATTTCCTCTTCTCCTGTTTACTTTGTTTTGTGTTCGTGCTACAAATGGCGGCAACAGATGATGCTACATTGTTCTCGAAACTTTCTACTTTACTCTCTGGGGTAATGCATCCATAGAACGAATTTAAATTCATACCAATAACCAAAATATAATGATTTATTTATTTTATCAATTTATTCCATGCTGAGCATATTGTTGCTCTGGATGTAACACCTCGTACTGCAATTTTTGATCAATTTTAAATTTTATGGAAACTTTTCGTAAAGTAATTTTTCGTCTTTCTAGTGATACTTTATACGTACGGGAGACTTATTTCACTAAAAAACTGAGCCCTCGCAACTACCCTTGATAACACTCCGTACGGTTGACTTGATTGTCAGAACACTCCTGAAGTGTTGACTGGGTTGTGAATACGAGGTATCACATCTAGAGTAACGATATATCATAAAGAAAAAGAAAATCATCGGTATATAATATTAATGTTTTTTGTAGAAATTTTTTGATAAAACTCCATAGTCAACTGATTTTGATAAAATATAGAATAAAATAAAACATTAAAAACTTCTTAGTTTACTTTTACTTTATTTCATTTGACCAACGAGCGCTTTCGCCTAAGTTGACATTTTCAGGACTGGTATCATGATATTATAAAGCTATCAGCTGATTTTCAATTTGCAAATCTTCTTTATTTTCCATTTCATTTTTGTTATTGAAATCGTACATGCTTTTGTTGAATTGTTTAAGGTTTTGATGAAGCGGAGTTAGTGAACGAACTGCATAGCAAGTAAAATAGATGGCGATAGCATTTAAAAAAAAACTGTAGATTTAGAGGTCAAAACTGAAAACTGAAAACTGAGAAGATTTCCAAAAAACTGTAAATATACAGTTAAAACTGTGGGCTTGGCTACACTGCGTCTCGTTCAGTTGTTCACCATGTTGGTTGCGTTTTCCATAGAAGAAAGGCTTACTGCTTCCGATTCATAGATCAAATGGGTTGCCGCGCAAAGCAAAGCAAAAAAAATGTGACGAAGTACCTATCTAGAATTATTTGTCACACCTTCTAAGAAACAATATAAAAATTGAAAACATTTTTTTAAATTTACCGTTCCTGTAGATGCAATGCCTACTTAAGCGAAAACGCTCGTTGGTTGAATGAAATAAAGTAAAACCATAGAGTTTTTATCGATAATTTTATAAAAATCATTAATCATAATATAATCAGAAACATCAATCATAATAATCAGTAACATAAAAATATAAAGTAAAAAAAAGACAAATCAAAGACAAAAATACATAATAGATAAACATAATGGGATCCACGTTAATTAAACTCGTACTGCTAAGCCTAAAAGTCGTAACTGAAAATTTCGTTTATGCATTTTTTCTGCTTTTGTAATACACATTTGAAAGCCTTACATATTTAAAACGAGTCATTTTAGCTTCTCAAACGTGAGATATTCTCTTAATTTTTTTATAAAAGATATAAGATAGGCAAAGCATAAAACAGTTGAAAATTTACAATTTACCAGATACGACTTATGGACTTAGCAGGGCAGAACAGGGATGTAGGGAATTTATTTTAAAAATATTTTTTATTATTTAAGTTATTTTATTTACAACTAAAATAATTCATATCCTGATTTTTGTTAACACGTCTGATCATTCTAGATAGAGGTGCCTGGAAACTAAAGTTAGTCTTATGATGACGGAGGTTCAAAATTTCATTATTTTTGATAAATTAATAAACATGGAATTGTATTTTGATAAAGATTGTAAATAAATAAATAAATAAATTAATTAATTAATCGTTTTAAATATACTCGTTCATCCTAAATTTGCATCAAATCGGTGTTTTGAAAGACTCGATAAATTAAGAAAAAGTTCCATAGTGGTATAGTTATGCGAGTTGTCTTTTGTGATTCCTTATTAGTTGGCAATTTTTCCTATCAACTTTTTCTGAACACACTCGGTGCGATTTATTTATAACATATAAAAGTATTTTTAAAATAAAAATATTATTATCAAAATATTTTTTAAACAGGTTTTTTTTAAAGTAATAACCTCCCAAGCTTCTTTTTTATAGGCTCGTCATAGAGCGGAAAATAGAGGTCATGAAAAAAAGTTATGAAAAAGCCCCTTGAACACCCAGACCAACTAAGGAAAATTATTTCTTCGATTTTTTTCTTGCAACTGGCGGGAATCGAACTCGCGACGCCTATTACATAGTTGGCCGTCTAACCCACGGCGCCTGTCATAACTTAAAAATAATGCTTTTATCGTTTTATTTTAAGTCAATCATTTGTCATACCAAATAATTAGTCATATAAAGTTACAATAATTACTATTATAAAACCTAAATAAACAATAATTATTCAATATTGAATTCTAATTTAATTTTCAGATAATTTTTAAAGTATCCAAATCATAGACAATTTGGGGAAAGTAATTATTTTGTTAACTTTATTTGAAATAAAATCGATTTCAATAAGCAGTATTATTTTTATTTTATTTTTTTTTTATTTTTCTTTCTGTTGACGCCCATGGGGCTTTTACATTATACATACTATATAATAAGAAAAAGTTACACACTAAACATAGTTAACATTTTTTCAAGTATAAAAATTAAATAAAAATATTATTAAGATTTAAAAATAAAGTTACATAGTTAACATAATACACTATTAAGACATAATACATACATTATATTATGTTTATAATATAAGGCATATCAGGATTCAAATAAAACATAATTATAAATTTTTTTTAAATTTTTTTTACACCGGTAAACTAAACTTTAAAGTGAAGTTATTTAAAATGTTGAAAACTGAAAAGGGCTTTATAAACTAAAAATATAAAACATAACACGGGCCAAATTTTAAGCATACATAAATACGATCGAGGATTTATTGACTAGACTCAGTCGCGTCGGTCGCCTGTAGTACTTTGGTCTTGAATATGCTCAATGAGTAACGAAATATATCGACATCGCCATATTCATTACCAAGGCGATGAAGTCTAGCTATAGGTGAATTTACATAGTAGTTGTGCCCACTGGACACCTCGACAAACACCGACTTATTTCGTGTGCGACGGGAAGGTATTTTAATATTGACCAGTCGCGTTAAATCAGGGCTGTCCAGCGCGCCATTTACAATTTTATATAGGTTTACTAAATCGGTTAAGATTCTCCTATTCGAGAGAGTAGACAATTTTAAATTATTTGATGGGAAGTTGTAGTCGATTTGGTCAACGGGAATATTAAGTTTAAAATTTATGAAGCGAAGGAATTTATGTTGGACTTTTTCTAATTTTATGTTATGTATTTTATAGCAAGGTGACCAAATTATTGAATTATACTCTAAGTTACTCCGAACTAAGGCAACATATAAAGATTTAAGCGAATCGATGGAATTAAAATCCTTCACCGTTCTCAGCAAATATCCGAGACACTTCATTGCCTTGTTAGTAACTGCATCAATGTGTGGAGCAAATGACAACTTGTCATCGAACACTATACCTAAATCTTTTATTTCTGTAACTCTTACGAGATCTGTGTTATTTATATTATAAGAGAAGTTGATTGAAGTTCTATTACGGGTAAACGTAATAACACTGCACTTGTCAATATTAAGAAAGAGCTCATTTCTCTGACACCAAGTATATAGACTCGCCAGGTTTAATTGAAGAGATTCGCAGTCACTAACAGAAGCAATAGTCTTAGATAATTTCAGGTCATCAGCAAATAAAAGAATGTCCACTCCCTCAAATATCGATACAATATCATTAACGAAAAGCAAAAACAAAACAGGACCTAAGTGAGATCCCTGAGGAACTCCACTAGATGCCTCAAACTGATACGACCCATAACCGAATACTTTGACTAAACTTTTCCTAGACGATAAGTAGCTTTTGAACCATTTTAAAATGTTTCCCGAGATTCCTAATAGTTTTAATTTGTGTATTAAAATCGCATGTGACACCTTATCAAAAGCTTTACTAAAGTCAGTATAGATCGTATCAGTTTGCCGGCGTTTCTCCATAGCTTCCATAAGCCGATGCTGATACAACATTAGATTTGTCGTTGTAGATCTTCCTGTAATAAATCCATGTTGTAATGGGGAGATAACTTTTTTTATTTCTGGAGTAAACTTTATCAAAAAAATAGATTCTAATAGTTTAGGTATAGTTGACTGCGTGCAGATGGGTCTATAATTAGCAATATCTGATTTATCACCCTTTTTAAAAATAGGTGTCAAGAAGCTGGCTTTCCATCTTTCAGGAAATATACCAGTTTTTATGGATAAATTAAAAATTTTAGTAAGTGGATCAGTCAAGGAAGAACCACACTGGGTGAGGAAGAGGGGAGGAATATTATCTGGTCCAGAACCTTTGCTTGGATCCAATTTGCTTACCCCAATTTTTATATCAGCATTAGTAAACAAACAGGTATTAAAATCAATCAAATTAGTACAAACAAAATCGTGCAGTTCTGGATCAGTCTCTGAACTATATACACTGCTAAAGTAGTCGGCAAACAAGTTAACAACATCTTGTGGTGCGTCGGCCATTCTACTGCCATAATACATTGTGGATGGAATTCCAGACTCTTTACAATTGAGAGTATTAGAAAATTTAAAAATATGTTTAGGGTTGCTTAGGGCCTCTTGTTCAAATTTTGAAATACAATTACGATAACATGTTTTGGAGAGATTTTTAGCCTGAGCTCGCAGTTTAGTAAACTCATTGTAATCGTTAATATCTCGAGATTTTTTATAAGTAGCATGAGCAATTTTTTTGTTACGTATGACTTTGATAAGTTGGCTATTAAACCATTTAGGATACTCATTAAAAATAAACTTGGTTTTAGGAACATATGTTTCAATGGCTGTGTTAAGGATGGTATAAAATTGGTCAGTTATAGTATCGATATTTGATTCCTGGTTTATAAAACTCCAGTCAGTAGTCGAAAGAAATGAATTAATTGCTGGATAATCTGCTTTAAAAAAATTGGACTTAATATTAGAAGTTTTGTACTTTTGAGTTATCGAGGTATTGAATCTAATAAATAAAGGTGGATGGTAAACATCAATAGGTAGAATATGGTCATTTGCAACTTATTATGAGTTTGTCCAATTTTTTATAGACAATATAGATATAAGAGAACTCTATTCAGCGGTTGACAATGAGTGGATTTCACCCTCTATGAAGTTATTGATTGATTTGGTGTTTATTTTGTAGAACTCATTATAAGTTGAACTAATTATAAGTTTTCTCTATGAAGTTATTAAGAATTTTGAGACTTCAATGTGAACCATACATTTTCCGTATGCAAACAATAGATTGTCAAAATATTTGAATAACGTATGTAAAATCACTAAGAAACACGATCTCAAGATCCTATTAGGAAATAAAATGGACTGTCACTATTTAGTAGTATCTTTTGTTAATCAGTTTATACGGTTAGTTACAGTATGTAGTTGGTTCAACTGATCAGTTACTAATATAAAACGTAGTTACATTCACTATCAGTCTGTATATACAACATATAATAAACACACTTGAATCGTTTTCTTCTGTCAACCTCCAACTGGTTAAGAGCTCTCATTTATCCGCATCCTACATATTAACTAATCACTTAAAGAGTTTTAAAGTGGTGACTTGAACCAGCCAATGACAGATCAAAGGCCCTGTAAATTATTAGATTTCGATATTCCCTTCTCCTAAATATCCTCTACTTTTGTTGGAATACGCTGTTTTAAATAAGTTAAAAACTTAATTTGATTCATAATGATATAATATTATTTGTGTCGGCTTCGTGTGGTTAGCGCGTTTGCCTGCCATGCAAGAGATTTTGGGTCCAATTCCCGATACGGTTGATATGAAATCCTTCGTGTAAGAATAATGATCAAGATACGATGCTATTGGTGTACTAATGCAACACCCTATACACCAGTGCAGAAAGGAAATAAAGACGATATAATAACTTATATTTGAAAATAAGTTAATTTTTTTTTTAAATGCTTGTTATTTTCTTTTGTATTTATTTGACCGATTACCGCTTTCACTTTCTAGTGGACATCTCCAGACTGGTAAACATTATAGAGTGTTGAGATCAATAACTATACAAAACAAAACATTGTTGGAAAACAATTATACAAGAAAAACAAATCGAAACATGTACATTGTAACTAATTAATTCATCCGCGTATGTACTGTATGTCATTTAACTCCGTTTTTTTACCGCGCGCACGTGTAATGTTGCAGAAACTGTTTTTTCTGAGCTCAGATTAAGCAACCTAACGTAACGATTTCTTTTGTTTCAATAATTTGTTAACAACAGAGTTCAAAAACTTCCGCGTCTGATTTCCGGATATATAACGAAGCGTGGCAAACTCAAATCGAGGAAACGTTGTCCCAAATTAACCCGGGGGCGTCAAACTTGACGTAAGTCCTCGATATTTTATTTTTTTGGTATCGCGGGAGCTTCAGGATCGATTTTCTTACATTTTCGTGCAATTTTTGTTCAAACAGGCCCCACACAACCACGTGATAACCGAACCAAAACCTTTCACCTTATATGAATACCATTAAAATCCTTCGTATATTTATATTCCGAAGATAAAAATATATATTACTCACTCGGCAAAATGCCAGGAGGCAATTATCGCTCTACAACCGACAAAATTCCAACCTTCTAGAGGCCAAAGAGAATTCTAAGATGATGTCAAATATTCCGCAAGAAGTAATATTTGCACGAAATTCACATGATGACCATCTCCGCTCAATATTCTAGGAGTTTTTGAAGGCAATGCGTTAAACCAATAATTATCCAGGAAACTTGGAAGAAGTCATCTGCAGGATTAAAAAGCATAACTTAATTCTAGAAATAAATGTTTTTTTATCAAATTTTAAATGAAAAGTTAAATCCATAAAATACCTACGGGGAACTTTTAGTAAGAACTAAATTTCTGGTTTTGTGTTAATATCAATAGATACGCCAATAGGCACGTTACTCATTTATGAAATACATTTTTTTTGGTAAGTTTGAATAATTCAATAATCCTTTTGACTTTTTTTTATTCTAGAGAGTTTATTAAAATAAATGATTAGAGAAAACTTTTCTTTTTATTCCTTTTAATCGACCAAGCATAAGCCCTTGTAATGTTTTAGTATGAGGTAAATATTTTGTAAGGAACGGATTAATTTACATTAATTTATTTTCTACCTAATTTTGATGTTTTTTTGGCAAATTCGAATGTCGCTTTCTTATTTCTTATTTCGTTTAAACAATATTTATTAATGCAATTTGCAAATGTTCAATCATATTTATATACTATATGTTTGTATTCACTAGCATGTTCTGACATAAATTCTTGCTTGGTTTGAAGGAAACTTATAATTATTCTATCCTAAATGGTGCATTTTTCTATATTATGATTTATCTCATCAAGTCACTTATTTTTGTTTTATTGGAGTTTGAAAATCTGTAACCCAAATTTATGTGGTATGAGCGGACATGATTTTCTATATTTATAGATCACGTTTATTCAGATATTATTATGTTACAGTTATTATAAACACTCTTTACAAAAAATATTTTTTTCTTTCATGATTCCGAGGGCCATGAAATTCATATAATTGAGCATTTGAGATATTTTCTCATGTTAATTGTTTAGAATGTTACGTTAGTAATTTATTTATTGAACTTGCCTACTCCTCAGCGACTTCTCTTTTAGTAGGGTATTATTCGCTTCCGATTGAGCTAGACGGTGAACACACGGGCAGGCTCAGCCCTGTAGTATTCTCCTGTATTTTGTTTGTATGTATCTTACCTTCCAGCCTCACAAATTTTGTATTGTAATTTTTTTTTTCATTATAGTCTCTCTTCCGGGATTTCTCGAATGTATATTTCAAACTTCAAATCAAACTTTTCAATTGTCTGGGACCAACTTGGTGGGCTATTTTATAGAAGGGAAGACTTTATATGGCTGTACTTGCCCGGTTAGCAATCCACAACATGTAGGTGAAATTAAGAACATCTAAATGCCTAGAAAAAGTGAGCACTTTATGTGTTACAACATACAATAATGTTTCTGTACAAAAGAAAGGTACAAAGTTGTAGGCAACCAGATCAAAAAATTCCGTGATAGAATGAAATAATATAAATATAATTAATTTTACTAATTCTTTTGACAGCATTTTTGTCAAAATTTGAATGCAATTATTATTTTTTTTACCCGGCAATCTTGTGGAGCATCATAGACTCACGGACTAGAGGTCCGAGATTCGAACACCGTTCTACCACAATTTTAAAACACGGTTTCTTCCTTACTTCCAACTGGCCTAAATGACCTCAAAATTGATAAATTTGTGTAGATTGAAATAACAAAAATATTATTACTGAAAAACCGTTTTCTGTGCTTTATAGATAATTGGATACTACTAGTAAGTGTTAACTTGTTTATTTTGCCAGTCAGCCTGCCTTTTACATAGCGATAACACTAATGGGTCTAATTAACAGTAAACTAAACAACATTAACGCGTATAACGTATATATTTGCAATATATTTTAATTATACATTAAATATACAAACATATTATAATAAGTTTATAGTGGGTTGTGGTCCCGTGATAGTATTGTGGACTCACGGACCAAAGGTCCTAGGTTCGAATCCCACTCTACCACAACTCGATATCCATATTTCCAGCACAAGTTATTTACGACTTTTAGGAAATGGTCTGAAAATTTAAATATTTAAGTAAATAATAAGAACTCAAGTATTTCTCTTTTACTAAAAAAAAAAAAAACTTACAGATATAAGCAATACATATTTTTTTATTCTAATAGTATATAATGCTTATAGTAAATAAGTTGGCCTCGTGGTGTAATGGTACGCGCATTTGCCTACCATACAAGAGGTCTCGGGTTTGATTCCCGACTTGCTTGATATGAAATATTATTTAAATGGGTGTTTTTACACTAGAATATTTTATAGTCCCTAGACTAATACCTAAAGCGTAAGACTAATCACCTTACCTTCATGTAACAAAAAATTATCAAGATACGCTACGATTGATGTACCAATGCAGTGCCCTGTGCACCATTAGGTGCGGAGAGGGAACGATAATGATGATGGTGCATAATATATTGAAATTAATAAATGAATATGTAAAATGTAGTTATTTCTGAATATTTTATAAGAATTAACGATTAAAATTCGTTACTTTATATATTACGTTTCGGTTTATTTTTATATTTGTACGTGTTAGTTATGTGTCCGGAAGGATGAAAAATATATATATTTCTGACTGCTAAATAGAACAAGAACCTAGTACGAGTGTTTTCGACACGAAAGCTACGAAGGCACCCCGTAGTGTAGACGTTGACGCGTTCGCCATTCATGCTTGAGCTCCCAGGTTCGGTTTGTGGCAAGATAAAGTGAAATATTGATTTCTATGTAAAAAAAAGTTGTCAATACGTACTGCAATTGGTGTATAATGCAGTGTCCTATGCATTGCTGGATGCAGATAGAGAAATTATAAGGTTTTTTTTTGTTTTTTCATATTCATCAGATTTATTTCTTTCGACAAATTTAACAAATTCAACCAATTTATCAACAATATTTTGAGTTTGTCCAAAATGGTGTAAGACTTCCCTTCTCTGAAATGTTCTTCATCTCTGTTGTAATATGCTAATTTGAATGTACAAAAATAAACAATAAAAAAATCTAACTTTACACTGGAAACTCTTAAACAGTCTGGACCATTTTGAAAGCCCTCACCACCTACCCGGACCGTTTCAGAGGTCTTGTGGTCTTTTTACACACCCTTAAATAAATTCTAAGTTTAAATGATTTGTTGATAAAAGATTCCGGTTATTTAGAATTCGCATTTACTGCTTCCATTCCAGTGCCCCTATTAATGTATATTTAATTCTTCTGACATCATCGATCTAATTTTCCTAATTCTGACGGCGATCGGTTCATTGGCTTGTTAGTAAACTGGGAGAAACAAGTCCGATCAGGCAAACCAGAGCCGTCGACTCCTCTCCACTGGCCATTCAGTTACAGTTCATACCGGGCAACCTTTTCACGTTTAGCTAATCTGAACCAGACAAGAATCATGAAATGTTTCAAGAGATCAAAAAATAAACTGTTCACATACTTCGGCGTAGGTCGACTGTCGTCGCGTCGGCGTCAGCGTCATCGTCATCGTGGTTAGAAGTCGCCAGTTTTTGTGCATCTCCTAACGAAGTGACGGTTCATTCATTTATTTATTTTTATAATTGTTTTTGCATTCTTAACAATGAAAACATAATAATTAATATAGTTATTTAGATAGTTGTAAAAAAACATAAACAACTAGTTTTTACTTACATTATAATAAATATAAACAAAAATAATTTCAGTTACCATATAACGAGTTATTAGATTCAGACGCACTATGTTTCCTAATTATAATGTTTTTCATATCTTCCATTCTTCATTTGATTGAACTCTTTAAGTAGCTTTGTATGTCATCTCCCTGTTTTCACGCAATGGTTGTTGTATACCATTATTGGTTAGTTTGATCAAATATTTTTTTTGTAATAGGCATGATATTGTCAATTATTTTCATCGCAAAATAAAATTCTGTATCATTTAATTCGCATATTATTATTCGATTCATTATTCTAATTTTCTTTTTCATTATCTATTTTTATTTTTTTCTTTGGTATTTTTTTTTTGACACCAATTCTCGAAGATATCCAATATTAATTATGGTCTTCATTTAGAGAATGACACACCACTGCGTATTATGTTCCTGTTATAAATTTATTCTAAACTTGTATAGCGAGCATCGTGAGTTTTGTTTCTTGCAGAACCTCATTTGAAATTATCTTAAAAGAAATTTTGCTCTGGATTTCGATAATTACGCCTCCTGCCTCCTGTATGCCGACTTAATATTCATATCATCATATCTGTCGGTCGTGTATCTCGAAAACATCACGTCATTATTTGTTATTTATTTAGTTACATACATATATGTTACTATGCAGAGAGAAATTTACAAAATTTTAAGACTGTTCAAAACATTGCATATACAAGTATATTAAATTTCTCTTTGTATACCTAAATATTATTTTTATTATAAAACAATATTTTGAGTTTGTCCATATTTTTGTAGACAAGGACTAGATTCAACTCCCTGGGGAGCTGTTAACGTGAACATAATACAACAGAGATGAAGAACATTTTAGAGAAGGTTATAAGAAGTCTAGGCATCTACAGGGCTTATGACCTGTCATTGGCTGGTCTAAGTGTCTAAGTCATCTCTGTTGTAATATGTTAATGTTAGCAGCTCCCCAGGTAGTTGAATCCAGTCCTTGTCTACAAAAATTTGGACAAACTCAAAATATTGTTGATAAATCCACCTGGTCCATGAAGAAGTATAAAAATTGAAAAAATATAAAGTTTCAGGCGTTGCCTAGTGTGTAGGTGAAATAATTTAATTAGATGAATCTCACCCGCATAAATACAGCTTTTAGCTCTTTAACTTCACAAACATCAACAGATGAAAGGATCGAAGGAATGTAGAAGTTCAAATATGGGCAGAATGGTGAATATTACACAGTGTGTTAAACCAGCCAATGACAGGTCATAAGACCTGTAGATGCCTAGACTTACATATTACCTTATAAACGTGCAAAAAAAAATAAAGAATTACCATAGAATTATGAAGCAGGCATTTCAAAAGAAGTTTGGCCAAATGACAATCTATTTTGCTTCTACGTACTTTTCGTTCTTATTCCTTTTTTTCACACAGCTACTCCTGTCCACTGTTGAACATAAGCCTCCCCTATACTCCTTCCGTCCCTGTCTTGCACTTTCCGTATCCAGTCACCTGCGATTCTCTTGACACCACCTAACCGTCGGGGGGGGGTCTCCCTCGACTTCTTTTGTCTTTACAAGGTCTCCACTCGACTATCCTTTTAGTCCATTTTTGGCCTTTTGATCTGGCAACATGTCCCGCAAATGACCATTTAAGCTTTGCCAATCTTTCGACCACGTCCGTTACCCCCGATCTTCTCCGTATCTCGGTGTTTCTTATCCGGTCAGAGAGTTTTATATGGAGCATGGCTCTTTCATGTTGTCAACGTGCTACTTGAAGCTTCCTTGTAGTCAATTTGGTGAGTAAGTGTTTCTGCTCCATATGTCAATACTGGAAGTACACATTGGTCGTACACTTACATCGTACACGTTGCTGACAAAGATCTTCTTCATATTTCCATATGCAGCCCACCCAAGACCGATTCTCCCCTGAAACTCGCCGGTCTGGTTATCTGTGGAGAGTAAAGCTAGGGTTTCCTAGGACAGCGGTGCCCGTATTTTAACGGCCGTAGTGAACGATGATGCGGTGGATAACCGTCGTAACGGTGACTAGAGTGTGGTTTTATAGGAAAACGGTGTTATCAACACCATTTAACACCGTTTCCCTAGGAAACCACTCTCCAGTCGACGTTACGACGGCTGTCTACCGCATCACCGTTTACTACGACCGTTAAAATACGGGCACCGCTGTCCTAGGAAACCCTAGCTTAACATGTTGTGGCTGACATACTTTTTTATACCCTTTTTAAACATTTTCTCCAAACTGATTGTTTTAATGGACAGCGGAAGTAGGTTATAGATTTTTATTACTTGATACTCAAAGTCCCTTCGACCGAAAGTGGTGTAAGTTTGTATTGGTTTTAATTGTCTTTGTGTATTTTATGTTTGTTAATTTATTTCTTGTTGGTTCATTTTTTTCAATGGGAAATTCAGTGCTACGGGAAATTTTTCTACAGACGTCAACAATAAGAGCATTTAATTTTACGGCGAAGTTTTTCGAAGATGTATAAAAAAATAATAAAAATTAACCACTTTAACGTCACACGGTTTAATGAATAATAAACAATCAATTATGAGGTTGTTATGTGTTGTGATAAATTTGCGGTGTCCGGGTAGCCATTCAATAGCTACAGAGTTCTACTTTTAATTGGCAACACAACTCACCTACGACAGCTCGTAACGTCGCGGGGGAGTAATTTCAAAATTACAAAACTGATCAAAAATTATTTTTTTATATTTTGGCCTTTGAAAAAGTTTGGTAGTATTTTAACAAACTAAAAAATTAAAAAAACTTACAATTGGTGAACAATTAAATTAAGTTTTATAAAATGGAAGGAATAAAATTAAACATTCCATTGACGAAACAATCATTTATACCAAGAGGGCCTATTTGCATGGCAGTCGAAATATAAAATAAGCTTTCCAATAAAATTGAAGAAATAAATTGATTACAATTTTTTCTATAGTGTCAAAAGTATTTCTAATAGATAAATGTTTCCATAGTCTGATAAATTGGATTGGAATTTTTTTCTATAGGATTTCTATTGTCTAATAAATTGGATTAAATTGGAAATCTGAACCAACGGTATTGAAAATAGAATTACGATTTGGTTGACAGACATTGGAAGTAAGGAATCAGGAAATTTATTAAGGATAGTGATCTAAATATTATGCAATTCCATTGAATCATTTAACAACCTATTGTATTTTTTTGATATTCCTATTTTTTTTTTATTTTTATATTAACGTAAACATTTATTTTATTGTTTTTATTTTTCTTCAAAATTATTTTTATTAATGGGAAATATATTCGGTAACCATATTTGCCGCAACAAATTGGTTTCTAAGAACAGGCATTTGTTCATATAGGAACCGATTGCAACATTAGGCATATTAATATTTCTAGCATGCCGACTCTTTATATACTAATATTTGTCAGAGTGTTATTGTAACATTTTGTTAAATATGATATGTATGCATAAATAAATAAATATGGTATAAATGAATATTTGGAAGGTACAATTGAATAAATTTAAGTGTTTTAAATGTAAATAACGCAAGGAATAGACACCATAAGTATTATAATGTTTTTACAGATTCTTTTCTTCTTGACTGTTTTATATGCTTTATTATTTATTTTTTACTTTTTTAGCATCTCATTTGTTTTTTGTCAGATTGTAAGAAATTGCTGTGGCAATAAGTTCGCCATTTAACTGTGTATACAATTTTTTACTAAAAAAAATTAAATAAGTTATTTTTATTTGTATTTATCATTGTTTCTGCATTACAACAGGCCAGCTTGCGCAATAATAGTGTTGAATTATAACACAGCACACCCAGGCTTGGGAAAATTCACATTGAATTTTTATCTCTTCACCGGGAATCGAACCCGGAACCTTGCTTGTGTGAGTGAAGTGTCTTAACCGCTAAACCGCGGATTGGTATATATTATGGTTAATAAAGATTTTTTATTATGTTAATCAATAAAATTGGCCACTTATTTGCTCCGTGACGACGATAATACGACGAGTTACCTCCCTGTCCTGTAGACTAGCACTAAGTAGTGGGTGCTGTACACACATAGGCAGGTAGGCAGGTAGGCAGGTAGGCAGGTAGGTACCTAATGGCGAACAAGGCGGAAACTTCTGTTTTACTTCGGCGCTAGTTCTAGTTTGTATTGTTGCGCGGTACAGCGCCAGCGCCAGCAGTTTACAACAAAACAGACTATATTCCTCATCACCTTCTGCCGCACTAGTTTGGTAGCGCAACTAAGTATGGAAGAAGGTGCCCGTATATCGGATACCATTTTGTTTTCGTGATGTAGAATTAAAAATGTAAAACTGATGATTTACGATTTAGCATTATCTACTACTTCGTTAAATATTCGATTGATTCTAAAAAATTGGAAGTATAAAAAACTCAACGCAATAAAAAATACATTCAAAAAATATTTTTGAAAAACCTTGCTTTTTGGGTGAAAAAAATGGGTTCTTTATTTCGGATACAGTGGGTTACAATGTTCAAAGTGGCCGTTTTTGGCATCATTCATATTGAAAAGTGGATAAATAATTTTAATCATATTGATGATCATATTAGTGTTGTATCAAAATAGTGTAAAATAAAGCTACGTATATCTATATAGAAGTCTTCTTCTTCTTCTTCTGCAGCCTTATTCTCTCCACTGCTGGATGGCGGCCTTTTCCAAACGTCTCCATTCCTTCCTATCACCCGCTTTCATCATCCACGTTTTACCAGCAATAGAGGCAATGTCGTTGACCCATCTTTTCTGTGGCCTTCTAACACTTCTTTTGTTTGCCCACGGTCTCCACTTTATTATTCTGGGTGTCCGCCTGCCATCATTTTGTCTCGCCAAGTGCCCTGCCCACTGCCATTTTAATTTCACTGCACGATCCATGATATCCACGACTCCGGTTCGGCGCCATATTTCTTCATTTCTTATTCTGCCTCTTACACCGAGCATCTGTCTTTCCATGGATCGTTGCGTGCATTTTAATTTCTGGCTACTTTTCTGTGTTATAGACATAGTTCCTAGTCCATATGTTGTCACCGGCAATATGCACGATTCATATACTTGTCTTTTCAAGCATATAGGGACTTGTTTATTTTCAAAAATATATTTAAGTTTGCCGAAAGCAGCCCGACTCAGCCCTATTCTTCTTGATAACTCCGCTATCTGGTTATCTTTACCAAGTTTCACTTTGTGTCCTAGATAAATGTATTCATCAACCACTTCGATTTCATTATCGTTAATGAAAATGTCTCGTCCTGTTGGACTCATAATCTTTGTTTTATGAATATTCTTTTCCAAGTGAATCTTTTTTTTATAAAGAAGTACGTGTATATGTATATATTAAGCAGTTAATAATAGTTGTTGTTTGATTTGTTTTTTACAAAACCACAGAAAACGAAGGTCCTACTTGCAAACCCGGCAAAATCCAAAATTTTAAAAAAGTGAGTTATTAATTGAAACTTATTCAGAATACAATTTTTTACAATAATTTTAATATTTTCAGTTAAAAGTACAGCCTTATTTGTAAGACTTGACTTTTAAATTATCGGCTTTTTTGCATAAATGGCAACCTCTCCTCGGGGTATTGCGAAGTTGGTAATGCATAACATTAAATGTATTATTTCACTACTGCTTCTTGACATAATCATGCTTATGTCATCACTGCTTACGTTTAAAATATTTACTGATTACCGTAAAAAATTCAAGTTTAAAAAAAAAGTTGAAGGTATCAGTTTTTTGTGATTTTTTAAAAATAAATAAAGATGGATTTTGCCGGGTTTGCAAGTAGTACCCTCCCTCATATGTAGGTACAAATGAATGAGCATTCTTCGTAGATTACCTGTAAAAAACAAGCACCGCTTTCCACTGCAGTGTATTGGTTAGTGCGTTCGACGTCCAAAAAATTAATCTAAATAATTTTATAATTTGACGGATTAAGAATACAGTTTCGTGTGTGAAATTGAACCAGAACCTTTGACGAATGTTTTCGACTAGAAGGCTGCATCATCATCATCATTCCCTTTCCGCACCTAATGGTGCGTAGAGCACTGGATTGTTACACCAATCGCAGCATCTCTCTATCAATTTTGTTTCATGAAACTAAGGTGATCAGTCTTACGCTTCAGGTACCAGTCCAGGGACTATGAAATATTCTCGTGAGAAAATACCATTTTAAATAAATATTTTATATTAACCATGTCGGGAATCGAACCCGAAACCTCTTGCATGGTAGGCAAACGCGTTGACCATTACACCACAAGGCCGGCCTCTCTCAGGCGAAAATTCTTAATAAGGAAATCGAGTAAATTTGTTTTTAATATAATATTTCATTGTTCCTTAACTGGTGTATTATACCAGAAGCGTAGGACAGATCACACCTTCATGTGCATTTGGTCAACCAACGCAGCGCCCTATGCACAACTAGGTGCGGAAAGGGCAATGATGAATTAAAAATAAAAATATAATAAAAAACAATCCACTTTATATAATTCTGTCGTACCGTGTGGATTTTCACCATCGTATAGCCTTTAGTAAGGGAAGACGTCCTTAGCATGATAATAAGAGGTGTGTTTAATGCCCTTCACAAATCCTCGGCCTGAAACGGGACATACTATTATCGAAAAGGAAGCTGACTGCGTTTTCAGCGGTTAAAAATTTCACCAAGAAAAGCAATATGATAAGTTAGTCCAAATCATTGTAAACAAATTTCGATTTTTTTTCTCGACTGGACGAACATCGATATGGGATTGTTTTAAACAGAGATAATGCTTAAAATCTGTTGCATTAAATAGGGAAAACATTTTTAAGGTCTAAGCATTTACAAGGCTTATGACCTGTCATTGGCTGGTTTAAGTGGCAACTTTACACACTGAATAACATTCACTCAATGTTAAATCATCCACATTTCCTCAACTCTTCCATTTGTTGACTTTTGTTAAGTACTTACTTATCGGGTCCGGACTTTAGATCTTGCCACTCCAATGTGCAGCGACATATATCGCTTTGTCAGTGGCCGTCCTCAAATCATTATTATCACAAGTAAACTGCATTTGTGGGCACTGCAGCAGATGAGAATCATCCTGCACCTCTCCACAATCGCAGTTCATGTGATGACATGGAGGGAGATGTCCCTCCAGAAAACCCCACCTCCGTTGGTTGTATTTGCACCTTGACACCCCTACCTTTAATCTATTGAGAACTTTACACGTAGGGAAGTCAAAATTGTGGACGGTGTTTGTGCTTTTACATGGCATTATTCAGAGCCTATCGTCGACCTACCTCTCTCCACAGATCCTCTCTGCGTTTTTCTGCAAAGGTTTCCGAGTCAGTTGTGACTTTGAGGAAACTTCTTCTTAATCCTGGTCTCGGAGGAGCCATTTGATGATCGTAAAGCGGGTGTCTAGAGTCATGGGTCTGTTTGTGTCTCTCTGTATCCGCTGCTACGTTTCTCCTGATGTTGAGTGGAGTGATTCCCAATAATAGGATAAAGTGTGTGCACCGGTGTGGGCTTAAGGCAGCCGGACACCAATCGCGCCATGTCATTTACACCAATATCCACTTGCTTGGCGTGTGCTGACTTCTGCCAAACGGGACAAGCGTACTCTGCTACGGATACACACAAACCCAAGGCAGAAGTGCGGAGTACATGTGGAGATGCTCCTTAAGATGAACTGGTGAGCTTCCGTAATATTTTATTCCCGGCGGAGACTTTCTGTTTAGTATTGGTGTAGTGCTGCTTATAGGAAAGCGTCATATCCAGAGTTACACCAAGATATTTGGGTGTTTGGCAGTGCTCGATTCTCTTCCTCTTTCATGTGACTTCCAGTTCTCTTCTCGCCTGCTTATTTTTGAGGTGGAAGGCTCAGAGTTGAGTTTTCTTTGGATTTGGCTTTAACATATTTTTTTCATAGTAAAAATTGCCTGGTCTCCATTGGTATGGGTTGATCTTTAGTATATATGTTATATAGGATTGGCGCCTGAACGCCTCCCTGTGGTAGTCCATTCTTTTCGGATCTCCATCGACTGTCCTTGCCCTGAAGAGTTACATAAAATCGTCTATTGTTCAGAAAGTTGCGGATTATGGATGTAAGTTTGAAGTCCTTTGTGACATTTTATATCTTATTAACAAGTTTGGTATGGTTCACCGTATTGTATGCAGCCGTGAGATCCACAAACGCCACTCCCGTTGTTAAGTAAAAGAGCAGAAACCTTTATCATGTGGGTGAGATTCATCCGGCTGAACCAATTCACCTACTTGGCAACGCCTGAAAACAATTTTTCTATTTTGCACACCTTTTTATTCCAGTTACTTTAATCGACAATGTTTTAAGTATGTCCAAATGTTTGTAGACAAACTGGATTTCCTCCCTAGGGAGTTATTTGGGTGTAATTTTTTTGCAGACAGAGAGAAAACAAGGTGTTACTACAAATTTAAATTTAAATTACTCTCTAGGGAAGAAATGTAGCCTGTCTACAAATATTTGGATACACTCAAAACATTGTTAATTAGACAAAAAGTTATTAAGAAATTGGATGTCTTGGCCTTTAAGGAGCTTATGATTTGTCATCGGTTTGAATAATGTTTAAAAAAACGTCACACAGAAACACAATTTTATACAGATATAACACACACATTTATATATACGGTCAAACTTAAATTATCTGGATGAGTGGGTACCGATGTTATCCGGATATGCATAAATCGGGAAAATTTAATCAACCATTAAATTAAGGCAATTTTTTTCTAAGTAAACGCAAAAAACCTTTTTTATTGCTATTAAAATAATACAGCAAATTGGAATCACATTCGAAACTTACTTTAACATGTCCAAGGGTGGTATTCTAGATCTTTTCTACCCCCTAGAGAGTGATTAATTTGAAGTTTTTTTTTTATTTGCTTTATACAATGGCCACACTTATGATTAAACGTTAAATGGTGTATAAAGCTGCTTTAAAAATGAAAAAAAACTTATATGGTTTGATGAATTCAACGTAATTAAGTGTTTTAGGTAATGGCTAAGGTCGCAATAATGGTCTCAATAAAAAAATCATATTTGGTTGCACGTGCTCGTATTTGTTTGACGTTTATTCATCAGTGTGGCCATTATATGAAGTAAATAAATAAAAAAATCTTCAAATGAATCACTCTTTAGGGGGTAGAGAAGATCCAGAATACCACCCCGGAGCCGCTATTCTACATGATTTTAAAGTTCGTATTTAGTACACAAATACGCAATATATACCACGCTATAAAAGCATTCGGAATACCAGCTCTGCAAAGCTAATTCCTTTGTGGAAGAAAGGCGCGCTGTTTTATTTATTATTACAACATCTCTCATTAATAACACTGTATTTGCTGTGGGAAATTACAGAACCAACACTGGCTTCTTTTCACTATTGCCAGGAATGTTTAGGTTTCACATTGAAGTGTCCAAAGACAGCTCGGTTGATGTATTCCTACAGCAATGAGAGTTATACAAAAGAGAAATAATTAGGTCACTTTTCGAAAGATGAAACCTACCGACATGCGACTGGGCGACGTCTTGTCTCTGTGAGATAATAATTATTTCTTTGTGTATTTTGTTGTTATTTATTTATGTTACATAAATATACGGCCTTAGCAAATTACAACAGTTACACGAAGAAACATATTTACAAGAAACTGAACAAAAAGAACATAAAACTATGTAGCAAAGACAAACGCGGGAAATAAAATAATGGTATACAATATATTCACAATCACGATGCTAGTTTCACAGTAAGCCGTCTAACCAACTGCGCCACGTCTTGGCGTTTTATTGAAATATTAACATTATCAACAATTACAACGTAGATGAAGAACATTTTAGAGAATGGAATACAAGTCAAAGCATCTACAGGGTTTCTGACCTGTCTTTGGCTGGATTAAGTGGCTACTTTACACACGGCATAACATACACCAAACAGAGACGATTAGTTAAAGTAGGTTCCCGGCACTACACACGACAAAAATGACACGGAATGTGTCTACTGCCATCTACAACACGGTACAAATTACTAATAGGTACATAAACACATATGTTTTGCTATAAAACACACAATTTACCTTGAAGATGGCTCCTGCAACGGTAGCCGAAACGTCGGAACGAACCCAACTTACACGGGATCACCCAAAAAAGATACGTGTTGATTTACAATTCTATCTACGAGTATATTCCGCTTAAATCAGCCAATGACATGTCGTAAGCTCTGTAAATGCCTAGATTTCTATATTCCTTTCTCAAAAATGTTCTTCATTTCTGTTTTTAAATATGGAGGCTATAATTTGGAGTTCTGCAAAATAAACGCCAACTCAATGAATACATCCGCATAAACCTGGAGATGGAGATTTCCCATCAATCTGTGGGAGAATCATGATTGAACGTGCTCGTTATCGGGTAGTCATCACGATCCGCGGGGGGTGAATCGGCACCTCGGGATGCTGGGAAGGTGTCCAATCAACGCTACCCCTTCGGCCCCGGAGTGACTCGGCGGAACTCCCGCCCCCGAGTTTCTGGTAATTGCCTAATCGACTGAGAACACTTTGCAATGAGAGCTTCAACTTAGATATAGGCTACTCGAGCCACCGACGTGTTGAGTTGCTCGAGGGTCGTTTCTTGAACCGAAAGAGTATCTTATGTATGCTAATGGTCTCAAAAAGTTTCTTTATGAATTGAATACACATTTATTTGCAAACGACACGGCCATAATAATATCAGGTGAGAATGTAGCAAATGCTGAACGCCAACTTCAAAAATACTTTATACAGCTCTCAAAATGGTCCCACGATAACGATCTGATTATAAATGTCAACAAAACTAAGGGACTCTGTATTGCTTCATCTCATATAACGAGAAAAAGTATTAGAATGAAAACCCACAAACTCTCATGATTTTGTAATTGTGCTTCTGTTAAAACTGTTTAAAAATGTGTTTATTTGTGACGATCAAGTGCCGAAATATTTAACTAAATATTATAGATTTTATTCAGAAATACATTCGTTCGTTCATTTAGAGATACAAATGTCACTTTTTTTATGTATCACATAAAATTACTCAAATATCAAAACTTTTATTAGTTTTTTCATATTTATGTATTTATTTCGTAAATATTTTTGTTACTATTGTTATAGCTATGCAATTTTATATTTTTTTGTTATGTATTTATGTTTGCATTTTTTTCCATATTTAAGATCAATATATGTTAAAGGCAATTAATGCCGTTTATGTAAAAATAAATAAATAAAAAATAAAAAATATTAAAAAAATTCATTATAAAATACACCAGTTTATTTAAAGTCTAAATCAATGAAAAATTATAATAACCAGAGATTTTAAGCGGGAAACATGCGTCTCATAATAACAAACAAAATTGACAAGAAGCGGATACATCTTCGGTACCTACACTACTTACATATTTTTTTTATTTAATGTTATTTGTACATTGGCGGGCTTATTGCCAAATGGCAATTTCTTCCAACCGTCCAATAAAATAAAAGTTTTATTTTTATAATTCAAGTTACAGAACATATTCAATAGAAAAAAAAAGATTAAAAAGTTAAAAATATATAAAAATAGAAATAAACGTATTTGTTTATAAATTACCTTAAATCAAAACTATTACTCAATGGGAAAAAGGAAAAAAGAGGAAAGAGGAAAGAGGAAAAAGGAAAGGAGGAGAGATTAAGGAAGAGAAAGGAGATGTTTCTTCAGACGTGATTTAAACATAAATAATGTAGTAACATCTTTGATGGTGGATGGGAGATGATTCCACAGTCGAGCCGCATGGACACTATATGAGTTAGAGAAGAAAGAGGAATTGTGTATGGGTATTAAGAGAGTGCCTTGAGAATGAGAACGAAGAGGTTACATGTGAATCTACTATCTCTCAGTAAGCTAATAACTGTGAACCAAATTTTTTTACAGTTTTGTAACAGAAAAACCTGTATACCTAAAATACTCACCCTTAGGTTATTGGTCACCGCTTTTGCAATCTTGTAACCGCAAGAATACGCTAAGGAATTCTATCATTGTTTCGTTTTCTACTATTTTCTTTTCGTACTGTAGCATGTTCACTTAACTTGCCAAACTTACTAGTTCTTAGCTCGATGTATTATTATTGTAAACTTTAAACAATAATTTTATACTTAACTTTATTACTTTATACTTTATACTTAACTTCAATATCAATACATAGATGGCGCTCCAACTCGCTTGTGGATGGTTTCTCAATTCGTAACATATATACAAAAATCAAAAATGTTACCTGTGTGGATATTCGCTAATAAGCGGAATGGGGAATGTTGTAGTACCTACTTAAAGTGGCCACTTAACCCAGCCAATGACAGGTCATAAGCCCTGTAAACGCTCGAATAACCATAATCCTGAATTTGAAAAAATTCTACCTCATCTCTGTAGGGATATAAATAAAAATAATTTTATGTTACTAAAACCCCACGCGTCTATGCGCTTTGTAGCTGCAAAATTTTTAGTATTGTGACCTTTTATATTTGATCTAAATTAAACTTTGGGGTCTAGATTTTTAACCGCCTATGCGCTCTGTAGTTACAGGACGTGTAATCTGGATTCTATTTCTAAACGATTATTTATAAATTAAAAGCACTTCTTAATAAAAAATGTTGTGCTGCGGGGCTAGATTTTTAAACGTCCATGTGCCATGTACCGTCAAGACGTGTTGTTATTTAGATCTTATATAATTATAAAAAAATTATCCTTATTAGAAACAGGGAAATAGAATCCCAACCACCTATGAGCTCTGTAGTTGCAAGGCGTGTTAGGTGCTTATTGTACAGCGCCCTTCACGTAGTTCTCACAAAAATGGCGCTATATAAACTATCCTAAATAAATCAAATTAGACATTGTTAGCGATTGTAAATACCTGGGCTTAACATCAAATGGCAGCATTCAAAAAGAACTGGGAGTGCGGCTAGGAATAGCAGGCGCTAAATTCAACAGTATGAAGGCTGTCTGGAGATCGGATATTTACTCACTGAAAATCAAATACCGCCTTTATAACGCCTGCATAAAACCTATCCTCCTTTTCGGATGCAAATCGTGGCACCTCACAAGGGCCCGAAACAGCAAAACTCTTGAGTTTTGAGAATAGGTATCTCAAAAGAATCTTGGGTGTGCGGTGGTTAGACTTTGTAAGGAATAAAAGTAATAAAAGAACGGAGGCAGCACACTCCGGTGACAACTATCATCAAGCGGAAGCGATACGGTTGGCCTGGCCATGTGCTGCGGATGCCTCCTGAGAGCTTTACCCCCGCTTGCCTACTTTACAAGGCATCAGGTTCTCGACGTCCTGGACGTCCACTGCTGACTGTTCGTCGGCAGTTCGTGTCAGGCATTCTTGGAGGATCTTTGTGGATACCGTTTGCTCCAACTAGGGAGCGGACAACGAATAATGAAATAATGGAACATTAAATGGGACTTTTAACTTCAATGCCTACAGTGTGTATTTACTTTCTAACCCTATACTTCTATGTAAAATATAATATAAATGAAAATACATTTTTACCATTTATGCGCTTTGTAGATGTACAATGTATTGAGATATTATTACCTTTCGGGTGATTTTTCACAAACAACTCTTAATAAATTATATGTATATCTTATAAAGATAAATCAATTTGTTGACATTTTTTTCAATAAAAAAAATATATTTTTTTTAGTTTCGAATAGACTACCAGGACGACCAGGGGCGAATCGTGTATAAATGCGATTATTCGCAGCTTAACATTATATTTTACTGGCTATAACCGCGACTTTATTTACAGAAAAACAAACAAATAATGACAATTTCTTATAAATCGTTGCCACCATTCGTATGTTTCTTCATATTTAAATAAAAATATAAAGAAAGTGCGCCTAGCGCCAGCAATGAGCCAAGAATCTAGCCGATTACTCCAGCTTATTTCTTCATACAAAAAGTGTACTATATTTTGAACACATAAAACCCGGTGGCGGGATTTTTCTCCTAGAGTTAACTTGCAAATTATATATTCTTTGAAGATTCTCGATTTGGAAAACAGTATTTCAAACATTTTTCCTTGAGGACTATTTTTCTTTGAGATCATACTTTTGACATATGACTCGCAACGCATGTGGCGCACGACGCAGCTGTTTTTGGCATTATTGAATTCTAGAATAAATCGGCGAGTTGACATTTCAATCGATACGAGAATACCGAATACTGACTGAATTATAAACTTTTATATAAGTTATGTGTTAAATCAATGGATAATATAGCCACACAATATATTTATCACGAAGTTACGTAGTTTGAGTTGATTTCACATATGAAAGTTGTTGTATCACACAGAACCATAGAAAAAATAGCAATTTATATTGTACTAGCGTTCCGTCAGACGTTGTCCTGCCCGAACGTTGACTTGCCTGCTATTACCTTGGAAAAAGAGTTTTCATTGTTAAATAGGTACCTAGGTACTTGTTTATGGTTGAATTCCAAAACATATAATAATTCGTTTTCAAATATAGATTTTTTTTTGCAAATGTCAAACTCGGCTCTTCTCATCAACAGGGGTTCACTTAATACATTAATGTTTTTTTCGAAAATGTATTAAATATCAGTTTATATTATTTTAGTATTACCAAAATCCAGTAAAAATAAATAAATGGGAAAAAATCACAAGGAATGTAAGGCAAGTATCTGATTGGGATCAGCAAAAAGCGAATGTTGTTTGTAAACATTCAAAAACAACCTTATTTGAAACAAAAAAAAAAAAAAAAAATTTTTGTATATATATGCATTCTCGTCAAATGTAACCCTGGTAGGTCGATGGAAAAAAGATTTATGCTTCTAACTTTTTTTGGAAGGTTCGATTGAAAAAAATAATATCTACGAACACGTGCAGTACAAAGATCTTCATTTCGCTGAAAACCGCACGTAAATCGGTTAAGCCGTTTAGGAAAAGTTAAGTGACATTACACGTACAGAATAATTATATGTATAAAGATAATATAACTTCCATTATATTATGTACCTTCTATGTAGGTACAATTAAATGATATTTTTTTATGGTTTACCTGTAAATAAAATCACCGTTCGCCACTGCACTATACTTTATTAATTAAATTACTTTATAATATACTTTATTGATTAAATTCTACCTTTATTCGTGCTTGTTTTCTGTAATCCCCTGTGACCCGAGTAGGTGTGATAATCAGTAATTATCCGTTGCTAACTAACTTTCAATAGTCCCCCATTAATACGGGCTAACTCTCCCTGTAGAGTGTAGAGTGCCGAGTTTAGAAACCCCTCAATCAGATTAGGAAACAAGCTTGTCCTTGTAGGATGTAGGCGTTCGGGGTGAAGTCCCGAGTATACAGAAGTGTGTTATATAATTACTATTGACAGTCGCAAATATGCAGGTTTATAACATCCCGTTTAATCGAATTTGATAGACCGATGAGGTTTCGATTAAACAAAAATTCGTAAATATGAACGTAGCAAAAATGTACAGCATAGAGAAATTTCTAAAGCCACATAAAAGCATTCCTGCATGATAGCGTACAAAACTAAATCGACTAAGTAAAAATATGTGGTATTTTTCTTTGTTTCATTTGAGAAATACGTTTCTTTGCAGCTATACGATAATACAAAAAAATCCTATACAGCGGTGAAACCTGGCCAACTTACAGACACCGAGAAAGGAAAATCAACGCTTTTCATTCGCGGTGTTTGCGGCGTATTCTTGGCGTGACGTGGCAGAACAAAGTGACAAATGCAGATTTACTAACCCGCACTCGGATGTCTTCGGCGATGGCGATCTTAAAAGAAAGACGCCTGCGATGGCTCGGTCATGTGAGTCGAATGAAGGATGGCCGAACACCGAAAGATATTATGTATGGAGAGCTTTGTGACGCTAAAAGATCCCACGGTGGTCAGCGATTGCGATTTAAAGATGTCTGTAAACGCGACATGAAGACTTTTTGCATTGACGCTGATCCTCGGGAAGATCTCGCCGGGGTAAGAGATGTGTGGAGTGAAGCCGTAAAGGAGGGAAAAGCGGCACACGACGACCTCTGGATGGAAAGTCTGAGGCTTAAAAGACTGCGAGGAAGGCAGCTACCTACTGGAGTGTGAGAAGCCCACAACCTGGAAGTGTGAGAAATGTGGCTGACTGTGCTGGTCCCGTATAGGACTATACAGTCACCGGAAAAGCTATTTTTCCCAGTCTTCAAATTAAGTATACATCACCATCGTCTTTTGAAGACGGACGGTGGCCATAAAGATATAGAAATACAACAAGTATTTTAGTGATTCGGTTGATCCGGGTATTTAAACTGTTGCTGATATTACGAGCTCATTTAAGTACAAAACGCAACCTCTTAGATTTTGATGTAAACTTGTTATTATAATAGCTACAGTGCCGAACAGTGAAACAAAATAAAAAGTACAAGGACGTGTGTTAGTACAAAACACCACAAATAAATATTTAACATGACCTCCTTTGATCTCAATGTAACATTTTATTATTGAATTTTTGGCGTGTAACATCATTTTCTCATCCAGATACCGTGCCTGAATTATGGATGAAATGAGCTTTTCCACCGTATTGCAATCGATTTTGGAGAGATTATTCTAACACATTGCCCATTGATTGCCTAGTCGAATTTGTGAATGATGTTTTATTTTTACCAATCCAGTGCGGTTGTCTGCTTAATCATAGATGTATCCATATTTGAAGAAGTAAAAACTTTAAACTTTCAATATAAAAATCAAACACTAATTTGAGTCTACTGAATACTTAATTTTATTTTTACAATATAAAAACAAACATTTCTGTGACAATTGTTTCCCCTTGTTAGGACATTTTCAAACGAATGTGAAGATTCAATGGATATATAATTTTAGGCACTCGAGTGAATTGGTAGAAAAGTTGGTTGACGTAATGTTAAATTAAAATAAAACAATTTCTTACAATATTTGAGTTTGTCCCAATGTTTTTAGACAAAATAATGGATTTAACCCCCAAGAGAGACATTATGTTGTAATTTGTTAATTTTAATGACTCTTTAGAAGGTAAAACCTAGTCTTTTGTCTTCAAACATTTAGTTAAATTAAAAATATTGTAATAATACCGACTGGTCCAAGAAGAAGTTTAAAAACTGGAAAGTTGTTGCCAGGCGTTGCCATCAGATAAATCTCTTCGCAAAAATGAAGGTTTCAGCTCTTTAACTTCACTTAAACCACCAGATGGAAGAGTCGAAGAAATATGGATGTTCAAATATTGACAAAATGGTGTGTGTTATAAAGTGTGTAAAATGGCCACTTAAAGCAACCAACGACAGATCATAAGCCCTGTTTTTTTTTTTTTAAATAAATATTTGCGTTCTTATGATTTACCTAAATATTTAATTTTGAGGGCCATTTTCAACGAGTTGTAAATAACTCACTATTAGAAAATGGAATCAAGTTGGGGTAAAGTGGGATTCGAACCACGGAACTTTGGTCCGTGAGTCCGAGACACTAGCCACAGGACGACAATCCGATTATTGTTAATGCCTAGACTTCCGTATTTCCTTCTCCAAAATGTTTTCCATCCCTGCATTTATTTGTGAAAACAAATAACATTAAAAATTATACATTGTATAAACCAAATTCAATTGGAGAACATAATTCAAATAGAAAACTAAAATAAAGATAAGACACATATCCACTTTTTATGAAGAGAAAACTAAATATCATACACACAAATTTAAACACAAATTTAAAGTAAAAAGTGAAATTCTAGACATTTTTTGATTTGTAAATCTCTTTTGTCAAAAATATCAACATGTTCCCGATTTTAATGGCTCTGCTTTCTTGAAATTACAAAACTCAGTAATAGAATCGGGACTTTCTTGAGTAATTAAGTTAAGGTAAATATTTAACGGGGGATGATATTTATCAACAGTCACAAGATTATCTGGGGACTCAATTACTTGCAGAAGTTTATCAAATCCAAGAACAAGATCCGAGAGTTACGTGATTACAGTTTTCGTGAAATTAAATTGTTTCACCATGTTAATGCCGCACATATTAAAAATTGCATTTGCACGAGGAGATAATTAAATATAAAATGCATATACCGAAAGTAATCAACGAGAGTACTCAATTTTTGTATTTAAATACAGTACATTGTTTGTTTATATATTACTTATTTTTCCAAGTAGTCATCTTCCCGTTATATGCAGGTTGTAATTCGTGGCACAAGCTTTTTGATGCCCTGCGTCTCTCGCCATCTCCTTCGTCCACTTCGAAACCTCTTCTTTCACCTCGTCATCGGTTAGAATGCAAAGTCAGGGGGGTATGCAGGATGGTTAGAAATGTCCCAACCAAACGAATTATAACGCGCCTTGGTGGCGTTAGCCGTGTGCGGGCGGGCGTTGTCGTGCAACAAACACACTCCCTTTGTCAACGTTCCCCTCCGTTTGTTTTGTCTCACAGTATCATGCTGTAGTAATCGTCTCCCCTTGAGGCAAGAAAAAATCAAAATTATCTCTTTTCGGTCCCAAATCACGGATGCCACGATTTTTTGGCCGAAGTTGAGGTCTTGTATTTTTTGGCAGATGGGGAACTAGTGTGCCGCCATTGTGATGACCGTTTTTTTGTCTAAGGGGTGTAATGACCCACCCATATTTCATCACCAGTCACAATTGAGAGTCACATAAACAGTTTTGATCCGTGCAAAAATTTCGGTAGGGTTTTTCCTCCCGCAAGAAGGAACCTTATGACGGCGCGCACCTCGCACTTGCCGGGATTTCTTATTGACATCTTTCACAGAAACGAACACTACGAGGCAAGTTTTGGTACTAACGAGCATCCCTATTGTTCGTTGTGTTCAAGAAACCCCCCACTACCAATCAGTGTTGCCAATTTTCGTAAAAAAAAAACATTCATAGCACAAGAGCCAAACAGTACTCTTTCTTTCTGGACTTGCCGTATATAACATATAAGTAATTATATTTTCATCTTAATTTGTTGCAACAGAGAAGGAAAATATTTTTTAGAGGGGAATATGGAAGTCTAGGCATTTACAGGGCTTGTAACCTGTCAATTGCTGGTTTAAGTGGCTATTTTACACGTTTTAATATCCACATTTCCCCAACTCTTCAATCTGTTGACTTTCGTGAAATAAAAAAGCTAAAACCTTCATCCGGCTGAATCAATTCACCCACGAGGCGACGCATGAAAACAATTTTCCTATGCTTATATTTTTTCTTAACCAATTAGTTTGATCAACAATGTTTTCAGGATATCCAAATGTTTGTAGACAAGCTGGTTTTCGATACAATGGAGTTATTTAGATCTAAATTAGTTGCGACAGAGATTGAAAACATTTCATAGACAGGGAGAAGAGTTAAGAAAATGTGGATGTTTAAACATGGATAGAATGGTGATTGTTACACAGTGTAAAGGTGGCCAATTAATCCAGCTTAAATGTCACAAGTCCATATTCCTTCTCAAAAATGTTTTTCTTTTTTGTTTTCTTCTTTTTTGTAACAAATTCAGATTTAAATTACTGCCGAGGGAGGAAATCCAGCCTGTCAATAAACATTTGGACATACTCAAAACATTTTTAATTATATTTTCAGTTATATTCCTCTCGTGCTTTGAGAGAGACTGAATTGAATAAAAATATTGACATATTTTAATTGTCCTTTTTTAGTAATCTCGTTGTTTAAGTGTAAAATAATTACAAAATTTAATATTAATAAAAATTATATTTATTTTCTTATTGAACAGAAATATTTTCCATGATGTAACTTAAGAATCTCAATAATCCTCCCTAATACTCCCAAAGCGTTTCTCTTTCAAATTGCCCAAAATAATTCATGTTGATTTGTGCAAATTTATTCCTTGCGCATACAATATACTTCTTAAAAAGCTTGATAGAAAAAATACAACAAATACTCACAAATTCAGTGTTCTAAAAAACGGGGATTTAAATTAATTACTTTTTATACAAATTCTAACTGAAAACACCGGAATAATTCATCGAACAAATAATATTATTCCTAAATACGTACAGCGTGAAAAAAGAGAAACAGGCATTCGAATATGTATACTTTTGTATACATTCTGAATGTTTGCTTTTGAATACAGGGGAATAAGAAAATGGCTACAAATAGTAACTCCCAACAACTTGCAGACGCTCCTGAAAACACAGAAATAGGAAATCAAACTAATAACTTTTCATTCTGTTTTCTCCTGAAAAGGGGAGATTGGGAATCCGGGGAAATCATTTCCTTTTTTTATCATGCATGGGCTTTTGGAAAAGCTTAACAAAGAAATCGAATAACCTCACCTCTTTTAATATTTTTATCCCATCTCATCCCACTTCGCTTGATCAGAAAATTATAATTATTAATCAAATCTTATGAAAGATGCGTACATGAAAATAATTTGAGTGATATAAGAGTTATATTGGAGTTCTTCGGTGTTTTATTTAAAATTTCCCTTAAGAGCATGTCCAGAAAGGGCTAATTCGCTGCGATTCTCCCGTGCGTAATACGCGCGACCGTTGCGTCCAGAGGGGCGTATTATAACAGCGCGCGAGCATTTGGGGACGAATCAGTCAGTTGAAAGATGGCGTTGAATGAAGTGCACTCGATATTTTTTTATTTTTTTTTATTTTTGCACCACAACAGGCCAGGAGGCCCAATTACAGCGGTGAATTACATCACAGAACACCCAGGCTTGAGAAAAATCACATTTAATTTTTTGGGTTCTCACCGGGAATCGAACCCGGAACCTTCCGTCTGTGAGTCAAGCGTCTTGACCACTACACCACGGAGGCCGCCATATTTAGTTTTCTCTTCATAAAAAGTGGATTTGTATCTTATCTTTATTTTAGTTTTCTATTTGAATTATGTTCTCCAATTGAATTTGGTTTATATAATGTATAATTTTTAATGTAATTTGTTTTCACAAATAAATGCAGGGATGGAAAACATTTTGGAGAAGGAAATACGGAAGTCTAGGCATTAACAATAATCGGGTTGTCGTCTTGTGGCTAGTGTCTCGGACTCACGGACCAAAGTTCCGTGGTTCGAATCCCACTTTACCCCAACTTGATTCCATTTTCTAATAGTGAGTTATTTACAACTCGTTGAAAATGGCCCTCAAAATTAAATATTTGGGTAAATCATAAGAACGCAAATATTTATTAAAAAAAAAAAAAAACAGGGCTTATGATCTGTCGTTGGTTGGTTTAAGTGGCCACATTACACACTGTGTAACATTCACCCATTTTGCCCATGTTTGAACTTCCACATTTCCTCAATTCTTCCATCTGTTGACATTTGTGAAGCAAAAAAGCTGAAATTTTTATCACGTGGGTGAGATTTATCCGGCTGAACCGATGCCTAGACTTCCATATTCCCTTCTCGAAAATGTTTTTCCTCCCTGTTGAAATAAATTTCAATATAAATAACTCCCTAGGGAGGAAATCCAGCCAGTCTGCAAACATTTGGACATACTCAAACATTGTTGAATTAACTAGCTGGTAAAAGAAGAAGTATAAAAATTGGAAAATTGTTTTCAGGCGTTGCCTTCCACAATTATTATAGGACGTCAAAGTGGTGCGGACGGGCAAAGCGAAAAAAATCAAGGTTAAGTCACTAATTTGTTAACATGTCTCGCCTTAAATGACCATCAAGCAAAATAGTGTCTTTTTTTCAGAAGTTTAACTATTTTTAATTAGCGCGTAACATCGACGTTGAAAGATAAATGCGAAAGAGTATTTGTAATGTAATGTATTTCATGTAATGTAATGTGATGTAAAGAACACCTTGTTATACCCCAACTAATAAACAATATATGTACAACAATAATTTCAAAAACAATACGTTGTTATAAAATCCAGACGCTTTCCGATAACACTCTATCTACCTATGTGGATGCTTGTTTTTAACAAAATTCACCGTCAACCCACGAAACGATGCGATAGACCCAGCATCCCTAATATATTTTGGCAACTCATTGTACATCTTGAAGTCCTTTATGATACAGATTGTTTTGAGTTGCCTGGATTCTTGTTTTAGGGAGTCAGAAACCTTCTCCTCCTTTCGTAGGGTAGCGATTTCGTTATTACGCCGAACATCACAAAACATGTATTCGAACAATAATTTATTTTTAATTTAAATATGAATTACGCTTTGCTTTACCGAAAGCGTGTTCAGTACATTTCAGTAACATATGTTGAATGTTTGTATATCTGCCACATCTCAATATTGTCCTCATTCCCCTATTCTAAGCTTTTTTCGTGACGTATTCATTCTCAGTGCTCAGAAAGAGAACACTAAAACAATAATTGGAATGCGGCAAAACCATTTCGTTGAAAATTAGATTACTTGTATTTAAACTGAGATTTTTACTTATTCTTTTTTAAAATCCTAACTTTTTAGAAATTTTGTTGTTGATGTACTCAAAATGTGATGCAAATTATAGCTTATTATTACCCCTAAATATTTTACTTCATCTATATTTTCCCCGTCAATGTTTAGTTTATTGCATTAATTAAATTAAAATTAATCGTTTTACGAGCTCTTAATAATTGGCAATAGCCACACATAATACTCGTACAATTAGATATTTCTTGATAGTGAAGTATTCGTTAAATTTTAGCTCTGTCGGTGCGTCACTATTGCAACATCAACAATAAAGTATGGCAATTATTCCTCATTTTTAGCTATCAATATTAAATTTACGGAACTCCGTGGGCTTTCGTTTATATTTGGACTTTTAATGTCACCATCATAATTCTCATTCCACTTAAAAATTATTCCCATTTTTATAAAAAAAATTAAGCGCTGTTCCTCGATCAGCAGAGAACAAACCGTAGCCTGAATGCATCAATCTCCCGTTTTTGTCGTACTGTAAACTCAGAAGCAGATTTGGTCTCTTTTAATTTAAGTCTACCACTATATAGAGCCCTAAATAAGTAGTCCAGATCTTGTCTCGATGTCGTTGAATGTTTTATCAATGCTCTGTTGTTTTTGTTTCGTCTTTTATGTTTGTAAATTCGATTTTATATCAAAAATTGTATCTAGTTTACCTTTTTGGACGATTGCCCCTTAATTAATAATAGCTCTAGCGACTACTTTCTATCATTGTTCTATTTTGGCGTGATAGTCAGCTGTGGCCTTTTTTTAAGCAACAGTTCTTATCAAATACTGCCACTGCCTATAAATATTTTCTCAGGATTAAAATAGCACGTGGAAGCTAAATTACAACACATGTTGCAGCTACAATTAGCAGTTAAAATTCCAGCCCCGTCTTTTTCTTTCTGGAACTGCCCACACTCATTGCCTGGATAAGCTGTCGGGGTCGGCTCTTCTCGTTCTCAGACTGTATATTTTTCGATTCTTGTTGTCGCTTTGATCTAGGTCGTTTCTTTGCGAGATTTTGGAGCGTTGAAGCTTTTTAGTCTTTTTTTGGATACCTTTTGAAGATGATCCAAAGATATTGCCTGATTTACCGAATAGTCTGGTGATCTCCGTCTTATGTGCCCGTACCATCTCTGGTGTCTCTCTTCCAGCTTACTGTTTATTTCAGTGACACCTGGACTACCGTGAACTTTAAAATGTTATCCATTTCTTATTTATAACCATAACCAACCTGCCCCTATTTGTATAAAATGTTGACTTTCATCTCAGATTTAATAATTCGTCTCTTAGGAACGGGGCTTCTTTTATGACCGGGCATCCGGTGGGTGTGGACGTCGATCGACAAATTGAAGAATTTCTCGAATCTTCTTCTTCCAGGTGGATAAGCGAAGAGAACAACTGGATATACAACCTGGCGGGGGACCCCGTGATATGCGGCAACCTGACGGGGGCGCGCCACTGCCCCCGGAACTACACGTGCCTCTGTATCGGACCCAACCCCAACCACGGCTACACCAACTTTGACAACTTCCTCTGGTCTATGCTCACCACCTTCCAACTCATCACCTTGGACTACTGGGAGAACGTCTACAACATGGTAACTTTTAAACATTTTATTACGTTTACATCTTTCATATGTTTCTTGTCCTCGTTGGAGCTTCATGCTATCTATACATTCTATACTATAAAATCTTTTTTTCACGGGGGGATACGTTCTACGCAGTACAGTATAAAAAAAGTAAAGTAAAAAAATAATGATGATGCATAGGTTTCCTTGCATAAAAATCATTTCTGGATTAAATTAGTTTATTGTACCTAAATGTTATTAAAAATTTAACATGACTACAATTAAACTTTCAAAAATCATAACAAAGATTATTCACTATCACTATCATATATTATTCGCTCACTGAGTAAAAGAACGATGTAGAGAATTCTTAACAAATAGTATAATTATATAACTATTACGCATTTTTTCAAAGAAATATAACCGTTTTTATAATTTACCCAAATATTTCAATTTTGTTGACCATTTTCAACGAGTTGTAAATAACTCAATATTAGAAAATGGAATCATGTTGGAATAATGTGGGGTTCTAACCTCTGACCTTTGACCTCTGATCCATGAGTTCGCAACACTAGCCACGGGACCGCAACCCGATTCATCGTCAAATTAATGTTCAAATTCATTTTCGTACAATTTTATTTAGAAACCGCAAAAGAGGTTCCGCATGCGCATATCTTGCCCGACTTTTCGGTCGTTCCCTCAACGCTGAGGATCACCGTCAATATTGACAGTTCTGTCAGCTATACTCCTTTAATTGTCCCTTGACTATCCTACCGACTTAATGTGATTAATTTAAATCAGTTTAACTATTGAAACCCAACCGAATCATTTACATAATTGATTTCCTGCCAAGGACAGTATAATATTTTCTCTAATATTAAAATATTTAGATAAATCATGGTTTACAACTGATTAAACTTTCTTCAATAATTATTTTATTTCTTCGGTAAGCAGTACTGTAACAATAGTTTTTTTATCAATTTTTAATTTGATGCCTTTTTTTGTTTATCGTAAAATAATGCTCATTCTTTCTTAATGCTTTTTATTCACTTAAATTATGTACCTACATTCTGGACGTACCTACACATTTAAGGCAAGAATGTTATTTCTGTTCTTTGACATGTTATTTTTATTTATTTATTTATTAAGGAAATCATACAGTTTTTACATAAATACAAGGTAAAAAAGAACAATTAAAAAAGTTAGATTAATTACAGATTTCACACTAATTTATTATGAATGCAGGAGGAGATGGGAAAAATAATCAAATTCTAAAAAATAAATTTACAAAATATAAATATTAAATAAAAAATACATAAAAGGGAGAAAACATTGTATAGCTCCAACTCTACTTTCCTCCCCTCTCTCTCTGCTTCAATGAACTTTAAAATTAAAATTAAAATTAAAATTAAAATTAAAATTAAAATTAAAATTAAAATTAAAATTAAAATTAAAATTAAAATTAAAATTAAAATTAACATTAAAATTAAAATTAAAATTAAAATTAAAATTAAAATTAAAATTAAAATTAAAATTAAAATTAAAATTAAAATTAAAATTAAAATTAAACTAAAATTAAAATTAAAATTAAAATTAAAATTAAAATTAAAATTAAAATTAAAATTAAAATTAAAATTAAAATTAAAATTAAAATTAAAATTAAAATTAAAATTAAAATTAAAATTAAAATTAAAATTAAAATTAAAATTAAAATTAAAATTAAAATTAAAATTAAAATTAAAATTAAAAATAAAATTAAAAATTAAAAAGTTTAAATTGAAAGATAAAATTAAAAGTCTGATAAAAATATGGTATTTGCAGTGTAATATGTCGATTGTTTTTTTTTATTATTATTATTTTTTATGTATGAAACATTAGCGCTCTGGTAATTTGCCCAATTATTTCAATTTTGGTGGCCATTTTCAAACGAGTTGTAAATAGCTCAGTATTAGAAAATGGAAATCAAGTTGGAGTAGAGTGGGGCTCGAACCTCGGACCTCTGATCCGTGAGTCCGCAACGCTAGCCACGGAACCACAACCCGACTTTTGACTTTTACATTTATTTAACTTCTTCAATTCAATGTTTATAGTGAAAAGGTCAAATTTGATCAATTATCTTTAATAAAATAAAATCAATAAAAAATACTAACCACACCACATGTCGTATTTGGAAAATTTCTGCTCGTATACTGTCGTATTTGGAATGAGCTGCAAGATGGTAGAATTTAGGCCACTCTCGCTTATTGAAGTGACATTTTTAAAGCTTTGTGCATCATACCGTTTATTTAAACATCAAGAAAATATCATTCCAGCTTAAACTCGGTTAAGCCCAACCAGGTTTATCAGCTTAATCTCGACCACGATATTTTAAAAATACTAGTTTGAAATATCAAGGTTTTTCTAATTGAAAATTAAAATGTGTGTATTTGAATTCAACCTTGTTTATTTGAGGGCGCGAAACAGGCAAACAAGGAATATTGTGGGCGTAACTACTGGTATATGTTAAAAAATAAAAATATTTTTTCAATATTTACGCTAATAAAAAGAAGTAGAGTTTACTACTGTATGCATTATATGTTGGTGTATAAGCACCTTTATATTAAGTGTACGATACGTACGAGTAAGTTGCGAGCGGCGCGAAGCGGAAACCGGCCGGCTCTATCATTCGGGTTTGCCTTCCCAGCGAGTCACTTATCATTGTACTGTGATCATATTAAACTTGCACATCGAATTATTTTTTTTAAATAATAAGAGTTTTTACTTGTTAATTATAAAACCTATAAAAAGTGAACACTCGCGCCTGGAGTATTTAAGGATCCAGGCCGAGGATTTTACAACTATACACAAATAATTATTTATATTTATAAGACGTGAACAGTAGTGAACACAGATAATCGTACCTAAATATGGTCGAAAACAGTAGAAAATCTTAGCTTTAGGCACAAAAATTGAAAGTCTCACAAGGAAAACTAGTTCAAGTTGTGTGTATTTGTTCCATCATTTACATACTCATTATCAATTTCAGTTTGTAAATGACGACCCATATTGATTAAAAATTGTAAAAAAGTGATGTTTCCCGACTGTGGTCATCTGATTTACTTTTGTATTTGTAGTATAATGATTAAATTTCTGAGACAAATTTCCTCACCAACCTTTGAAGATGTTTGCCATTCCAAACGTTAAGCCTGAAATTATTTTTTTCCTGTAATCTGTTTTCAGTAACCATGAAAGGGTCCATTTAAGTCCTCGTTGGCTCGGTTTACGGAGGAAATTTATTTCGCTCTCAAAGAAAAAATGTTATTTTAGAGGTGTAATTAGAAAGAAAAACCACGGTTTATAATAACGGTTTTGGTTATAAAATCGTAAAAAAAAAAATTTTTACATCAATTCAGACATATAAAAATGATTTGTGAAACAATTAAAATTTAATTAACAATATTCAGAGAACATGAAATTTCCGTATACTTACAAACATTATAATTTACTGTTATACATTTTTTTATATTATAGTGATTTGAAATTCGTATTAAAATATAAGTATTTCTTTGAAATAATTATTGATTTTCAAAATATTAATTTACACCTTTAATCTTTTAATCGTTAAATCAATTTCATATTTTTGTTTAGACTAATATTAGATCTGGATATGAGGTCCCGGGTTTGATTTCCGGTATTGTTAACATTGAAAGTTTATTTGATTTGTTTATTTTTTTGTTAAATTTAAAATAAAAACACCACGTTATAATTATGTAATTCCTAACTGTTTCGAAGTTACACAAACTTATTTATAGTTCACTAATTACCTGCAGTGACACATCATAATTTAGACATGAATATTGGAAGGCTGTGACCTACGGCGGGACCACCGTGCCATGAGGCTTTCAAATCACTTCCGCGCTAGACTTTTTCATCAGACGCAGACGGTACAGATGAAGCTTGGCTTTGGCGACAACTGTTTACAGCTGTTTCTGAAACCTTTTATCTGTCAAATCAATTTCGCGTTTTTTTATTCAAGGCACGTAACTTATCCCGCAAATATAGCGCCGCGGTCGCAGTAAGCAAAAATCGTATTTTAATTACGCCTCGATAGCGAAACACCGCCGCTCTTTCAACCGATATTTGTAATAAATTAAACCATATTTTTTTTTATTAAAACGCTTTACTGCAAATTCTTCTAACTGCTTGCGTTTAAAAGTTATAATGGTTTTAAATATGGACCGAACATCCTGTATGATGAAATATCTCAAAACGCAAGCGTTGGAGAAGTGGGGAGTTTTGAGTAATAATTAAGTACCACATTTAGAATCAGCTGGTTATGAAACATTTTCTGTTAAAAACCTAAAATTCCAGAGCTATTTTACAAATATAAGATTATTTACAAAACACGTGTTTATAAACAACATAACATTTAAAAAATACAGCATAAAGAAATATAAGATAAAACTGTGTTTAAAAATATAGTGTGTATTGAAAAATACAAAGAATCTTTAAAAGAGAGTATAAATAATACTTTAATACTCAACACGTGATTGATTAAATTACTTCGCAAGTTTTCTAGTAACCTTATTACGTTTCTCGTGAAGATAAAAACGAGACTAGATAAAGCGTAGAACAGAAAATAATCTAAAGTTAGCAAGATCGCATCTTACACTCATTTGGTTCTCTCATTCTCAGACCCACGCATCATTGTCCTATCTTATCTCTCATCGCCCTCAACTTTCCTGTTTCTCCGAACACAATTTCGCTGAACTTATTCCCCATAGTAGATAGCAGAAGCTATTTATGTCGAGTTGTAGTTTTGTACTTCTCTGCTGTGTCGTCGGCGAAGTTGTAACAGGTAGAAACTGTTCTAAAACTTTTTAGAGAGGGGAGTAAGAAGGTCTAGGCGTTTTTAGGATTTTATTACCTATATTATGCCCGGGCAGAATAAAAAAGGTTTTTTTTATGAAATACCTAGAACTAGAACCCTAGTCGAATGTTTTCGACTCGATCGCTTCCATTCTCAGTAGCTCAATCACAAATAACTATAGACGTGATAACAAATTCCTCACCATGGTTGTTTATCGTATTCGCGATCACAACGGAACATCCGTGAACACCTAATATTAAGGCTGTAGCTGGTAAAACGAACGCAAAATTAGGAAATCATACGATTTTGCCATTTTAAAACAAATGTTTTATTATTACAATAATAAAATAATGAAAAAACATAAATTATATGAAAAAATATTTTTTAAAGGTATTTCTGTTTAAAAATATACTTGAGAGTTTTATGTTACTAAAATATAATTACTTATAGACCGGCAGATTACGCCATTTCATATTTAGACTAAACTTAGGTATCCTGGGTTCTCAATAAAGACCGAGTATTGAACTATTTTTTTTTTAAATAATTTAAAGATAATAAATTGAACATGAAAGTGGCCTAGGCCAAATTAAATTTTTTTGATTTCGAAAAGAAATACAAGCATTTTAAATAACATACATTTTCCTTTAGTTCTACTTAAAATTATGCCTTCAGTAATACTTTAAAAAAAAAAAAATATATTGACATATTTTAGTATATAAGGGCCCTAATCCTAATTTTGCGTTCGTTTTACCAGACTACAACCTTAAATATCAAAATACATATTTACGTTTCGCGACGCATAATCCTGCTGCGCAATCACATATTTGAATTTCACCGGTGTAAATATGGAAAATATTCCAAATCTGCTATTTTTATATATTATTTGTCAGGCTGTTTATAGCATTGAGCCAGCGGCTGGCAAACCAAATGTCAAGAAAAGCAGTCGCCATAGTAATTGTAATTTAATTTCCACTTTTTTGTATTAGTTACTCCTATATTGTATTATTTTTTATAGTAAACGCCGATTTTTCGCCAATGAACCGACACGAGCGTTGACTTAGAAATTACACACGCGTTGACTTATGACTGCGATAACTTAAACATGTTCATTGTGATCGCTCAAATGCTTAGCATGTTTTTAAGCACGTCGATAGTTATTTGTGATTGAGCTACTGGTTAAAATCTTATTGACTGGAGGTTAGTTCGTCTCGTCATCTAGTAGATAACGTGTTCGTCTACCATGTCTGAGGTCTTGGGTTCGATTCCCTGTAATTTTTCATAACCTCTGTGCCAGCGGGGTAAAACTGATCACCATTTTCCACACCCAGTGGTGCATGGGGCACTGCATTGGCAAACCAAATGCAGCGTAATTAGATCGCCCGTTACATGAATATAAAGTTGAATTGAAGACATGAGTAAGTACTTACAAACAGTCAGAATGGTGAATATTACACGGCTGTAAAGTGATCGCTTGACGTCCAACGGCACAAGCCATAAGCCCTGTAAATGACTAGACTTCAGTTTTCTCTTCTCGAACAGTTCTCCGCCTCGTTTTTAAAATACCTGTTTATTATTATTATAATATTTCAATTTGCGTTTATTTTCATTTTTAGCCAATAACATAGCTCAATTGATGAAGAAAGGTTACGGTTCAATATTGAATATGAACTCGGCACTGTTAGAATCGAGCAAAATGAATTAACGATTTTGAAGCGAATTATTCTCTAATTTTTCTGCAACAGAGAGAGAAAACATTTTGAGTAGGGAATATGGATGTTTAGGCATTTACAGGGCTTATGATCCCCGTAAATCCCTAGACTTCTATAATCCCTTCTCAAAATGTTTTCCCTCTCTATCGCAACATATTTAGATCTAAATAACTCCCTACGAAGGTAATCCAGCCGGTCTACAAACATTTTTACATAATCAATACATTGCTGAATTTTTTACACTTAAATTAAAATTGGACGTTATGAAATCTGCAACTGACCGGAGCGAAACGGATATTAAATTCCACGGTTGATTAATCCCGAACTCCACCCTACATAACTCTCTGATTTTCGCTTATTTTTCACTCAAATTCTGTTTCTATATTATAAAGACATTATGTAGAAATCAGAATTACAAACACACCAGGTAATTAAATTCACTTTTTGTTCGAAAATGTGTTTTCCATAATCATTTTTTTTGTTGCCATCGTGCCCGGAAGTTTTCGACTTTTTAAAAATATATTTATTTATTCTTTCACAGTTTTCGCTCTTGAAAATAAAGAGTGTTCCCTCACTCACCGTCTTGTGCCGAGGGAAACATTTTACTTAATTTTGAAACATACCCTAAATACTTACTAAGCAAAATTTAACTTTGAACCAAATAAAATAATTATTTTAATCTCAACATTTAAACATTTTCTTCTTCTTCTTCTTTCAAGAGATCCTAAGATCTGTGTTATAGAAAATTTGTTGTAATTGTAGATGGGATTTCATTGGCTGTAGTGTACACAAATCCGTCGCTGTTCATTTTGTCCATATTTCATTATTAATTTTTATTTTTATTCATACTAATACATGTATATTACAAAAAAATAATAATAACGTATACCAAACTCTATGAGGCCAAGGGCTCGGTGTTGAGTTGGGATACAACATAATGGAAAGTGGAAGCATGTACATTATAAAACAATAGCAAAAATTATGTTAAAAAATTATTACATAAACATATATTTCAATAAACATCTGGGCAACACGTTTAATAGTATGTAAATCTATGTAATATCTCTCAGCAGTCTCCTGCAATGGTCTCTTCCCTTAAACAAAAAACATTCTTGTACACCTCTCCTCAAAATAGCTTTCGTTTCGGAGAACTTAATATGTTCTTCCAGGAAATTGAACACTCTTGAGGCCACAAAAGAGGATTTTTTCTGAGCAAAAGTCGTACGTGTTTTTGGTATTAAATAATTCAAATTACTGGAAAACCTCGTACGAGCATTCTGCTGGGATCTCTTCTATGGCACATGGTCCCTCCAGTACCTGGAAATCTTCTGGATCTGCTTCATCACACGATATCCTCAACTTCACCAGTATCTCTAATAGTAGTATAATGAATTAGGTCTCGGAGCATTTTTCCAATAATTGACCTTAAGACCTTCATTTCAGCAGCCCTGAGTAGCCCTTCAATACGAACAGTGTCAGCCCGCGCTTTCACAGCATACGTCATGATGGGTCTCGCGCATGTATTGTATATCCTGACCTCGCTTTCGGTACGCATCAGAGATGGGTGTTTCATTTTTTTATATATATTTTTTTTATATGGGAGTTGCTTTATTATTTACCTTGCTTATAATTTACAAGGTTTATATTTCAAAAAGTGGATTTTTCTGCAATTAAATATCTTAAAATGTATCTAAACTATTGGGATCAAATGGATATATTAATGTGGGCTAATCAGGAACTTCTCAGCATTTGCTGTGGGTGTTTCATTATTATTTACATTTGGGTGTTTACATTTGGGTGTTTCATTATTATACATTAGGGTTTTCATTTCATACTATACATTTGGGTGTTTCATAATTAGAGCATTAACGGTCACTGTTTCACGAATAAAACTCTTTTGTGAAACTCTCTAAATAACAGTTTAGAGCAGCGTGGGCAAAAAATATTACAAGCAATTGCTGGAATACTTTCACAAAAGTTCATTTAACTGTTATTTGTTACGAGCTACGCTACTCAAATGAATTTCTTTACAGTTATAGTATAGTAACGATTTCGGCTATTTCCAAAGAAAAACTGGTTATTTTTTTGTGAAACGGTTTTAGCATTTTCAGAAGAATAACTGTTTGATTTTTTTACCACCTCTAATACGCATTTCCTTATTTCTCCATATTACATTTCCCAGACACCCCTACCCAGTCTCTGTCGACCTGTTCTCGGACTTTAGTACACAAATCACTGTGACTTGATATTTCTACTCCCAGATATCTGAAATTCATGACCTAATCCACTAACTTTCTGTCAGTTGTCAGATTTAACCTTATGCGTTGTATATACTGTTTTATTTTTTTTCAATTAAAAAATATATAACAATTACAAAAATTTTGTAGGTGTATTTGTAATTTTTTTTGATTTCCTGACATAATAAAAGGTTTATCCTGAATCAATCATTAAATTTTAGGAACTTTAGAAAAAAAATATTCATTCCTTTATTTCATTTTACAGATTTATTATTAAAATTATTCTCATCCTTTAAGTAGCGCTACAACTATAAACACTTTTTTACCTGTTGACCTGATCCTGCATGTTGGTTTAATGGTACGTCTCGAAACCGGTAGACATAGAAAAGTCGGTAAGTGGTTTTTTACAAATATTTACCACAAAGTTAATGCTTTAAATATTAATAAGATTTTTTATGTTTTACGAGTACGCCACAGTAAACTGGAAGGCCCAATTACATTGGTGATTTACTGTACAGAACATCCAGGCACGAGAAAATTTACATTTTATTTTTTTGCGATCTCACCGGCAATCCTTTGTGAGTAAAGCGGGTGTCTTAGCCATTTCGTTATATGGTGAGTGCCTATAAGAGTCGGTAACTTACATACGCGACGTTTACACGGCCTTAGATTTAAATAATCAATTGGTAATTTAGGCATTCTCTGTCTACGGAAACGGCACACCGCCATCGATTGTGACGTCTTACCGAAATAATTATTTTATATCGCGTAATTCGAGCAGTTTCCTCAACTTCCGGAAGAGCTGTTCGCTCCTATAAGGAATATCCATAAATAAACACATCCGCTTTTCTTTTTCTACGAAATTGATATGAGCGGAAATTGCTTTCTGCTCCGTAAGTACTGAGGTAGTATAGTGTACATATTCACATTATGATATTATACGAGTACGTGCTTATATATCCAGCCGCCAACGATGATTAATATTGAGAGATTTTGTCAAAAAGAGGAAATTAAAATTTCGACACAACGTCTTCCACAAAACATAGCTCGATGCTTTTCCATCAAGTTGTCAGTAAAACTCAATCTGGCTTTTTGAAAAAGATTTTTGTATGAGTATTATTTTCTACATATAAGTTATTTTTGAAATTTGTTGATATTTTGGCCATATTTTTTTAAATACTCGTATATTGAAATTACGATATAACATTTTGTTTTATTCGTTCGGTTTTCTTGTTTTTTTTTCGAGGCGAACTTTTTTTGAACTTTTATCGAAAAATTCAGAAAATTAAAAAAATTCCGAAATCAGACGGTCAGATTTAGGAGTATGTACGCTATTATAAGACAATTTTAAAAACATGTTTTGTTATTAAATCTTACAAATTTTTTTTTTGCTCCCAGGAGCTATAACAAACTCATTTTGGGACAGAAAATAATTACATAAAGGTAAAGTTAAAAGTAATAATATGTACATGAATCTGAAATATTACAGAAAGAATTATAATAAAATAAATAAAAATAACTTTGTTTTTAACGCCGTATTATTAGAAAATTGGTAGAAAAAATAAAAAATAAGTGGTTGAAAACAAAGTTGTTCCTATTTATTTCATTATTAAACATTTGTGTAGATGTTCGAGTCCTGTAACAAAACAATATTGTATTGTTCACGTGTCAACGGCTTTCTGGACTACGAGGCGAACGAAATCATTAAATTATTGCTGTTATCAGTTTGCATGATAGGTTATTTTCTCTTTACTTATTCTTCCGTATTATTAAAACAAATTCCTCGTTTTCAGGTTCTATCCTCGTGCGGTCCGATGAGCGTTTCATTCTTCACTGTCGTCGTCTTTTTCGGTTCCTTCTACCTGATCAACCTGATGCTCGCCGTGGTTGCCCTCAGCTACGAAGAGGAATCTCAAATCACGCAAGAGGTAATCTATACTTAATGCTTATTACTTTTATATTTTCGTCACATTGAAAATATCAATGGTGTAACAAATAATTTCAAATACATGATTATATTAAATTGCTATCAAATTATCTGTGGCTCGGATCTAAAAGGGCCAATGCCAGATTTAAAAGGGCCAATGTCAATTAATTGTTCGTTATCAAACTCGTCAAACAATTCATTATAACAACAGACTACAACAGAGATTTTTTTGTGTCTGCTGATATAGGCAGCTCCCCAGGGAATTGAATCCAGTCCTTGTCTGCAAAAATTTGGACAAACTCAAAATGTTATTGATAAATTCATTATAACATTACGAATCGCTGCAAAATTACTCTCTTGTAATATTGCAATTAACGATATTGGCCCTTTAAGATCAAAGTCACAGTTATATTGGAGTGATAGTTAAACAAACAAAGAAATATTCACCATTATTATTATTATTATGGATAACTTATATAGCGCCGTTTTCCTAACAAAATACCTCAAGGGCGCTTTACATACTGATTCTTTTAAATTTGTTATTAAATTAAAATAATTTATTTTGTTGTCACATGCTACGGATTTATTCAAATGATTTAGAGAACAAGTGGGTTTTAAGTTTTTTCCGAAACATCACTTCACTTTCACAGCCTCGCACCTCTGCTGGGAGAGCATTCCATGCCATAGGGCCTGCGACCGCAAATGCGCGTTCACTAAATTTAGTGCGCTGTTTGCGTAGAGGTAAAATAACTTTTCTTCTCGCCGTAGACGTAGCTGATCTAAGCGTTAGACGCCTGTCAGCTAGTTCATCTGGAATGCATAGTTCCCTTAGATATTCCGGAGCAGAGTTGTGCATTGTGGTAGATGAGGAAAAAGATTATACGAATTGTTTTTTGAATAACAATCTTTCCCTTTTATTTTCATTTTGCTTAAATTGATGTAATTTTAAAGGTACGGTTTTTGCCTCCTTTAAGCTTAAAAATAAGACTTCAAAACGTTCTTAAAATATCTTACTTCAAAACGTTCTTATCACTATTAGTTAAATTCATTACATGCAAGTATATCATGTTTTTAAAAGTACATTATAAATTAGTTTTAATCATTTGTACAGCTATTTTAAAAACTTCCTAATTTCTACATTTTAATGGTTTTTTATGAATTTATATTTAAACTTAGAAATATTTAACTTATAAAATATTTTATAAGTCACTATCGTAATTTTGCCTGCCTAGTAGTCAAACGGTCGGAGGGTTTGCCTATTGAGCAAAAGGTCTCGAGTTCGATTCCCGACATGATCGACAAGAATTTTTATTTTAAAGGCGTTTTTAAACTAGAATATTTCATATGCCCTAGGCTAGCACCTGAAACGTAAGACGGATCCTCCTACCTTAGTGTAACAAAATAGTTTCAAAAGACGCTGCAAAAGGGGAAAAATGAACAAATTGCAATTTTGATCTACTGAATAACTATTTCAACATGACTTGAGCAACTATGTCTATGGATCAACTATCCCTACTCTTCCCTAACACAAATAATGATTTTGACCGATTTTTCTTTTGTTTTATATTTTAGGAGAGGAAAAAAGACCTCAACGAACACCGCGACGATTCAATGTTCAGTTTCGACCCGGCCAGCATAAACGTGAAGATATTGGCCAAGAACCACCAGAAGAAGATTGACGCGCGGAAGGGGGTGTTACTTGCGTCATACACGAGAAAGAAGACAAGGCGGAGAAAGAGGGGGAGGAGCAACGCGCTGGTGGGGGGACTGCAAGAGCCCAGCAACGGACAGCAACCACCGGTGACGCTGGTGACGCAACAGAAGAGCAGGTGACCTATAATCATACATTCATAAATAGAGTCTGGAATTTCAACCGTACAAGCGCTCAGTAGGTGCAGGACGGGTTGTAATCCAGCCCTTCGAAATTGTTTACATTTGAAAAGTATTTAGGAACCTCAAAAAGTCCATTTTTTAATGACGTAAATATGGGCTCGATTTCATACCGTCCATGCGCTCTGTCTGTTCTAGCTCTCATCTGTTATTGATTTATATCTAGGTCGGAAGGCAAGAACTATAATAATAAAATAAAACAATATTTACAAATAAACCAAATATTTGGCCATTTATAGTTTTCTTTGTATTACTTCGCATCATTCCCCGCTTTAAAAAAAATAAAAAAATGTTGACATATTATTTTGAAGCTAAGCAAAACAACGTGACCGACGACAATGTAGGCGATGTAGGCAATGTAGGCTCACAAAACAGTCAGAGTTATAGTCAAAACAGCTTTATCGCCACTATCTTAAAAGCTGAAGGTGTTTAAACAATTTGGATGTCATTGAAATTACTGCCAATACTTCAGTACCAACCATTAAAAATCGAATTTATCGAATTATTAAAAAATATATAAATGGAACAAAAATTTTTAAAAAACCTTCTCCTGCACAATTCACTATTTGTCGCTTACGTTGTTCTGCCGATTATGGCTCGATATATTTGTAGAGGCGAAAACCCCGAAACCGAATGAGCTAAGTATTATGATGGGGCTTTTTTGGAAAATAAATATTTGCGCTTAGGATTTACCCAAATATTTTCATTTTGGCGCCATTTTCAACGAGTTGTTAACAACTTATTATTAGAAAGTGGAAATCAAGTTGGGGTAGAGTGGGGTTCGAACCGCGGACCTCTGATCCGTGAGTCCGCAACACTAGCCACGGGCCACAACCCGGTTAGAGTTAGCATATTGGTGAGTGATTCGCTTCATAGTGTAATGGTTAGGCACATTAAGGTACCGGTCTGAATGCGAATCGTGGGAAGAGTAAAATAAAATACTTTTTACTAAAGTGTGTTTTTACTACAATATTTTACCATATTGTCACCTAAACGTATGACTGATCATCTTACTCCGTATTCTCTAAGTAGCGAATGACTGCAATACTCTAAATTTGTTATTCCAGTGCAGCAACTAACCTATTCACCATTAGGTACCGACAAGAGAACTTTGATGACGATAATTATCACATTTTCTGTGACGTTCGCCACTTTGCCTATGTTTGAACATCTATAAATTTATCTCAAATTTTCTTCACGATGCGTGATTTTCTTATTACTCGTAGGTCTTTGACGCCCAGCCCGACCCCCTCTCCCCGGCCCCCGCCGCCGCCCCCGGCCATCCCCCCCCGCACCCTTCAGCTGCAGCAAGGGAAACTGCACCCCGGGAATGCCCTAGGTGAGTTTTATTGTACCATTTTCATTGAAATTACCACATAAGTGCTCACTAATATTTCGCAACCCCCTTAGAAAAATGTCACAATTCAAAACAAAATTGTGAAAAAAAAAAATTAGTAAACTTCTGATTTTGAAGCAAATATAACAAAAGTGGAGTTACTCGTTTACAGTATTTTTATAAAATCTAGTGTCCATGCGGCTCGACTGTGGAATCATCTCCCATCTACCGTCAAAGATGTTACTACAGTATCTCTGTTTAAATCACGTCCGAAGGAACATCTCCATTATCTTCCTTAATCTCTCCTCGTTTCTTCTTTCCTCATTTTTCCTTTTTCTCGTTGAGTAATAGTATTGATTTAAGGTAATTTATAAACAAATACATTTCCTTCTATTTTTATATATCTGTAGCATTTTTTTGAATCTTGATATTCCATTTAATATGTTTTTGCTTGAATTATAAAAATAAAACTTTTATTTTATTGGTTGGTTGGAAGAAATTTCCATTTGGCAATAAGCCCGCTAATGTAAAATAAAAATTATGTATAAAAAGTTAAATAAATAAATATATATATATATATATTATTGTATAATAAATTGCTCATGATAGATTTTTATTTAAAAAAAAACATTTTGGATTGTATAACTGTATTTTATGGACCATCAATACTCATGTCAGTGTAAAATATTGCAAAAAATTATCACAACACAAAATGTAACATTTTTTACTCAACATCGATAAGTATTATAATTAAAAGATACAAAAAACTGACATAATATGTCAAATGTGACCGTCTTCTTACTTATTAAAACAAAAATAACAAAAATGCACTTGTAGTAAATGTGGGATTAGGACGGGGATGCATGTATAATACACGGGGATAAGGAAGGCAATGAATAATTCAAAACATATTCATCTTGGGCCTTATTTATAAACCTGTAGCTCAATCACAAATAACATCGATGTGCTTAAAAACATGCTAAGCGTTTGAACGATCACAATGAACAGTAATGAACATGCCTAAGTTATCGCAGTCATTAGTCAACGCGTGTGTAATCTCTAAATCAACGTAAATAAATACAGTTCACTGGCAAAAAATCGCCGTTTATTATAAAAAATAATACAATATATTGCATTTGCAAAATAGTAAGGAGTTTCTAATACAAAAATGTGAAAATTAAATTACAATTAGTATGGCGACTGCTTTTCTTGATATTTGGCTTACCAACCGCCGGCTAAATGCAGTAAATAGCATGATAAATAATAAATACATATAGCAGTTTTGGAATATTTTCTATATTTACAACGGTGATATTCAAATATGTGATTGCGCAGCAGGATAATACGTCGCGAAACGTAAATATTTTGACATTTAATATTAGATGTTCACGGATTTGCATTGCGATCGCGAATACGATAAACAACCACGGTGAGAAATTGTTATCACGTCGCTTATTAGCACGTCGATAGTTATTTGTGATTGAGCTACTGATATAACTAATACGAGAGACGAGACATGACCCGACTTGACCTATAATAATATGTTTATACAACCCTCATGAGTTTTTTAAAATTACTAAATTATTAAAAAATATGAAAAGTGGCTTACTACAGAAATGATTTGAAAAATGGCGCGAAGAAAGATTCAGAATTAACGGAATCTTCTCGGATACGAAGCCTATCGGTTTATAAAATAAATGTGAGATAAGTGGATTGTGCCTCTTCAAAAAAATATTTATGGTAGATATGCTTCCGTAGGTAGGGAGGGAAAATTCTGTATAAAGTTCTGCCTAGGCTTCATTCTACCACTGTAATAAGGATGGTTTTCCACCCGTATTCTACTACTATGCCTAGGCGTAACTTTATACCAAGTTTATGAGTAAGGCCCCTTTAGTATAATAGTATAAGTACCTGTTAAGCTGCATATTGAATTTGAAGTTGGTACTAATTTCAGTGCCGGCAGTGTGATATTTGCATAATTTATATTATCTCTACATTCATTATTATTTACTGGACAAGACACGCGGATTTTTTTATATTTGATATTTCACCTATTGGTTACCCGTATAGTTCTTAAAAAAAAAAAAAACTAGCTACATTATTTTTGTCCGTGACTTTTCTTATTGTCAAATCCATTTAGATATTTCAAAATGCAAATATACGACAGCGATAAGATTCAATGTTGGTTTCTTCAATAATATAGAATATGTTCGATGACAAACAGAATAAAAATAAATAAAATTTCATTCGCTTTTTCAGTGCCTCCATACCGGGGGCAGCTGGGAGCCGGGAGCCGTCAGGCCAGCGGCTCTGACAACAACAGGGAGTCTTCTCTGGACGACTCGGGGGTGGTGGATGACCACGAAGAACCCTTCGACCAGACCTTCGAGGACCAAGCGCAACATGCTCACAGTCTGGTGCAGGTAGGACCATACTGAAACATCTTGTTGCTATATATTATGTTTATTTATTTATAGTTATTCTTGTGCATAGTAGTGCCATGTTGGTAAAACTCTATATCTGGCTACATACGTACTAAAGTTTCTACGTCACGAAACGTAATTACGAGACCTAGAACAATTAGTAATATCTTAATTCCAAAAAAAATCACTTTCAATCAATATGTACTCGGCAATAACTATTCTGACGTTGCTGATATTTTTAAGTATAGTTTATATAAATCAACTCTTTTCAATTATTTCAAAGATGGTAAACGGTAACATACATTTGTCAAGCTATAGTTATGTACCAATATATATATTTATAAAATTTTATTTGCTTTATCTTTATTTTTTTTCTAGTTTTTGAATATTTTTTTAATATATATGTTTTTTGGATTCTTATTTTTAACTATTAAAAAAACATTTTTTCACTTTAACTTGGCTTAATTTTTTTGTTCAATGTACCTATGATTAAAGATATACCTACCTGTCCTTTTTTAAAAAAATATTCTTTAAACAAAAAAAACATTTCATTTTTGTTCTTTTTCTTTTTTAAACGCCTTTCAATGATTTATGTTTTACACAATATGTTAGCGGGTTAATTGAATAAACTCATTTTGCTATAATATATAGATATAAACTTTTTATGCTTTTTTTCTCGTTTGTCTACTGTATATTATTTGAAGTGTTTTTTTTCTACACAATGTATATTTTTGTAAAATAAAATGCACTACATGCCGTGTATATTGATAAATAAATCATTATATAATTAGAATTCCCTAGTTTGAAAGGTTTTTTGCGTTTTTCTCGAAAGCGGATTTTTCTATTTACGAAGCAAATTGTACGTGATATGAACTATCTTCAGATATATTAATACAAAAACATGCCCTATAGACTAAAATATTTTTAAAAGTAATGATACGAAACGAACTCATAGTTACTAAGTTTGTTTATTTAAACATGGGCTGCATTCAACGATCATGCATATGCTACCAAAAAATTGACGATACTCATTTTTGGTACTTAAAAAGTTTATATTTGACGTTAACAATCAATATTTATTTTTGGTGTATTTCAATCAGATTCTTCCCTTATAATTTCGATTATTTTATTTCTTTTCACTGGATTTTGGAGAACGCAAAAATAATATTAACTCACATTTATTATATTTTAAAAACAAATTTCTATCAGTGCACCCCTGTAACTAAAAAGAGCTTCGCAATTGCGAATAATATTTGTATTTGAATATCAACTGATTTAAGCTTTGTGATTCACTCATATACAAATATTTACGAATGAAAAGTTACATAATCCTTTTTACGATGTTTATCCGAAAGATTTTTAGGCACTTTCATGACACAATCATGCGTTTTATTTTTAATTCTAAACGTCACGCCCGGCTGGATGTCAAAGAACGACTAAATACGCATTGGACATGACTGAGCTTTTGGGCATAAGTTGAGTCTTGCCATTTTTGCGCATAGCTCAGGGCATACCTATATGCTTCAGATAATTTGTTAATTGTATGAATTATTAAATATTATAGCTTCAGAGGGCTGAAAACATTCGATTTGCTTTGACCTTGTTTTTATTCGTGTTGTAATGACTCTTGATGACTTTAGCTGCAGAGAGCCGAGGCGACTCCCGTGACAGTCGCCCTGTCCCCGCGGTCCGTCAGGGTGATCAAGTGTAACGGGGTGGCTCAGGCCCGGAGGGTGCGTCACGCCCACTCCACTTACACCCTGCACCCTGACTACCTATCGCAGATCGTCGTGCTGGGTGAGTGCTGTTGTACCTCACACACACACCACCACCACACTCTCCCACTAGCTCACCCACACACACGAGACATATATGTACAGTTACTCTTTCAACCCTTTTAGCTCTTCTTCACAACACGCATACTACATACAACCATTTATCTTTAGAAAATGTCGCTAAAACCACTCATACACTAAAAAATCATTTTTCTGACAGAAGGGTATTATCGATTTTTTCACCTTGATATCAATTTTTAATATTTTCCAAACAAAACAATAATATTGAGAGTAAAAGGTACGTGCTCTGAAAAGAGACTGATTGCTACCAAACCTATAGACAAAATATCGAACTTTCTAGATCAGTTTTAATAAAAAATACATTTATATTAAGCCACAAAGTTCAAAACCTAAACTTCATTTATTATTCATAAAGAATATGTTTATGAGTGTTTATTTAATATGTTTTAATGATAATACCCCGCTATGTTTGCAACAGAAAATTATTTAATTTATGAAAATATTTCAAAAAACTTACAAAAAAACATTTCAACAGTTTGAGAAAAAGAATCGATTCGGTAACTTTCTATTATGTATTATTTTTAATTAAATAGTATGTATCTCAATTATGTTTATTCAGTATTTAAATAAAATTGCTGGTTTTATAATAGTTTTTCAGGCTCTTGTTTTTTTTTATTATTTGTTTTGCCTACATTAAAAGATCACATCAAATACATTTATGCTTTGTATTAGATTTTTATTTTAATTAACATTAATTTCGTTAGACGCATTACTTAGAAATGCATTTTATATCATTTACCTAAAAAGTATTTTTTTACTAGATACAATTTCATTTAAAAGTGACACTGATATATTTTTATGTGAAAATACATATTACAACATTGCATAACACATATTTAGATACATCATTGCCTTCTACATTAATTTTAATTTTCTGTAGAAAATATTGGTATTTTTCACCATCTTTCTTTTTAACCTTTCCAAATTTAACATTTATAAGCTGGCTTAAGCTTGGCGTGCATTCATTTGATTAACAATGTCCTCGAGTACCTCAAAAACTTTTTTCGTTAAAATATTCTAATGAAAAGAATTACCGTTTTAATTTTTATTAAAACGCAGGTTACTCATAAATAAAGTATCAAATATTTATAAGCCGTTAATTTTTAGTCAAATATATATTTAGTTTTGTAAGTTAGACTAAGACTAAACCTACGAGGTCGAAACCTATTCTTCAGTATCAAGATCTTAATGGCGTCTATTGTAGGCATTCGAAATTATGACAGAAATTGTATATAAATATTTAGATCTTTTTCATGTGGCATTATTTACGATCTTTTTTAGAATATAAATCATTATTTTGTTTTGACATTCTCAGTATAAAAAACTTTTTGAAATTCACAAACTATGATAAATAATATCTGCGAAAATATTGATGAAGCTGATGTATTTAGTTACCAATTCTTACCTACTACTTAAGCTTACTGTACTCATATTAGGTTGGGGAAAAAGTAATTTCGTATTTTTTGCTTTATTTCAATGCTTTATAAAAAGTGTTACAATCATCCGATTTAAGTCAAATATGCGCCGTTCTGTTTGATAACTTGTTGTTAACGAGAATTCAACTTCATAATACCCCTTTTGTAGAAGCCCTTGTCCCTATTGGCAAAAAACTCTGACAAACAATTTTCACAGGCCTCTTTTGAGGCCAAATTTGTACCCCCAAGCGCGTTGACCATAGACAGGAACAGGTGATAGCCACTCAATGCCAGGTCTGTACTTTAGAGGGGATGCATAAGAACTTCCCGTCCAAGCTCCCGGAGCTTTTGGCGCGTCATCAAAAATGTGTGCGGCCTGGCGTTGTCCTGATGAAGCGCGATTCCTCTCCTATTCACCAATGCTGGCCGCTTCTGTTCAATCGCCAGCTTCAAAAGGTCGAGTTGTTCAGAGTAGAGTGCAGCATTTGGCTATAGGGGAGCAGCTCATAGAAAAGTATTCCCTGCTAATCCATCCATACCTACAGCAACACCTTCCTGGCCGTCAGTCCTGGCTTGGCCACGGTCTGGGCCGCTTCGTTGGCCTTCGACCACGATTTCTGTCGCTTGACATTATTGTAAGTGACCCACTTTTCATCACCAGCTACCATCCGCTTCAGAAATGGGTCGATTTTGTTGCGATTCAGCAGCGATTCACAGATGGAAATTCGGTCCATGAGGTTTTTTGCGTCTGCTCGTGTGGCACCCAAAAATCGAGCTATTTTTTAATCCAGCCTTCTGAAAATGGTTTTATGGTCAATATTTAGCTCCCGTGCGATGCTACGATTGCTAACATGTAGGTCTATCTCGATATTTTCCATGAGTTCATCGACATTTTTGACGACAGGCCTGCCAGAGCGTGGTGCATCATTACCCTCCACTACGCCAGAACGAAATCGCTCAAACTACTGTTGGGCAGCACAAACCGAAAAAGTATCGGCCCCGTATACTTGGTAAATTTTTTTGGTCGCTTTTGACGCGTTTTTCTTTTTCAGGTAGTAAAATATGACGAATTTCTTCTTTTGAGACCTCCATACTCGACGCACGATAGTTCACGACTTAACCGACAAAAAGCAATATTGTCAATATACCACCTTTACAACGCAGTATTGTATGATTCGATATGACCGATATTAAGCGAGATATATTTAGTTGAAAAAAAAGGGCGCGAAATACGAAATTACTTTATCCCCAATCTGATATATTTATCCACAGACAAAGGATATTATTCTATGGTAAAAGGTCATTATCACTTAAATTTATTACAACAGAAAGGAAAAACATTTATTTATTTATTTATTTTATTTATTTAAATCTTAAAGTAGGGCACACATATCATACATATTGTTATGTGTGTTCTAATAATAACATTACAAATATATTTAATTTATAAATTGTTTATCCATTTATGGGAAAGAAATTAGGAAGTCTAGGCATTTACAGAACTTGTGACTTGTCAATAGCTGGCTTACACTTGGCCACTGCCACTTTACGCACAGTGGAACAACATTAACAATTCTGCCTAACATGCACATTTTCTTAACTCGCCCATCTGAAAACTTTTGTTACGCAAAAGAGCCGACACCTTTATTGACCAGCCAATGATAGAGCATAAGCCCTGTAAATACCTAGACTTCCATATTCCCTTTCCTTCCATGTTTCAAATCGTAATAACTCCCGGGGAGTAAAACCCAGCCAGCCGACAAACATTGACATTGGGAAATATTTAAAACAATAATAATTATATCGTTTTTACATGCAAACGAGTTTTTATGAATAATGTTTATTTTAAACCGGGTTGTGGTCCCGTGGTAGTATTGCGGACTCACGGACCATAGGTTCCAGTTCAAAACCCACTCTACCACAACTCGATTTCCATTTTTCCAGCACAAGTTATTTACGACTTTTAGGAAATGGTCTAAAAAAATTCATATTTGAGTATATAATAAGAACTCTAGAATACTAAAATATTTTTAAAAATTGATCGTTTTTAGAAAATATTTATTTTATGAAAATTTAAAAAGCATGATTCAGTTTTAGGTTTCATTTGAATTTTCCGAAATTTCCTATTCAGTAAATCGACTTTGTGTGCTGTCATCTTCTGCCTACCGCAGACGCCATTTTGAGATCATCATTTTGCAGTTGTAGAGAGTGTTAGTTTATAATCAATAGTCTTACTTCTATACAAATGTTTGAAATCAAACCTCGATAAGGTAAGAGTTAATAGAGCTAACGACGTGTACATATTTATGTATTTGAATATATTAAAATGTGCTGTTCTAGCTATGACTGAATAGGGTCAGATTCGTGTTTAAAATTAGCCAAACTTCCTAGAGTTCAATGTTTAGTCTAAATTTTAATTGTTATCTGTCTTCTTACTAGTTTTCATAGACGTAGAGTGAACAATTAATATGCCATAAATGACATTGCCGGAAAAGTCAAACTAACACTAGAAACTCACACGTAATAACCAAAATTTAATGTTTTTTTTTCTTAAAATTTTAAAGACCAATTATTCTCGATAAGAAATATTTTTGGGAGAATTTTTACCGTTATTTTACGGGCTGTAAACTGTATTATCTAACCATTTATGGTTTTCCACACAGGCGTGCGTACGATAATTTCATGTAAATGTCAAAACATTAGTTCAATTTAACAGGTGGATATTCCAAACAATAATAGAAATTACTAATGAAAAAATGTTTCGCGCGTTTAGGAGCTAAAGGCTTATATTTTCTCATTTCACTCATTCCATAAATCTCTCCTTAGACGAGTGCGCATTCACGGCAGCCATTTCACGACGACACGTTTAGCTCCATAATATAGAGAGAATGTCACGCTTTCGCTTAAGCGCATCTTTGCACTTTCCTTAAATCCAAACAAACTGAAATGATCATCAGGGGCTGACTGGCCATACCAACGGCCGGTGGACCTTCCACCGGAGTCCACCCCGCTTCCCCTAGCCGACTTATGTACTGACAAGACCGTCAGATTACTCCCGGCCAAGGATAACATGCTATTGTCGTTCTACTCAGGTGAGCCCACGTACAAAATGTCGGACGAAACGTTTGAAAACTCTCACAAAAAACCTCCTGAAACACGCTTAAGTTTAAAAAGTTCATACTCAAAAATCTAAAAATCGTCTTCTACCAAAATTTGAATCAGCAAATTCTAAAACCCATAAAAAAGAGTTGATATTGCTCTAAAAATGTGTCTAGTTTAAGTTTAATATTCAAATCACTAATTTTGCGGTTATTCATTATATAATATATAACCACGTTATATTTATTTAACCGCTTTAGAAGCTACACAAGTTTCCTTATTAATGCACAATTTAGTAATGAATATTACCCTATTTTATAATTTTAACAGTGTCTACTAAATCTAATACATCTGGAGGTAATAAGTACTTCATTATGCCAAGTAGTATTTTGTGTTTGTGGAAATATGGAGTGAGTTTCAACCCCCCATTCCTCACTCCGTACTTCCAAAAACACTAAATACTACTTGACATAATTAATGACTTGACTTCGGATGCATTCGGTTTAGTTTAGTATAAAATATGGCTATATTTAATACAAAATTGTACCTTGATAAGAAAGCTTGCGCAGCTTTGAAAGTTAAAAACAAAGTGATTTTAATTTTAAATTTTTGGTTATTGAAAATTTGAAAATGTACCTACTACTTGAAATCGTAATGACGATTTTTTTTATAACTGTGAATAATTCAGACTTAAAACTTTATTAAGTTGGATGACTTACACCACAACCGCACTGCGTTGAATGTTACAGAGCACATCTCAATAATACGTCATCAATAAACAAATAACCTATCTTCATTTTTATTCCGATGTTTTAAGAAATACTCTCATGAAACGAAGAAAAATGATCGCAAAGTATTTTAATACCCTTTTTTTTTCTCAATAAACTAAAACTTCATTTTACATAATTCTTATTTATTCATACCTACTAAATGCGTTTATTAGTTTTATTTCCATCTTTTCAGATTTTTACGTTTTCGCGTATTGAAAATCTAAATTCAAAATAGCTACATATTTCAATGTATACATTTTTGGTTTCGAGCAGTTAATATTGGAAATCATAAAATATTTAAAGAAAACACTTTAAGAAAATTAAAAACTTGATGTTTCAGAAAATTAATACTAACAAATGTTGGAGTTTTCAATGTTTTTGTCCTTACTAAAATTATTACTATTTGTTGGACAAATACGTAAACAAGAGTTCATGAATATTACTTGTTTTAATATTATTCAAAAAATCATCCAACAGATAGTAGTAATTTCATAATACATCATAAAGTACTATTGATGTATTGTTTCACATAAAAACAGTGATAATGTGTTGCATTGCTCAAAGCTTGTTACTCTGCATGATACTTCTTACACTTCCTTCATTTTCTCTGTCTTATCATATTTGTCTCTATTTGCATTTGGTGTGCTGTACTTTTGTTTTTAGGCTATTAAGAAATCTTCTTGAGATTGTAAACTATGTTAACTTGAAAAAATTCTCCGAAATTACGAATGAACCATAAAACTAACGCCTTTTAGACAAAAAATGGAAACCAAATGTATATATCCTTAAATTTTTATGTAAATAATTTCTAAGGGCATCGGGCAGGCGCATTAGTGGTAGCATAAACATACAAAAAATGTTGAATTCGATTCAGAAACAGTTCAAACTAATTGTAGGTACTGTTGATAGCGTTTGAACCTCGCATAAAACTTGGAAATTCTACCATCGACTCGAAATATTAATTTAAATTACTTGCGTGATCCTTCATGTTTTACTTTGAAGAAAAGCTTCTATATTCTACGTCGACTTAACTACAATATAAAATTTGGCTTAAAATGAAAATTAAATCTTGAGTTACTCGCGTAAAATGTTTTTTGTTTCTTTGTTTAGGTACTATTTTGTTTAAATAATGAAATTCAATAAAGCACTAGATTGGCTTGCTGATTTCAGAGTCAACTGTTGCAATATGATAATGATCCAGTAACGAAAAGGTTGACTGCCCTGATAGAAAATCATTAATTTTTTTGATTATAATGACAAAAATACTAATTATTTTAACATCGTTCTTCATTTTTATTTCATCGCAGCCGTAGATAAATTATTACTAATTGCGCTTACAAAGAGCTTATATCCATGTACATAATACTTAATGCATAAAAATTACTTCCCCTCATATAAAGTTTCGTCAGTATAATATACCTAGATATGAATTTTACTCATCAGGTATGTTGGTACGTTTAGTAAAAAAAATAGGTGATAGGTTCCTCACATGTGTATATTGTATATATCGAATTGGCATACAAGTAAAATATGCATAAACCATGTCATATTTTTTGAAAAAAAAAACCTGTTTTTCTTATGACTGTTGTTTTTTTTCAATTCTTTAACTACACGTGAAAATTTTGTTTCAGCATGTCGATGTACCCCACAAATTTCCGAACATGTTATAATGTTTTGTGTTTGCCAGCAAGCTTTATAAATAATTTATAGTAATTACAAACAATTAGAAAAGTACGGAGATCGTAGGTACATTGAGAACTCCAAAAATATGTCTCCTACATTGTATGTGTTTTGATGTTTAGTATTTGTTATGTGGTCGTAAAAGTAATGGATTAATTTATCTGTTTATGTATATTTTACTTGGGACTCGCCTTCTTTTCGTCTTGTGTGTGTCGTGTTATAACGTGGAATGTTTTAAAGTGCAATTTTAAGAAACGAGTGTTTTGTTTTCTAGATGAACTCCCCGACAGAAACTGTGATAAATGCATATCTTGTTGTATAGACTATGAAGGATGGCTGCAGTTTCAGAATTGCCTTTACAAGATAGTGAAAGATCCACTATTTGAGTTGTTCATTACGATGTGCATTGTGCTCAACACCCTATTCCTGGCGCTGGAGCATCACGGGATGAGTGAGAGTATACGGCGGGCCCTAGACGTAGGAAACAAAGTAAGCTTTTGTCTATTCTATTTCATTTTAATTCATTTTCAAGCAATAAATACATTTCTATTTGATGCGCTGACTTTGTGGTTATTCTTTGTTTTCAACCACTTTTTTTTCCTACCGACCGGTTTTAAAGCTACGCTAGCTTTTTTTATCAAGGTATACTCGACGAATGAATTCTATCCTATTTTATTTTTTACGGTGATTTCTGAATATCTGATAGATGTGGAGCTAATAATTCTAGTCTCTTTGTCATGTCGTTCTTAAGTTAGGAAGTGTGAAGTGAGATGGATACGATCTTTAAAACTATACAGGAGTAGACTAAAGGGAATATTGTTTATTTGGTTATTTATTACTTTATTTATTACTCCTGTCTAGTTTTAAAGATCGTATTCATCTCACTTCACACTTCTCGTCTTAATATAATAAATATATAAAATATAATATATTCGTGTTGCATATACTTCAAAATAAAGAACATTTTTTTTTCAACAGATTCACTATTAAAACAATTTTGATATTATGGTTATCACTGTTATCTATCACTATCTTTGTGGTCCTTTTTGTGGAAGGCATATAAATTTTTTCACTATTCTTTTTGTCTGACCTTTCATTTATATCTTCTTGTTGAATGATCAAATAAAATAAATAAATAAACTACTTTTTAAATACCGTAAATATCGTTCGGGGAAAAAAATCCACAACACTTTTGAAATATCAAAAGTTCTGTCATACGTTGCCGCTGATATAATTCTGTATCATATACACCTACTTTTTTCAATTTTCCGCGATTTTTTGTAGGCCAGATAATGCTTTAACTAATTCTGAAACATAGACAATTGTAAACCTTTTATTGTTATGTAAATACGATATTTCCTTATTTAATCCTAGTGATGAAAACTTTCTGATTGTTGAATCCTTCCCTTCCAGGTCTTCACATCCATCTTCACACTCGAGTGCTTCCTGAAAGTCCTAGCTTTAAGCAAAGACTTCTTCGCGTGTGGATGGAACATCTTTGACCTTATTATAGTATCAGCTAGTTTGTTAGATCTAATATTCGAACTCGTCGATGGATTATCTGTCTTGCGAGGACTTAGATTGGTAAGGAAAAATTTATTTTATGATTTAATTAACCTTCAAAAATGTTACCCTGATTCGAAATACATTTTTTGAATTTATTTGGAAAGGTGCTTAAAAAAATATGTTGCGAACAAAGTAATATTTTGTTCAATCATAACGTTCTAAAATTCTTGAGGTGTTTAAGCGTGAACCATCCAGGGATTTTGAGAAATCTTTGATTTTTTCAAAAATATTTTTATTTCAATCTTACCTGTTTTCTTCTTTGAAATTGTAAAGTTATAAAAAATGTCTTCCCTCCTTTAATCTAGTTTATGTATCTCAGTGTTTTTCAACCTTTATGAGTGCGCGGCCCCTTTATGGGTAACTCGTGGGTAATAACGTCATGGGCAACTCAATTTTGAGTCGGTTCAAAAAGACAGTTCGAACACTTTGCGTTTTTGAACTGCCGCTCAAATTTGCGGCGGCTTTCAGCGGTACATTATAAGTTTCAGAGTTCAGCTGACTCAGCGCGTCAGCGGTGATTCGGTGGACCATACATTGATTTGAACCGAACGGTGCGACCTGAATCATTCGACTCACTGAAATACTCGCGACTCGCGGTAGTCGCGTGAAATAATGTGAGCTGATCTGCGAGCCGGTTCAAAACTCCAGCTGAGTACTTGAGCTGCTCTCCTGAGTTGCCCGCGCCTATTTTACGAGTAACAAATCCAGCCGCTGGGACCTTAATATTATTATATTACTCGTCTGTCAGCGATTCTTAACTACCACATACATATTTAGTTTTCTCCCTATTGAGACCATATTATTATCAATCGAGAATTCGAGCGCTTAATTCGCTTAATTCGCTCCTCAGAGCGGGTGCAGCGTCAACAGCGATATCTATAAATCTTATATATCTTACTGCTTAAGGCATACTTAAAATGGAATTTATTTCACATAATATGAAGAGAATAAAAGAATATCCGGAGCTGGCGAGAGAGGCTTTGAAATTATCATTGCCATTAGCCACATGCGACATATGTAAATAGAATCACGACTCCTAAATTTGTCAAACAAATAAATAAGCACAGCGTTCTCACTGAAATCATTGTATTTTTATTGTTGCGTGGGACCTAAAACACTAGCTTTTTGCTTTTGCGACCGCTACCCCCCGAGCGAGCTTCGTGACCCCCCGGGGGTGTTGAAAAACACTGATCTATTCACTGCCAGACATTTTGTACAATGTTTGCACTCTTAAAAACTTTACGCTCTTTCATATTATTTACTTCTTAAATTTTGGTCCTACTACAGATGAGACATCTTTTGGAATTGAATCGTTTAAATTCATTGAAACAGAGAGGGGTAACATTTTCGAGAGGGGAATTTGGAAGTATAGGCATTCACAGGGCTTATGACCTGCCATTGTCCGGTTTAAGTAGTCACTTTACGCCCTGCTTAACATCCACATTTCCTCAACTCCTCAAAACACTGTCGAATAGTACGAGTATCGTTTTTCGGCGGTACTTCCAAGATATACAACTAATTCGTGTTTTATTTTTCCAGTTAAGGGTGTTAAAGCTAGCTCAGTCGTGGACCACCATGAAGGTTCTGCTGAGTATTATTATATCTACTATCGGTGCATTAGGTAACCTTACGTTTGTGTTAGTAATCGTCATATACATATTCGCTGTGATCGGTATGCAGTTGTTCTCCAAGGATTATACTCCTGACAAATTTGAGCCAGACCCCGTGCCAAGGTAAGTTTTTGTGCCATTACTGTTTATTTATTCGCAATATTTACCATTAAAAATACTAAGTCAGTGGTTCTTTTCATATCTGACGTTAGAATCTTATCGGCGTCTTATTTGAATTCTCTGTCGAAAAGGTAATTTTACTTTTTGAGGTTTGAATTTATTTCCTAAATAGTACCAATAGAGATGTACGTAACGTTTTAGCGAAGGTTCATTTGCATGTCAGTTTATATATGAAAGACTTATGCGTTTTTGTCTAAAGTTTCCACATATTTTGACAAATAATTAAATACCAAAGAATTTTATCAATTTTGAATAAAAGTACCTGGAGATGGAGATACCGAATATGGAATAGCTTACGGTAATTTTTTTTTGTTGATTATAATAAAATTGTTTATTAAGTATTAAAAATTGAAATCTTTGGGAACTTAGTTATGTAACATAAAATGCATGTATCATTTTCTTTTTTTAAACATAGAAATGTCATCATTTCAAACAATTCTCTGATACACTGAACACTCAATATGGGACCACTGGCGGCAGGCTATGCCCTGGATCTACTCTTTGTCTTTGACTCCGTATCTCTTTTCTTTTGCAAGAATTACAATCATGTTTTGAAAGGAGTCTGGAACCTGGATACAACCTGAAAAATATAAATACAAATTTGGTTCTAATAGAATTCTATATTAAAAACTATATTTATATTATAGAGTCGCTAAGATATCCCATATTAAGAACAAGATCAATACTCAATAGAACAATCTCTCTTCCAACATGGTATTGTTGGATGGGGTGATGCATATGCCAATATACCCTCTGAAAATAGTACAAAGATTAATTATTAAAGTACTTTTAAAGAAACCCGCAACATTCAATACGGAAAGTTTATATTAATTATTTAATGTTCATACTACTATTTATAAAATAAATTCCATTACACAAATTTATAAAATAAAATAAAATAAAATAAAAGAATTTGAGATGAATAAGTCACTCAGATACCAAAATAATATTAAAATCCCTAAATTCCACACAAGTCATTGTCAAATTAGCTTTGTCTTCAAAGGTGTAAAAAATTACAATAATCTCCCTAATGAACTAAAAACTATTAAAACTAATATATCAATAAATAAATTCAAAGTAAATTAAGATAAATTTTTTAAACAAGTGTAAAAACTGCATTCGATTTTAATTAGTATGAATGTATTATTATTTTCTGTTCTCGTATATTCAAAATTAAATAAATTCTAATAAATAAATAACTATACTGACGTGAATATCAAATCGGTAAAGCACAAAAATTTAATGTGTGTATGGTTACTAACATGTTTCGGTCGGTCGGTGAGGAATCGGGTACGCTGGGTTAAACTTAGTTAGCCTTCTTGCTTAGTTTTTGAAAAACACCGTCATCTCATATTAGGGACCTATGCCATATTCGGTACATCTCCTCCACCATTGAAATGTTACATTTACGAGCATGAATCGTGCGGAATCGGCAGGCCGACTACAGTCCATCACTGAGCATGTTATTTCAGATGGAATTTCAATGATTTCTTCCACTCCTTTATGATGATTTTCCGAATACTCTGCGGAGAGTGGATAGAGCCGCTGTGGGACTGCATGCGCGCGGAGGAGGTGGCGGGGCCGGAGACCTGCTTCTTCATCTTCCTTCCCGCGCTCGTCATGGGCAACTTCATGGTCCTCAACCTCTTCCTCGCCCTGTTGCTTAACAGCTTCAACAGCGAGGAACTCAAGAACAGAAAGGAGGTGGGTACTTTTTCATACTTTTGATTAATTCCGTTTGGGAACAGTGTAGGTGCGAGTTGCGGGTATTTATCGCGGGTACTCGCAGACGAAATATATAAAAAATCACTAACTCTCTCGCTAAAATTCTAAAGAAGATAGTTCTTTCGACAATTTCAATTCTGAAAATCATTTATGGTTATGAGGAAGTTCAGTGCTACGGGAAATTGGATACAAAAAATGTTTTCTTACGTGTGGTAAAAATTAGAGCATGTACGGCGAAGTTTCTCGAAAATCTATGAAAAAATTAATAAAAATGGTTTTCGTAAAAATGAACTTTATTATTATTATTTATTTCATTATTATTTTTTTGCACTACAACAGGCCAGAAGGCAGTGGTGAATTACATCACAGAACACCCAGGCTTGAGAAAAATCACATCAAATTTTTGTGTTCTCACCGGGAATCGAACCCGGAACCTTCCATGTGTGAGTCAAGCGTCTCGACCACTACACCACGGAGGCCGTCACGGGTTTATGTGACCACGTATTTGCAATAGCCAATAAATTAAAGCGTTGGTAAGTTTCTGTGGCGATCATGACCAATCACAATAGGGAAATATCTTTTTTTTTACATTATAAAGGCCTATGAAATACTGTCTAGTAAAAAAAAAATATTTTTGCTAATAAGCAGCGTAAAAGTTATTTTTATGTTTGCAATTTTTAATTCCCGACAAAACGATAATTCCATTGGCCACGCCCCTAATACGTCACGATTCATGTTTATTTATTCCTGGCCATTGAAATTTGTTCAGAACATTATCACGAATCTTGGCGTCACAACAACCTAAGCCAAACACGTCGCGTTTTTCTAGTAATTTATTTTTATCAAATTTCTTTTTTACATTTATGTACGAAAACATTTTTCCACCAATATCCATATTGATTTAGAAAATACAATTAATTATTCTTAATCTATTTCATATATTTTTGTCGGTATTCATAGTATGTGATATTTCCCTATTGCAACCGGAAACAGATTCCCCGTTTCCGGGGCAGCCATGTTTTTCGACGTATAGCGTATTTTGAAGTTTAACGGGTACAAATTATGATTGTACTGGGTTCAACTTTTTAAAAAACAAACCGTTTTTCATTCCTAAAACTGAAAAAATCATGTCAAACGATGTCGTAGAATGTCGGTTAAGCCTATGTTTTCTTCGCTTCTTATCAGTTATGATTCACCCTTCAGATGTGTGTTTTGAACACTCATCGACCAAAACTCATACGCGGGCGATGTTATTTCGAAGCTTCGGTGGGGATTTTCAATATTACAAAACTTGAAAAAATCAAAGACATGACAATACGATTCATGATTTTTTTGTCTTTTAACAAATATAAATAATAAAAAAAACACTGAATTTCCTCATTGAACAAATCATCGTGTTCGGAGTGTATTCTCCGCCCCGTGAAATTCGTCGGACTCCTACAATAGTACTATTTGGAGGAGTTTGACATAAGCTAATGTAATTTTTTTCCAACATAGAGTCCAACATAGAATCTAACATAGAGTCCAACATAGAATGCAATCATTTCATTTCATTTTTATCCCATCAGTTTGTTTCCCGCATTATAAATATAAGAAAATAAAAAAATAATATGCGTTCCACTATTTCATTTCACTGCGTTTTCACACCTTTATTTTTTCGAAATACCATAGATCAGGGTGGGTAATTCATACTTATTTCTTCGTGCTAGTGTTGTTAAATATGTATACCTTAATGTAATGCACGTTTTATTGTACGTAGCTTAAATGTGTTTGTTTTCAAAGTCTATCTGTATTCAAGATATTAGGTTGAGGAAAAAGTAATTTCGTATTTTGCGCCCTTTTTGGTGAACTAAGTAAATCTCAACAATGTTTGATTATGTCCAAATGCTTGCAGACTGGCTGGATTTCCTCTCTAGGGAGTTGTTCATATTTAAATTTATTTCAACAGAGGGAAAAAAATATTTTGAGAAGGGAATATGGAAGTCTAGGCATTTACACAGCATTTACAGGCTATTTTACTTCACAAAAGTCAACAGATGGAAGAGTTGAGGAAATGTGGATGTTCAAACATGGGCAGAATGGTGAATGTTACACAGTGTGTAAAATGGCCACTTAAACCAGCCAATGACAGCTCATAAGCCCTGTAAATGCCTAGACTTCCATATTCCCTTCTCAAAATATTTTTTTCCCTCTCTGTTGAAATAAATTTTAATAAGTATATCTCGTTCATTGTTAGTTACATCATACGATACGGCGTTGTAAAGGTGTGAATGTATACTACAAACGCTTTTTTGACAGTATTGCGCTTGATCGGTTCAGTCGTGAACTATCGTGCGTCGAGTATGAAGGTCTCAAAGAAAGAAATTCGCCATATTTTACATTTTTACTACCCAAAAGAGAAAAACGCTTCGAAAGCGACCAAAAAAAATTTCAATGTATGCGGGGCCAATACTCTATCGGTTCGTGCTGCGCAACAGTGGTTCGAGCGATTTCGTTCTGGTGTAGTGGAGGTGAATGATGCACCACGCTCTGGCAGGCCTGTCGTTGAAAATTTCGATAAAATCATGGAACATATCGAGATAGACCGTCATGTTAGCAGTCGTGGCATCGTCCAGAAGCTGATATAGATCATAAAACCGTTTTGAACCGTGCATAAGGCTGGATTTAAAAAAAAGCTCGATGTTTGGGTGCCACACGAGCTGCATTTCCATCTGCGTATCGCTGCTGAATCGCAACAAAATCGACCCATTTCTGAAGCGGATGATGAGTGGTGATGAAAAATGGGTCACTTACGACAATGTCAAGTGACAGAGATCGTGGTAAAAAGCCAACGAAGCAGCCTAGACCGTGGCTAAGCCAGGACTGACGGCCGGGAAGGTGCTGCTCGCCTATGGCAAAATGCTCAATTCTGCCCTCCACTGTGAACAACTTGACCGTTTGAAGCTGTCGATTGAACAGAAGCGGCCAGCATTGGTGAATAGGAGAGGAATCGTGTTTCATCAGGACAACGCCAGGCCGCACACATCTTTGATGACGCGCCAGAAGCTCCGGGAGCTCAGATGGGAAGTTCATATGCCTCCACCCTATAGTTCTGGCACCGAGTGATTACCGCCTGTTACTGTCTATGGCCAACGCGCTTAGGGGAACAAATTTGGTCTCAACAGAGGCCTGTGAAAATTGGTTGTCCGAGTTTTTCGCCAATAGGGACAAGGGCTTCTGCAAGAGGGGCGTTATGAATTAAATTCTAGTTAGCAAAAAGTTATCAAAGAGAACGGCGCATATTTGACTTATATGGATTGTTGTTACACTTTTTATAAAACATTGAAATAAAGCGAAAAATACGAAATGACTTTTTCCTGATAGTAAAATAATTTTCAAAATTTATTGAGTATATTTTAATGCAAATATAATTTTAATTTATTTAAGTCGATTCTTAATGTATCGTTATTTTATTTTCTGTCTAGTAATGACTGATTAATTACGAACTTTACTTGTTTTTGTTTCATTATTCAATAAACAGACACAGGCGGTGTTATTCAATTAAAAATGATAAAATATTATGCCCACCCTCACATCTCACCCCTACCCCGTCGTTTGTCAACACCTTGTCAACATTTAGTACCCGAGTAAGGTTAACTCCATGCGTGTTCCTGTGACCAACTTGCCCGTAGAATATTTGCATTATGTCAATATGGTGTACGACGAGCTCACACTTATTATTAATGCAGACACAAAATGCTTAGGTACTCCAGGGAGATGATTTTTTTATTTCTGTGGTTGGTTACAATATTTTTCTAATATAAAATTCATAATTCAATGACAACGCATATATTTGTATATAATTCCTATATCTATGGGTAGTTTAGAATAAATTAGTGTGCCTTTTAGGGTCGTTTTACATTTTTAATTAAATGTTATCCGAAAGTAAATCTGCTCCTGTAAAACGACAGTATTTAGAATTACAAATTATTTTTAAAATACAAAAACGTAGGCCATTTTGGCATCTTTTTTAGTATTATCGTCATCACCAGACACCGCTATTTTTTTTCCCCTCATATGTAAATTCCCTAAAATAATCATTTATAAATTACAATATTTTTTGGGAATGGATTGCGTGTGTTAGTGTATATAAAACGCATGAAAAGTCATCACATTTCCAATTTTATAATTAAAATACAAATAGCTCCATATTATAATACCAATAAGATATTACAATTATTTTATTATATGAAATTTGTTCGCGCGGTTTTTTTTATATTCAACTTAAAAATTAATACCAACTACCTATCAATAAATTTTTCGTAACGTTTGCGTTTTTAAATCTGTTTTTTAAGAGAAAAGAAGTTATTATTGTAGCGAAGCCTAAAAATTTTTTTTATTTTTTTTGATTTCGCTAAATAATTTACGTTAATACGGAATAAAGTTATTTTTTACTTTTGTTGACAACGGTAAAACTTACCTGTTTAACAAAGTTTACAATTTTTCATTATAATTTATACGAGTACCTGGTGTCTACTAATTTTAACGAAATTTCGTATAAACTTAATTTGAATTAAAATACAATAGTTTTGATTTAAACAGATTGAATACATATAATAATATTTTGTACATTTTTAAATAGGTTGTAATGGTTTTACTAAAAGGTTAATAAAAATTTTTTGGGACCGTAATATTTTTTTTATTTACCTACGATTCCTGACCTGTTGCTGTCAAAGAAAACTCCATTTTCTCACTGTTTAGTTCGCGTAGGTTCATCATGTTTCTACAGAAGCATCTTCTTCTTCTTCTTCTTCAGCCTTCTGTCCTCCACTGCTGGATATAGGCCTCTTCCATATTCTTCCATTTTTCTTGGTCGGTGGCTACTTGCAGCCAATGTTCACCCCCTACCTACAGAAGCATATCTACCATAAATATGTTTTTGAGTAGGCACAATCCACTTATCTCACATTAATTTAAAAACCGATAGGCTTCGTATCCGAGAAGATTCCGTTAATTCTGAATCTTTCTCCGCGCCATTTTTCAAATAATTTATGTAATAAGCCACTTTTCATATTTTTTGTATTGTACTGTTTTGAAAAATAATAATTTAGTTATTTTAAAAAACCCATTAGGGTTGTATAAACATATTATAGGTCAAGTCGTGTCATGTCTCGTCTCTCTTATTAGTTATATCAGTAGCTCAATCACAAATAACTATCGACGTGCTAATAAGCGATGTGATAACAATTTCTCACCATGGATGTTTATCGTATTCGCGATCACAATGGAACATCCGTGAACACCTAATATTTATTATTATTGTTATGAATAACTTACATAGCGCCATTTTCGTAATAAAATACCTCAGGGGCGCTTTACAAATTGATTATATAAAGATGTAAATTTAATTTTAACTTTTTAATTTAAGGAAAATAATGTACTTGATATACTACCACAAGCTAAGGATTTATTCAAATGATTTAGAGAACAAGTGGGTTCTTATATTAAATGTTAAAATATTAACATTTCGCGACGTATAATCCTGCTGCGCAATCACATATTTGAATTTCACCGGTGTAAAAATAGAAAATATTCCAAAACTGCTATTTTTATTTATTTATTTATTATTTGTCACGCTATTTATTGCATTCAGCCTGCGATTGGCAAGCCAAATGTCAAGAAAGGCAGTTGCCATAGTAATTGTTTGTAATTTAATTTTCACATTTTTGTATTAGATACTCCTTACTATTTTGCAAATGCAATATATTGTATTATTTTTTATAGTAAACGCCGATTTTTCGCCAGTGAACTGTATTTATTTACGAGGAAAACAAAAAACAAACCGACACGAGCGTTGACTTAGAGATTACACGCGCGTTGACTTATGACTGCGATAATTTAAGCGTGTTCATTTTGGTTCATTGTGATCGCTCAAATGCTTAAAGTGTTTTTAAGCACATCGAGAGTTATTTGTGATTAAGCTACAGAATACCTCTTATATTACGAAATATAATTGTTTGTGATGCACATTTTCCTGTGATTTGCATGACTGTCTTTGTGTCCTTGTGTTCTTGTATTAAACACTGTGTTTGGCTTTTTCAGTGATGTTTTTCCTTCCGCCTTTCCTCGATGTGTGTGTACCGGAGGGAGGTTTGTTCGTGCATGTTATTGTGTGTTATTAAACTCGGAGTTGTTTCCTTCAAATATTAGATCTTCCAGGAAGTCGGGGAGGACTCCAAGCTAGCGAGAAGTTTCGAGAGGATCCGATCCATTATGAGGAAAAAGAAGATCGCCTTCACCGGAAAACCCAAGGAAGAGGAGAAGCCCTCGAGGCTCGAGCAGCTTGTGAACGAGGTCATAATACAGAAGAGGCTCAACAGCGAGAAAAGGTTTTCCACTATCAGCGAACACAGGTACTCTGGATCCCTTCAGGAGACTGTCGTTGGATTTCCCCACGACAACATATACAACCACAGCTATCAGGAAGCACTCAACAGGTAAATTAATTTCAATACCTGATATTATTGATTTTCAACCTCAGAACACATGAAAAATTTTGTCCATCATGCACCGTCTGTTACATAATTAATTTGTGACACCACAAAATGAATATTAAAAAGACACAAAACATCAACATCAAATTAATGATTTTCTTGAAAATGTAATGAAAAAAAAATTTGGCTCAGTTTAATAGTTCATTGACAAATAATAAAAAATAAAAAAAGACACTAAACTTCCTTATTATAATACGAGTAGCACATCGATGTAAAAATAACAAACATTTGATGAACGCGAAACAACCAACTTAAATAATTGGAAAATCATCAAGGAGTTTAAACCTACATTAAGGCCAACAAGATAATGTGAATTTATATTAATATTTAAAACATTAACTTTGTGGTCGTTTGACCAATGTTTAATAAAATGTTCATTTAATTAAGTGTTAGTAAATAATTAAATATAACCACTTACCGACTTTTCTATGTTTATCGGTTTCGAAACATACGCTTTCTCTGTCAAGACTTGCTGATATTTAATAAAAAAAAGCTAATTGTGATCTCTAAAAAATATCTGCCAAAAAATTTCACAAAGTAATCTGATTATTTACATTATTTCGATCACAGCGTAATATGTATCCTTGCAGGCCTGTATCAGGTTCTGATTTCTGCTACTCCGCGGGTGGGCTGTTTCACCAAAGTGCGGCTTACAACCACGGGAGCCAGGAGACGCTGAAGGACATTAAGGAGATCGGGGGCGAGGGCAAGAGGTACTCGGCCACCATACGAGAGGACTCCAAGGAGGCTCTGGACGAACTGTCTCCCGACAGGGAGAAGAAGGACTTCGCCAACAAACAACTTCTTCAAATGCAATATTCCTCGGGCTTTGGAACGCAACAGAAAGATAGCAAAGGTAACTCCTGTAAGTATTGATATTATTTGGGTGTACGCAATAAACAAGCGGAAGTAAAAACATATTGTTTGCATTATTTAAAACAATTATTATTGAACACACTGCCCTATGACATCTTTGCGGTCTCAGCTAGCTCCCTCGATTTCACTTTGGGGTCGTTCAACACAATATCATGTTTTTTTTCCATGTTTTCTGGTGTACTGACGTCTTCTGGGCGTCCAGATCGTTTAGCGTCATCGGTGCTTGTACGGCCTCAACGAAAGACAGAAAACCACGTTTGAATCATCTTCATCTTGCGTAAATAATAATGTTTAATCAGAAGACGAAACTCAGATTTTCTCATTTAAAAAAAACACGAAGGTCGGTTGCTTCTCACTACTGTAACTTGTAAATGCGTGAACAAAAACAGCTAAAATTTCGACAGACGTCTAATGAAAGATGACGCTTTTCAGGCTTTGTTCACATCAGTGCATATTAATACCGTCTCGTAGGATTATTCCAAACTTTTTGGTCCGCCTAGTATTTTTCAGATCTAAAATACAATGCTTAAATACTTAATAGATACTACCATTAGATTATTAGTATGAAAATAATTATTATTATGGAATTCTTCTATTTCAACAACACAGTAATTGAAATGTCTCGAGAAACGAGCTCTGCTTATTTATCCTACTTTATTACCATCACGCCATTTTCTCGTAGCGATAGACAGAATGGATGAACCACCGTCTATCCTGTCTGTCATACATTCCTAGCTTCTTTCACGTGAATCTTGTTCATTCCCTTCGATTGTGTCTTCTTTTGACATTTATCCTACTTCATTTCGTTTCAGACGAAACAGGGACAGAAAGTATCGAACTGGCCGTTCTGGAAAAGGGTTCCTCTAAAGACACCGAGACGGAAGAAGGCATTCCGATTCCGATCGGCGAAGAGATGGTCGTCAGGAAGCCCAAGTCCGTCACCGTGAAAGTCCCCCAACAGGAGGAGACCAAGGAGACCGGCGGAGGAGTGAAGAGGCCGTGGCACGCCCTGGTGTCCTACGTGGACGAGCTCACCGTCGGCGGGCGGAGGAACTCCAAGGGGCAGTTTGTGGACAGATTCGCCAACTTCCCCAGCTTCGGGAGGAACAGGACGGCGAAGGCGCCGCAAGACTGCTTTCCGCAGCATTGCTATCAAAGGTTGTGGTCATTTATTTCGGAAATTTTCAGAGGTCAATACTAGCACAAGCCTAGGCAGGGTGCTATTTGTGAACCCGGCAAAATTCATATTTCTTCATTTTAAGCAAATCATAAAAAAAACTGATACAATAATAGCTTTAACTTTTCTTTATATTTCAAATTTTTATTTAAACCAGTTAATATTTTATTTGTAATTAATGATAAAATAATCACAATTATGTCAAGAGACAACAGTGAAATAATTCATTTAATTTTGGAGATTGCCAACTTTGGAATACTCGATAGAAAAAAGGTTGCCATGTTTGCAACAAACCCAATAATTTTAAAATCAGATTCTTGAAAATAATACCGTATTTTGACTGAATTATTAATTAATTATTATGGATAACTTATGTAGCGCCATTTTCGTAATATAATACCTCAAGGGCGCTTTACAAAGTGATTATATAAAGACATAAATTTAATTTTAACTTTTTAATTTAAGAAAAATAATGTACTTTTTCATATTACTTTTCCACCACATGCTAAGAATTTATTCAAATGATTTAGAGAACAAGTGGCTTTTAAGTTTCTTCCGAAACATCACTTCACTCTCACAGTTTCGTATTTCTGCTGGGAGAGCATTCCATGCCGTAGGGCCTGCGACCGCAAATGCACGTTCGCCGAATTTAGTGCGCTGTTTGCGTAGAGGTATAATAACTTTTCCTTTCGACGTAGATGTAGCTGATCTAAGCGTAAGACGTCTGTCAGCTAGTTCATCTGGAATGCAGAGTCCCCTCAGATATTCTGGAGCCAGAGTTGTGCAGTGACTTATACATATGCCAACAGAGTTTGTATTCCACCCTCTGTGGAAAACGTGGCCAGTGCAATTCCCGAAGTAGTGGAGTGATATGACTGAATTTAGAGATTCCAAAAATAAGTCTCGCTGCGGCATTTAGTACAGCCTGTAGGCGAGTCATTTTATTCATTTGAACGTGTTGTAATTACTGTAAACAGTTGTATTCTGAATAAGTTTTATTCATATCTTACTTTTTTTAAACATTTTTTGTTGTCATTTTTACTATTATGAATTTGTTCCAACCTAAGTGTTCCTAATCTGCAAAGTGTTACATTGCTGAAAATTTTTGGGAAAACCCGTTTTAGAGTAATAAAAAAAATATGAATATGAAAATAAAGAAAAACAAATTAAAAACCAAACGCTGAAATACGCTGAATCAACAATATTTTGAGTTTGTCCAAATTTTTGTAGACAAGGACTGAATTAAACTCCCTGGGGTATCCAGTCCTTGTCTACAAAAATTTGGACAAACTCAAAATATTGTTGACAAATCGACCTGGTCCATGAAGAAGTATAGAAATTGAAAAAATAAGATTTTCAGACGTTGCCTGGTATGTAGGAGAAATAATTCAATTACATTACAATAAAGGTTTCAGCTCTTTAACTTCACAAACATCAACAGATGAAAGAATTGTGGGGATATGGATGTTCAAATATGGACAGAATGGTGAATGTTACACTGTGTAAAGTGGCCACTTACACCAGCCAATGATAGGTCATAAGCCCTTTAGGTGCCTAGACTTCCATATTACCTTCTCTAAAATGTTCTTCATCTCTGTTGTAATATGTTAAATCCCTTGTTTTTTTAAGTACAGCCACTGATAATCCAAAATGATACAATATTATAAGTTGAGTGTAATAAAATGCTAAAAATGATTTTAATCGCAATATTCCTCAAATTTCTTTCCAGATGTTCGTGCTGGGACAACCTGGTCCAAACACCTATCGGCCAGAAGTGGACAACTGTCCGAACGGTGATCCTCCAATATGTGGACACTCCAGCCTTCGAGTGGTTCATCTTGGTCCTCATATTTGCTTCCAGTATAACTTTGTGTTTCGAGGACATCCACTTGGAGAGTAATAAGCCGCTGAAGAAAATTCTCTACTGGACCAACTTGGGGTTTTGCCTAATATTTACCATCGAGATGTTCCTAAAATGGTTGGCCCTCGGGTTCACAAAATACTTCACTAGTTTCTGGACTATTTTAGATTTTATAATTGTTTTTGTAAGTATAATTTGTTTTACTACATGTGAAAAAGAAGCGTTTATAAAATAATATCAAAAATATCCGCAGTATGAGATCCATTGAGAAGATTCATAGTATGGTAGATTTTTTTTTCAAATCAATCAACGAAATTTATAAACAGAACCTAATTTATAAATAGTACTCTAATGAAACTTTTATTATATTTCTGTAGCCTTTATATTTTAAGATGCTAAAATTATATAAATTGTTAAAATAATTATGTGTCTAGGGCGGATTTACACATTTGTCACCAAATAAAATTCTTAAATATTTATGCCAAAGCACTGAATTCCAGCTTATTATTTGTAAAATAACTTATAGCGGATAACCTTAAGCTCCCCTTTTACGACCATATGTAGCCGTAGGCTGATAATGACTTGTAAGCATTTTTTCTGTTTTCACCTGTCCTTTCTGATATAATCTGTGTGGTACTTTTGATAATTATTTATAACGGAAATGACAACTGAAGATGATTTTTTTACCGTGTTTATATTTTATGTATGATTATCTTCCAGGTGTCGGTGTTCAGTCTGTTGATAGAAGAAAATGAGAATTTGAAGGTTTTGAGATCTCTCCGAACACTTCGAGCCTTGAGGCCGCTGAGAGCAATATCCCGCTGGCAGGGGATGAGGATAGTAGTAAACGCCCTCATGTACGCCATCCCCAGTATCTTCAACGTCCTGCTGGTATGTCTGGTGTTCTGGTTAATCTTCTCCATCATGGGAGTGCAATTCTTCGGAGGGAAGTTTTTCAAATGTGTCGACGGGGAAGGAGAGCTCTTGCCTATAAACGTGAGTAATGTTTCTAAGAAATATTATTTAAGACAATTATTTCATTAGGTTGTGGTTCCACGGTAGTGTCACTGACTCACAAACCAGAGGTCAGAGGCTAAACCCAGCACTACCACAATCCGTTTTCTATTTTCCAAAATAGTTATTTTTAAATAATTCAATTTCAAAACCCACTGAAATCCAACTATGGGATTCAATTAATAACTAATTTAATGTGCATCTTTAAAATATTTAGGTTTATTTGATGTCCCGACTGTTCTCCGATAAATACCTCTTAATGTTCCTTCACGTAGACTCAGAAATAGAGAAATTCTGTTCCTCGGTCATCATAAGACTAATTATGGTTTCCAGGCACCTCTACCTAGATTTTTTTCGGTTGTAAATGAAATAACTTTACTAATTAATTAAAACATAAATAATAATATTCAATAAATTCCTTACATAAAGATGTCCACTATTTGTCTTTGCTTTTTCTTTTATTGTATCGTTTCTAGTTTTATTTCACTGCATACTATAATTATCTTTTTCGTTATAATAAACTTAGAGTCCAACTCTGTCCGTAAATTTAAGAAAATAAAATATGATGGTTACGATAAATTTTTACAAAATCTCCATAATGAACTGCTTACTCTTTCCAGATTGTGAATGACAAATGGGAGTGTATGTACCGCAACTACTCTTGGATAAACTCTAAGATCTCATTCGACCACGTGGGCATAGCTTATCTGGCTCTTTTCCAAGTGGCCACCTTCGAGGGTTGGATGGAGGTCATGGCTGATGCTGTGGACGCCCGAGGAGTGGACCTGCAGCCGCAGAGGGAAGCCAACCTTTACGCTTATATCTACTTTGTTATCTTCATTGTTTGCGGGTCCTTCTTCACTCTTAATCTCTTCATCGGAGTTATCATCGATAATTTCAACATGCTTAAAAAGAAGGTAACGAGCCTACATTATAAAATATCAAATTAAATAAACACCATTTTTTGCGGCACTTTTACTTAAATATGCCTAAGTATTTTAATATCAATGGAAATATTATGTTTACCTATAGATTTTTTCAATTTATCTATTCATACAAAGATACGTATTTGAATATAACTAACATTTTTATACTGAGTTTATGGACAATAACTTCAAACATTTAACATCGATTATGCAATATTATACCAAATTTTCAAAAGAGTTAAAAAAATAGTACAAATCAGTACGATCCGGAACTTTGATTAATTTTTATGCCGTCAACACTCAATTATAACTTCCATGTTTTGTGATTGGTTATGGCAGAGTTATGACATTCTATCATTAAAATCATATCATTCAAATGAACATTGCTGTAATAATGTCACTTCACGGTCACTGTTATCAATATGTTTATTTTTTGGGTGACACCGTATGTGTTGGATTTGTTCTGACGTTTCGGCTACCATTGCAGGTAAATTCAGTTTACCCTGAAGATGGCTGGTGCAATGATCATATCCAACACACTTGGTATCACCCAAAAAAGAAACATATTGATAATGTAACTTCATTTATTATAATTACATTTGTATTCATTTATTTGCCTTGACCAAAAAGTTATCTACATTTAACAATAAGAACTTAAAAGTTTCCCGACTTTAAATTTTGAAACACAGACACTCGGTTATTTCATAACGATATATTTGTTTTATTTTCTAGTATGAGGGAGGAGTTTTAGAAATGTTTCTGACAGAAAGTCAAAAGCATTATTATACGGCTATGAAGAAATTAGGACGGAAGAAACCACAAAAGGTCATCAAAAGACCCATCAACCAGTTCCTCGCAATGTTCTATGACTTGTCTAATTCACGTAGATTCGAGATTGCAATATTTGTTCTAATATTCTTAAACATGCTTACTATGGGTATTGAGCATTACAATCAACCACACGCAATATTTTTTATTCTAGAAGTTAGCAATGCATTTTTTACAACAGTCTTCAGTTTAGGTAAGTGTTTCTCAAAACATGTTAATATACCCACTCACTAGTCGGGCTGCGTTTGAATTTAAATCTATTTATATTTAGGATCACTCTAGATTACTGTAATGTAACTTCTATATTACTTAGAATGGAACATACTCAAATATCCCAAAACACCAAACTGATCAATTTCATTCACTATTCAATGCGGCAGCAAGGGTTATTACGGGAGGTTATCTTCGAGATTTGAACTAGTCAAAAAGCCCAGAGAGAATAGAAAAATTTAAGTTTTTCCGGACAGTATTCAAATCCCTTCATGAGATGGTTCCAGTATACCTATCCGACCTCAGTATTAGGGAAAATACATGTCAAAGAAAATCTTCTCTTATGACAGCATTTGATTCAGGCAAACAACAAACTTGTCTAACTCTGGCGCTGCCCAATACACTGGGTTCGGAAATAGTGCTTTTGCCATAACCGGCCCCTCTGCCTGGAACCAATTGCCTTCATACTTGAGAATCATCGACAGTCCCAGTCAGTTCAGATCTCAGCTGAAATCAAATCCCACTTCTCTTCTATATAAATTACTACTGATAAATTTCAATAGAAAACTTATTTGAAATCAAATACAGACTAACTGAGAAAACTTCCTCAATCGGTATTATATAGATGTAAAATTAAAAGAACATTACAACTTCTCTTAAGCTACTTTTCATACAAAGTTATCATTATATCTACTCATGCATAGTGAAATAAAAATAAAATAGTTTTAAATCAACAGTATTTTGTTTTTCTTCTCAGTTTTCCTGCCCATGTACACTTTGTACTTTTATAATATTTCGATTATGCAATTACAAATTAAATTGTTATCGATTACAGAGGCCATTGTAAAAATGGTAGGATTAAGGCACCACTACTTCACGGTTCCATGGAACATGTTTGACTTTCTGCTGGTACTGGCCAGTATACTGGGAATACTAATGGAAGACATCATGATAGACTTGCCCGTGTCCCCGACTCTGCTCAGGGTCGTAAGGGTGTTCAGAATCGGGAGGATATTGCGGCTCATCAAGGTATACTGTACTTATTATACAAACAGTAAAATTCACACTAATGTGGCGGTATAATTCACATAGACACTAATATATTTACAGTTTAAATGAACAACAAATTGATAGCCATTGCTACAAAAGGAAAAATGAAGGAATTTCTGATGAATGACTTTATTTATTCCTTAGATTTCTTATTGTTCATAAATACTATTCACAAATAGTTCCGCTGTCTTTGGTAATTGTAATTATTTGTTAAGCCGATTACATGATATATTTTTCATACAAATTTTCATTTGGAAAAATATAATTAACTATAAATATTGCTAAATGTCTGTATCCAGGCGGATATTCTGTGTGTAAAATAGAACCAGTCCCTGGACAAGTGTTTTCAATTCAATGGCAAACAAAAATTCTGAAAAGGGAAATCAAGCAGAGATAAGTCGGCCTCGTGGTTTAATGTACTATTCTCGTGGTCCCGGGTTCGATCCCTGGCAATATTTAAAGGCGGTTGAACACTGCAATATTTCACTGTCTCTGGCTGGTACCTGGTGCGTAAGACTGATCACCTTGCCTTCATGTAACAGATGATCAAGGTACGCTGCGCTGGTGGCTGCCAAACGTCCGTTAATCTCCTACCCTTATAATGTGTCGGTCAAGTGGATATACGTATTTATTTTTTAAATTTCAGGCCGCTAAAGGAATAAGGAAACTTCTTTTTGCTCTTGTCGTGTCTTTACCTGCCTTGTTCAATATCGGAGCGCTCCTGGCACTGATCACCTTCATTTACGCCATCATAGGAATGTCCGTATTTGGTCATGTGAAGCAGCAAGGAGCTTTGGATGATTTGGTCAACTTTGAGACCTTCGGGAGAAGTATGCAGCTGCTGTTTAGGTAAGGTGGCTGAATAAAATCATTTTTCAATTTGCAATAAATTCATTTGCATCACCACGCATTGGTAGTTGGTTATAGCAAAAATACACTGTTCTTTTAGGGACAAGTATAAGTCTTATTATTGTATGCGGAAATAAAAGCAGATGAATGTCTGATGGATTCTGTATAAATATTGACTTGAGTTTTTAAAAATAAAATTACACTATAACTAGTGTTCCTAACGGATAAAAATGGGATGTTCCATTGTGGCCATTGTTCATATGTTAAATAATACATACTCTTACGCTTTCCAGGAAGTTTTTTTTTAATTTGCCTTAATTTATGTTGACATTAATGAGTATACCGAATTTGAGACTAATGTTTCGATGATCTTAATGAAAATGTTATGCTAGTGTGAGAACCCTTCAGCAAATAAAGATCGCTTTTTAAGCGCCGACATAATATAAAATTGATTATTAGTCTGTAAATATTTTTCAAATAAAAAAAGAACATAAGAAAGTTCAGTGGTTTTAAAAATAATATATCATTGTGATCGTAGAACAAGGGGATGGACGTGCGAAAAATGCGATATTGTCTTTCTTCAATATTTGATCTTGAAAAGGTTTTATAAAGGCTTTATATTTTCCTGGTTTGAATAAAAATATACAATTTATAGTTATACAACTGACCAAAGTATCAAACGATATTGTTTTGCCCTTGTCAAGTTGTAAAGTGTCAAAAAATCCTAAACCACTCATGTAAAATTGAAGAAAATCACATGTGTCGTTCTAGAATCATTTGTATGGACAACATTATATTGAGACTATCAAACTAAGTCGAAAAAAAATATTTTATTTATGTACCGTATTATCACCGCTGTGATTTTTTCAAGTTTTGTTATTTTGAAAATCCCCACCGAAACTTCCAAATTACAACACTCACGACGTCAAGAGTTCTTTTCGGTGAGTGATCAAAACACACGACTGAAAAATGAAACATAACTGGGTGTTCATTTAGATTCAAATCTTTCTCTGCATTCTCAGGTCAATAAAACGGTAAGTGCTGGTTTCTTCCATCTCTGACGAATCAAATCCATACGAACAAATATTCCTATAGACGCAACTAAAGCTCTTGTGAATGCGTTTCGTATCTAAATTACTGTAATGGAAAATACACAAATCTCCCAAAATACAAACTGATAAAACTTCAATCGGTTTTCAATGCAGCAGCGAAGTAAAAAAATATTCTCACATCTCACAACTTCGAGATTTGCACTGGTTAAAAAGCCCAGAGAGAATCAAATACAAGCTTTGCTGGACAGTATTCAAATCCCTTCATGAAATGGATCCAAGATAGCTATCGGACCTTTGTATTAGAGAAAATACATGTCAAAAAAGAACCAATTGCTCTAATTTTTACCAGGTACAAGAAAACATTTTTCATATCCAATTCCCTGTTGCATTTCACTTAATTTCCTCATTTGTAAAATTACTAAGTTGCGTGGAATATCATTTACAGGCAGATATTTCTAGGCTTGTAAGAATCAATATTTACGCATAGTATTTCCTGGCAGGCTCATGACATCGGCGGGTTGGAACGACGTCCTAGAGACCCTGATGATCCAACCGCCGCACTGCGATCAGTTCGCCAAGGGTCAGGCCAACGGGGACTGTGGCTCTCCGCTACTGGCCATCACCTACTTCACCAGCTTCATCATCATCAGTTACATGATCGTCATCAACATGTACATTGCCATTATCCTCGAGAACTTCAACCAAGCGCATCAGGAGGAAGAGATCGGCATTGTGGAGGATGACCTTGAGATGTTCTACATACGCTGGTCTAAGTAAGTTCTTCGACTATTATTAATATTAATGCGTTGATTAGGATTTTGGACCTCTGATCTGGCCCTTTAAGGTTCGAACTCCACTCTTATACAACTCCCTAGCACAGTTATAAGACTTTAAGTAAATGGACTCAATATTTATATAAAGGTGTAAATAAAAAGAACAAATAAATGTTTATAAGGACATTAATAAATTATAAACAAGATTTTTTGGTCCACTGAACTCTGCTATGCTACATTAAAAAAAATATATTTGTTGGGTTTCTAGTACAAGTTAAAAGCTCACCCCAGATCAACAATTCAAATAAAACTGCTTGCGGTCAACTTGTTGAATATTACAGAATATTCTTTTTAGTGCAATAAAATACGAAACATTTTTGTTTATTTTTAAACGAAGATTATTTGATGCCATTTATGAAAATATCTCATTTTTCTAAAATACGTAGTTACCTACTTGTTCCAGAAACCGAACAAATTATGTAGTTACTGCAACTCATTTTTATCAAAAGTACTTTTTTATGCTCCTCAGAAGGCAAATTGTTGGGATACATTGAAATCAATTCATAAAACTTCTTTGTGGAAGTTCATTACAATAAATTACTTTTTTTTTTAAATTATATGTAAACGACAGGTTGACACATTTTTAATCAATAATAACCTCTCACGGCATCTTCAAACTGGTAGAGTTTATAAGAAGTTTACACTAGTTGTGCCTAAGCTGTCGATAGTATGTGTCGAGGGGATTGCTTTGTAGCTAACTTAAACATTTTTCAGATATGACCCGCACGCTACACAATTCATCAGTTTCTCTCAGCTCTCCGATTTCATCGCCTCCCTCGACCCCCCACTGGGAATCTCCAAACCCAACACTGTCGCTCTCGTCAGCTTCAACCTTCCCATCGCCAAAGGGAACAAGATCCACTGCTTGGATATACTGCACTCCCTGGTCAAGTACGTCCTGGGACACGTGGAGGAAACTGATAACTTCCGACAGCTCCAAGACCAGATGGACATCAAGTTCAAGAAACAGTTCCCCACCAGAAAGGAGCTGGAGATCGTTTCTTCTACCAGAATGTGGAAACGACAGGACAAAGCCGCTAAATTGATACAGAAGGCCTTCAGAGATTATTTGAAGTAAGTCATAGATAGACTATTCGATAGATTACAAACTGGGAAATATCTTTTATCCAAAATTAACCTCTGATTATAACATTGTCGGATTCAAGCCACTTAGTATTAAAGCAATATAAGTAATGGATATTTTCCCAGTAACACGATAACATTATTAACAGTATGTTCAAATTCAGGTGATAATCAAGTATTGACTAATTCCTACATTCTTGCTCCCGGTCGCCGCATGGTCGTATGTTAACTAAAGTCCGTACTCGCCCGAATAGCCAGCGTTACTGAGTAAGTGAGTCTTTGGACTTTGGCACTATAGCACTTTAGGTCACCGATAACGCAAAATTATACTCAACATGATTCTGGCACAATTATGGGACTGCTCTGAAAACTCACGTTACAAACAACAAACAACCGACAAATACAGCGCACGCAATTTTACATTGTTTCCGCCTAAAGACAGGGTTTCTTTCCCTCGTATGGCGGACACTTTAACTGTCCAAGTTCAACTGTAAATAGTCCTCATGTGTGTTTCAATTATTGCAGGGCTAAAAGAGATAGAGAGCGCGAGCCTCTGGAAGTTGAAGACGAGCAGACGCAGACTTCCTCTCCGGGCGGCTGGCAGGGGAGGCTGTCGGCCTTCCTCCACGTGCACCGGGGGAGTCGGGCCTCGTCCCGCAAGTCTTCGAGGGCCTCGGACGGTTCGGACCTCAGCGATCTGGCGGGTCCCTGGCTCAACCTGCCCCTCCTGTTCCTGGCCGGCACCGTGCAGGCCGATCCATGCATCACTATCAGCGAGCCGTCCCCCGAGGGAGGGCCCGCAACGGGTCCCCAACAACCGCCCACTAGGAGAAGAAGCATTTACAATTTCTTCCTAAAGCACCAGGATGCTGTGGAAACCCAACACGATGACGACATCACTTCTCCGCTGAAGCACAAAGGCTCTCTGAAACAGAGCGGCACCGTGCTGGGACTCCACCTGGGCGGAGGAGACGAGCCTAAACACCGGCGCGGGGGCAGCATCATCAGGAAGAAGCCTCTGGAGAGAGGGTTCTCCCAGACGGGGCTGAGGGCGCCCGGGAGCGTGCAGCTCGGGGGGCTGTGCCCGGCCGGCAGCGAGGTGAGCATCCTGGTGACGGAGGCGTCGCCGGAGGCGCCCCCGCTGGCGCCGCTGCCGCCCGCGCCCCCCGAGCCCACGCTGGTGCACGCCCTGGTGCACCGCGAGAGCGAGGAGTACTCGGCGGAGGAAGACAGGAAGGAGAGCAGCTGATGCGCGCCCGCCCGGTCCACGGACCCGCTGCTCTAACTTCCGCCTCATCCTCCCACGCTGGGTAGGCTGTCGCGTTGGATCCCGCGTAGACTGGACAGTTGATATCCCGCGTTCTCTGAGCTACCGCGGCCGGCGGTGCGTTAGATAGTTTAGAATTTTCAATTTAGTTGAATTATTTTAGCGATATTCGATCATAGCGGAATGGGTGCTACTTTAAATAAAGCGAATATAAAATTTACGCTTGTTACAATTGAAATATCGATTTAATATAATGTATATGCAATAATATGACAGATTCAGTTAGAGTTAAGGTGAAATACTTAGATAGTTCATTATTAAAATGTTGATAGTATTAGCGAAAGTTAGACTCGGTACGGTTGCTAATATTCCTGTGTAAAGGTGATATAGTTTATAATAATTAGTAGTTGATATTACTTGAGTAAGAACAGGGTAACATCAGTTGACTGGAAATCCAATAGTGGGTTTCGTACGGTTAAATGGTTTACTTGGCATCAATGGTAAAGTGAATTCTAACAATTTAACAAGCGCATACAGGAGAAAGTATACACTCGCGTGTTGTCTCTACAGAGGGAAGTATCCTTGTGCGTTGTAGAAATAGATTTTACTCTTTAGAAAATTACTTAATACTTACGAGGAAATTCTATAAGGCATTTTAAATTCGCGTTTGTTACGAGCAATAATAAAGTTTGGAGACTTATTCATATTCAAGCACTTTTTCTCACCTATTTACTAAGTAATCTCGGTGTTCGTGAAGAGATGAGAGTTCGCTGTTAAACTAAAATGTATTTATCTCATTTCTCCGCTGTATCCACTTCTCCGGAAGTACGTTGGTGACTCATCAAGGCTGAATAGGGCTGCATAGTGTTGTCCCACCCCCTAAATTTACCATCTCTTTTAATAATATAATGCTTCTGTACAATCAATCTACGTAACTTTAGAGTACACACTATCTCCTCTTTTTTAGCTTAAACTTACTAAAGTTAAATGACGAGTTAACCTTCCAAAATATTAAGGTTTAGACAACATTAAGGACGCGTATTTTAGGTCTCAGAATGTTTCGTTTCGTTGCGAGCTTTAAAAGAACAATATCTAACGGGTCCACCACCAATATTATATTATGTAGTGAAACTTTTATACATATGTAGTATTTTCATCATTTTACTTCATAACTGTGTAAATGCCACCATCTCAGTCGCACCTCAGTACACGACATCTCACCCTCCTCTCCTAGACTACTATAGAGTAAGGCGCGAGCGTTACAGTCATTTCCTACCGCATACCTTCAACCGACATAATATGTATTACGTATAATTAAACTGAGAGCTTCGATGATTACAATATGGGACCCCGCAACCTGTTAAGTTAAACCAAAGCCTGCGTTAATTAAGTGCCTTCGAAGGAAATAATCTTTACGTAAAATTATACAAGCACTTTTTCTTTGCATGCACCAAAGTCACACAAAACCTTTTCTAAAAACTTACACCTCTTCTAAGACATTCTAGCACATTTACATCAGTTATGAGATAAAATTCCTTACGTTCCATAATTAGCTAATGTTTTGCACTGTTCCGTAGTGTCTGTTAGCTTAGTTTCCGGGCGGCGTTCTGCTCGGCTGAACTTTTGTATTAAAAAATCACAGAACTTATTTTTCGACAAACTTTCCATCTTCCGAGATTTGTACATAGGCGGGAGTAAGGCGAGGTGGCGCACTCTTCCCGATGGTTGTGTTAAAGATATTATTACCAAGTAACAAGTAACGTGTTAGCGGGCATTGACAATATTGTACATAGGTATTTAGTAGAGAGACATTGTGTTTCTTCGTAGCCAACTATGCTCCTTGATATTGCGACACCGCACTACTTGTTTCCCCTTACTAGCCGTAAGTGTACATTTTACAGTAATTAAGGATAGGCGGATAAGAAAAATCAATTACTTTCCAGGTGTGGAAATAAAATTATACACAAAAACTCCATTTACTTTTAGAATTATAATACCTATCCGTGCGTTACATTCTATCCCAATTATTTCATGTATACTGTGTTCCTTTATTTATTCCCTAGGAGTCTGTGATAATTTAAGCACTTAATTTCGTATCTTCAGGTTGCTAGCGCAGTAAGTATGTAGTTGCAATGTGTCAACTTTCGGTCCATCTTTGTCAATTCTTTCGTTCCTCGTGACTGGTGACACTAAGGTGTCGGTTGTGGTCTTCAAGGTCTAATTGTTTATCTAGCGGGTTCATTCGATGACAATTGGTTGGAACAATCAGAAGTAGAAGATTTTTAGAATAGTTTTATATTTCACACGCTATTTACTTTAAACATATTATTTCTATTGATATTTTACCCCATCTTTTACAAGCAACGTGTCATAATGGGGGGAAATAATCAGCATAATTTTTTTCATATACTCAGAAGGAAGATTTTTGTTAGGGTACAAACTGATTTTAAAAGTCTAAAGAAAAAAAATTGAAGCAATCAAAATATTTATATGTTAAGTTTTTTTAAGACTTTTCTTAGCTTACTTTACTAAGAAGCTACTTCTACCTGATTATTTATCTTAGTACTTATGTTTTTGTATCAGTTGTTAATTTTAAGTTACAAATACTAAATTTGTATGGATGTGTAAAAACCAAATTACTACAAATGGCCTAAAAATATAATATTTAGTTATTTAAATGTATGTATCAGATGGATAAATCTAATACCTCTCAGTATAGGGGGTTGCATAGTTAAATTCAAATATTCATTTCAAGTGTTTTATTTACATTATTTTACAAATAAAATTACCATTTTTAAAAAACTAACTCTTACATTTTTTTTATAGCTGAATTTACAAAATATTTGGGCATTCTATTAGAATCTCAATCATCTATTGATGACACCCTTTAACAATATTATCCGTGTACGTATATTTTATTTAAAAAAACCTATTATTGAAATACATTATTTTACAAACTCCAATATAATTCATAAATCATTGTTGTTTCAAAATCTAATCTAATGAGTTCGGAATTAAAATCTAACAAAAAATCAAAACAGAACAAAATGGAATGCATTTTCGTCATTGCTTTGTAATTAGCATTTTCTTAAAGCAATATTTCTAGGTCCTCTAGAGAATATCGTCCATGTAAGTTCAATACTGCGTATGAGCCAAAAGAATAATAATACTATTTATTAGCATTTTCAGTTGAACCGGACAAACCACATTAGATTGGTGTATTTGAATTTTGAAATTGCTCGCATTCAATTAAATCCAATACCGTGAATCATCCCCACGAAAGACGCAAGCAATACCGCGTATATCTCTAAATCCAATACAGTGGATGAAACATACTAGATTTGCGTAAAAGCTATCGCTGTATTCAGCGAATACGTCATGCATAACTCCTCAATTAAATTCGTATAGTTGCATACAATAGTATAAATAGATTTTTTAATATATTTACATGACACAAAATAAACTACACTTAAATTTATTTTATGAAATCGCAAGGTTTTCGTCCCTCCTGAACATTTTGACAAATGGTTCTTCTCCGGTATTGAACTTACATAGGCGATATAATGAGATTGTTGAGGTTTGAAAATTCTCCACGAAATTCCTTTCTATTCAGAAAGAAAATTGTCATGTGAACAATGTCATCATCCTCAGCATTACGACCCTCGGCGGGTCTTAGCTTCCTCGTGTGAACAATTTACATACTTTTTACCTTGAATTCTTTCTCTGCTAGCTGGAACAGTTAAGATGCTTCAACAAGCAGTTACAACTAATTAAAATACGCTGTTTATATATGTATATTATAAACATATAAACAGCCCATACCAAAGAGTTTTAACACTTTCAAATGTTTTTTCAAAGATTTTTAAAATCTTAATTTCATACCAAAGTAGTAAACGAATGTTGAATTAAATATAATTCAGTGGTGCCTTAGAAAATATATTATTATTTTAATCAAAATTTAATTTTTTGAGGGGGTGTGTGAAATTAATTTTAAAATGTTGCTCTAGAGCTCAACAACACAAGATAAATGTAAATGTCACTAGTAATTCAATTCAAAGTTATTTCAAGTGTTTAGCAGTATAAAATAACACTAGTACAAACTATTCACTTTTCCACTTGTGTTGACTGTCCCGACTCAATGTTTCAATAGTTTTATACAAAATAATTCATCCGTTAAAACGGATTTTCTAAAGAAAAACATGTTTTATATTCCATTTTAACCCCACGAGAAGTCAGCCACGAGCGAGATATCGAGCGTAAGCTGTAGTGTCGCGTTAGGCCATGAGCGAGTTATCTCGCGTCTACTTTGTGGCGTAAAGAACAGAGTATAACCTACTCAACCTACCTAGTACAGTTTCAACTTATAGCGACATCTTTATATATATATCTATGGTTGGATAATTTATAAAGCGCCATTTTTGTGAAAATCACCTCAAGGGCGCTCTTTATCAAAAGTGAATCATCATTAAAAATCAGGTAGAAGAAATTGTGTATCTGAGAAGTATGTTTACTAGGGATGGAAAGACCGAGAAAGATATTGAAAGGAGGGTGAGTGCCCGGAACAGGGTGAACGGTGCACTGGAATCTACTTTGGCAAACAAATGTTTATCGCAGGAGGCTAAATTAGCAGTTCACAATGGAGTTCTAGTGGCAACTCTAATGTATGGGAGCGAAATATGGAATTGGAAAAATGATGATGAAAGTAGATTGAATGCTGTCGAAATGCAATCTCTCAGGCGAATGTGTGGTAAAACGATGTATGATAGGTGCACAAATGTCGAGATCCATGAAGGCTGAGATATGCATTATCAATGGACAATGAAAGAACGGCTAAAAGGATGTACGGCGCGAATGTTGATGGATGCAGAAAACGAGGAAGACCGAGAAAGACATGACGCGATCGAGTCTATCAAATACTTGAAGATGGACACGTCATAAGTAGGAATAATCGGCGTGCGTGCATGAGAAGATGTATGAATATAGAGGAAGTGAGGTCTGTATGCAAAAATTGAGCGATATGGCATTCTATCCTACCCCTACGGAGAAACGGCGTGATGGTTTGTTTGTGAAAAATCTTCTAAGATGTGTAATCTTGTAAAATGATTAGTTTAACAGTCGTCAGAAGACATTGGGGTTAAAACTCGAGTTTTTTCAACGCAGAGAATAAGGGAATCACCCCACGTTTGAGAATCTCCTTGCGTGTTTGTTTGTAAGTTCTTGAAAAAGTTGTTTTCGTGGGTTTTGTCTTTAAATATTTTTTATTCATTTTAGTTTTTTATCAATGTTGTCATTTAAATGTTCAAAATAAGATTAGAAACGATTTAAACATAGTTTTTCGTTCTAATTATATTACCTATGTTATTTTAGAAAAACTCAGTAGTGAAAACCTTCTTTACCATTTTCTGAAGATGAAAAAATGAGGAAAACTCATCTGTAAAATTGAAAAACATCTTATTTTGCTGTTTATATTGTACTTTTGTAAATAACACATTTTTTTCTTTCTATTCTTATACCAAAAAATGGCTGACTTACAAAAGAATTCCCCCATAGAAAATACGGCTGCTACTGAAAAGGTTAAATAACCGTTGGATCAAAACCTAGCATGCAAAACCAGATTGGATTTCTGGCTGAGCTAGTGACAAAGATAACATTTTATGCCTGAATGATAAATCTGTTTGAAGAAATTTTTTAACAAGATGATGCTGAATTAAATTAATCAAATAGTCAAATAATTTTGGTTTAAAACTATTCGATAATTTAATAAGATTTTAAACCATGAACCATGATTTTAAACCGATACAATACAAGTTAGTTTGTGGATAAAATTGAATTTTATTGCCATTGAAAATCATTATTTATACTTCTTACATAATATAAACATGAGTATATAATGTATTATTAATCTGTGAATATAGAGCTTATAGATTGTTAAGTTTTCATAGTTTTCACGGCATTTAGAGTTTCTTCATTTCTATACCCTTCACTTCCGAGACCTGCCCCTTCCTGTGCGGCCCTTGTCCGACGGTTCGCAATATTTCATACCCCCCCAACCATATCAATATATCCACGGTGGAAAACAATATTAGAGATATTAGTAATTTAAAATTTTATACTTTAATTACGTAATGGATATTATAAAAATGCCAGAACTTTAGATTTTTATATCGTTACTTTAAAAAATTATTTACCCTAAAAATTTCTCAGGGACCGCTTTCAAATATATCCCTGTAGTTATTTTGTAAATATGGCACATTATAATATATTAAATTACCAATCAAATAATTAAGATTTACCTGAGTATTTATTATAAATAATATAATACAAATTTAAATTATATTATCTCATTCTATAGTACAGAGGTTACTTTGACATTATTTTATGCCGAAAGAACATAATTATTTACTATTTACAATTTATTCCCTACTTTTCCTCTTTTTACTCAATTTCAAATTTTAAAAAATGTTTTTCTGAAAGTGAACAGTACATAAATCTCGAAAAACTATTGAAAAATTTCTTCCGCATAAAGAATTTGCTTAACATTTTATTATTTAACCAGTTTGTTCAAAGGTATAATTTGTACAGTTTGTGACCATACTGTAATCGGATGAAATGTGGAATCTACAAGATGTTTTATGTTTCTAAGCAATAAATGCATTTTTTTAAATACTAAAGAACTTAAATGCATTGGCCTACCGGCTGTGTTTTTGAGTAAGTAAAAAGGTTTGGTTCCCACAACCAGCTGTGATTTTTGTGATGCAAGGATAATCACAAATCATTTTCACGCATTTTCTTAATTTATTTTGATAAATAATTTCATTTTTGATAAATAATTTCATTTGCTTTTAAATACTTTTCTACTCGAGTTAAACTCACGACCATTATTGAGAAAAGGATATTATTGGCGTTTTCCATCGATGACAGAATATGTTGTAAATAAATAAAATAGAATAATGATTAACCGATCAACACCAACAAATTAATATAAATACGAGGATTAGTGCAATAAGACAATAATCTTACATTTATTGACACCTTTAATCTGAAATGTATAACTTCTCAAAAACAATTCTTAACTGCCGTTATATTCAAAAAACACCTGCAAAAAGTTTCTAACCTCTGTACTAAGAATGATTCTTAAGTATTTCACAAATCGAGGCTCAGAGCTGTATCACTTATTAAATAGAAGCCGTTAACAAATATTTATATCTGTTATTGTAACTTTATTCAGATAATTACAGTCTTGATTTCCGAGTCCTGTTTGAACTTATATAATGTAATACAAGGAGATGCACTCGAAATCGTCTGCAATAGTGAGGTTGACAATGTCAGTTTGGTTTAAACTATAATTAAGATTTTGAATTATGAAAATTAGATAATAATATTATTAAAGAGTATTCATTATTATTATTTGAACATAATGTACAAAGAAAACTCATGTCTACAGTTGAAGAATTCAATAATAAATATTTATAAAGTATCTTGTTTTTTATTACTCATTGCAAATCAGAAGTGGACAATAATTATACCTATCAATAATAATTTGCAATAGCAGAAGAATTATCGAGACAGTCTGTGGTCCCGCGGTGGCGTCGCGAACTCTAGATCAGGAGGTCCGAGATTCGAAACCCGCTCTACCGCAACTTGTTTCACATTGTTTATTTACGACTAACAGAGTTACAGGCTGCAAAATTTTAATATTTAGTTCCCTATGGAAAGAAGAAAGAAAAAATGTCGCAACCACGACACCAATCGAGGCCCTGTATTGTGTAAATATGACGCAGATTGCAGACCTATAAAATCCGAGTACCAAATTACATCATTCAAAACATGGCAGAAAACATCTCACTGGACTGGCGCTTGAAGTGTAAGACTGGTCATCTTATCTTAATGTAATCATCTGTGATGGAGATAAGCTGAATTTGATATATCGATGCGGTGCTCTATGCACCATCCGATGCCGCTGGTATGAGATGAAATAAATAGAAGTTAAATAAAATCCATTGATCAAAAATAAAACATTCTATCTAAATCCTCGATTAAATTTTATTCAGTACAAAAATAGTTAAGAGATATAAACAGTAACAATTAAGTGTACCTTAAATAAAATTATAAATTTATTTATCAAACAACACACTCTCGAATTAGACAACAATTTTATCATAATAAATACTAAACTGAAGTATATTTTAAAAACAGTCATATGATATTACACTCTACATACACTCTCAAACTCTATAAATATTATATAATGGAATACATGCTTTAAATATTAATTTTCAATAATAATAAAAACTCTTATTGATCCATATTTTTGGTGGTCCTTATTTACACTTAACATATTATTAAGTTTTCTCAATTGAAAATAATGATATCTATGTAGCATACAAGAAGAAAAAAATATATGTATCTTCACTTAATAAACACCCACACTGCTTTTAAATAATTTAATAGCTGATAAATTATTTTTTCCACTGAATATAAGAATACTTATATCATTATATAATATTTACCCAAATTTACAAATTACATTAGCGCCAAGCTATAGAGAAGCCCTATCGCTATGTTTTATAGAACGTAAAAGTTGTTGGTTAGCGACAACTTCACTCTGCTGGCGGCCATTTTGTTTTGTTTGACAACAGACGCGTAATGGTTTTAACGGACGTTTTTGTCGCTGTGCTTGGCATTGTTTGTAAATAACTTGGATATTTACGTTATAATAAATAAAAGTCAAAAATGATGAATTGCAGTATGTTTGGTTACAGCAGTAGGAGCGGAGCATCAAAGGTCTTAAAGGAGTCAGTTTTCACAGGTAATTGATTTAGAATATTTTCCTTTGATTTACATTTATTTTTGGCATTTACTGTCCCGACATGTGAATTATGTTGCTTAAAAACATTCCTTATATCAACATATTTACTTTAGATACAATTTTTTCTCAATTTAGGCGATAAACTTGTGAATTAAAGTATGTTTATTGTTGATAATGAATTGACTACGGGCAATATGCAAGAGCCGCACTAGGCACCCATGTAATGTCCTAAAACCTGAAACGCCTATTTATATAATTTTTTTAAGTTTTCTGTAATGATTAGAATGATTGAAAATTAAATGTAAAATAATGTTAATTTTAATTAAAGTGAAAAATATGTGTTAATATGTAGGTACTATTTTTTAGCATTCCTAAGATGACAATACGCGGCAACAATGGATTAAATTCATTCGATTTGGAAATTCTCGAACCGAGTAACCGGGCCATAGCCCATTGTTTTGCTGCGAACTGTAGCTAACTTAATACTTAATAGCCATAGAATAGTTTTCCTACGTTTGGGCTCCTCTATAGCTTGGCGCATTATTACTCTGAGGTTTTAAATACAATTCTTTTGACTAACCAAAAACATAATTTCTAAATTCATATTTATGCTAAATTTGTCACTTCAACGGCCATCGCCCATTCGGTTGAATGGGAAATGTGATGCGGATTCTTGTAATTATACGTTTGCCCTTCGTTCGCAATATACACAAATATATATTTAATATTTAAAAAAGACTAGCTCACAATGTAATAAAGTTACACTTAACATTGAAAAATTGTATTGTTTTATGATTCAGATATAACAGGCCACATATCACAGCAAATCATCGTATAATCCGAATGGATTGTATATTTTTTTTAAACTATAGCTTAAGCAAAACATAACATAACATAATTCATTCTACAATAGCATACGATGAGCATTTTCAAAATAGATACAAACATGTAAAATATTAGAATATTAATTAATGGCTAAATTGTTTCATAGCATCACTTAATTACTCCTTATAATCTTATTCAATGAAAACAGCACTAGTTTCTCAGGAGACCGATCATATTGTCTTTCTGTTATTTTTCGATAAACAATATTAATATGTATGTGTTAACTGTGATTTCAATAATAAATTTTAAAACGGTTGAGATTGATTGACCAAACTATGATCTGAGATCAGTCAACTTCTTGGATAAAAGCTATTGTTTGCTTCCAACATAATATCAATATCATATCCATCATATCAATAATAATTTATTTATGACAACCAATCATGAAACAAATTTAACAGTAAAAAATAATTAAAAACTATCCAGTATATTGTTTGTTGTTAAGTACACATATTTAAGAAAAAACACAATAATTAATTTTATCCTTTAAGTAAACAATCATTTTAAGTATTTGAGTATTATTAATTAATTTAGTGAAACAAAACCACTTTCATTATACATGACATTTTATGCTGACTGAATTGCAAGTAAAATGAGGAAGTTCAGTGTTATGGGAAATTGTATTTAAAAAAAGTTTTCTTACACGCAGTAAAATTTAGAGCATATAATTGTACAGCCAAGTTTCACAAAAGCGTATTTAAAAAATCTAATAAAAATAAACTACTTTCAACTACATCACAGGTTCTTGTGAATCAACCAATCAATTGTAGCGTTGTTATGTGTTGTAATAGTTTTCCGGTTTCCGGGTAGCCATTTTTTAAAAAAGTTTAGTGTATTATGACTGTCACGGGGTTCTACTTTTAAATGGCAGCACAAGCCACTGACGATAACTCATGACGTCACCACGGGCGGAGTAATTTCAAAACTACAAAACATATATTTATGTGATGATAATTCATATATTTATTTTATTTTTAATTTAGCAAATTTTGGATTAAGAAATAAAAAAACAAGAAAAACCACTGAACTTCCTCATTCAAATGATGTACATTATTAAATATAGATAATCAATATATTTCATTCAAATTGTTTTATTGAACTATTTTATTTTTATTTTGAATCTTGAAATAGGGCCTACATAAACATATTATTATGTGAGCTCTAATAACAACAATGAAATCACTAGGCAATTTTTATATAAAAATGCACCATCATATTATACCAATGCATGTAAAAAAAAATTAAACAAAGCAATGAAATTTTTACTTGTTTTTATAGGATTTGAAATGCAAAATACAAAATATAAATCATCTTTATTTCAGTTATCAGACACAGATAGATACTCATTTCGTATTTATACTTAATATCCATAAATATCCACGTTGAAAAGTAATATCATAAACTTATCAATTATTATCATTGAAATAAATGGAATATTTGAGGTCTTTTTACAAGACAAATATATATAAATTATTTGTTACAAAACCAACTAGTATTAAAATTTCTATTTAAAAAGGGGGGTTTCAATTCTCAACAATTAAATATCATATAAAAATCACAATTAGAGTATAGAACAAAAAAAACATAGTTTGGTTATCACAATATTGAAGCGAGGAATTAAAACTTCAAAAGTGAACTTTTACAGGATACACAGCGAGGCAAGGAAAATATTTTGTATAAATATTAGCAAATTGATATTCCATCAAGTCTTGTAGCCGGGAACAGAGTACAGCAAGTATAACAAGGCGAGTATAACTTCAGTATATTAAAGAAGTCTTACCTTTACTCGATGCCGAAGATGCCGAGTAAGGTGTATCCTGGAACTGTCTCAAGTGAATCTGTAAAAATACAAAAACAATTTAATACTAGTATCAATGTTTGAAGTACATATGTCCAAATGCAGGTTGGATTTCACTCCCTAGGAAGTTATAAGGATCTAAATTTACTGCAACAGAGAGGGAAAACATTTTTGAAAAGAGAACACGGAAGTCTTTGCATTTACAGGGTTTGTGACCTCTCTAGCTAATGCTAGTTTAAGCGCCCACTTTACACACAGTGTAACATTCACCATTCTGGCAATCTCAACGTTGAATATTTGATTCAAAGGTGGTTTTCCACTGCCCCTGGACAGGCACCTGAAGAGTAAGACTAATAACCTGAGATGATCAAGATATGGTTGAAGCGTCTATATCTTTCGTCTATCTATATATATTTGTCCATTCAAATCTTTGATGGCCTTGGTTTATGAGTGCATAACATAAAGTTTATTCAATAAAATGTTCAAATTTCCTTGTTTTGTTTTTTAAAAATATGTAAGCATAAAAATATATACTCATCTCACTCCATATCATGATTATTAACCAATTTGGTCTCTTCCTCTAGTCAAAATCTAATTTGAAATATTCCTCCCGAAGATGGATTTTGTTTTAGAAAACTTGACATGTTCAAAAAGGAAAGTTTCTATGCGCAAAACTAATACTTCGAATTGTGAGAAAATCTCGTATGAGCATTCTGGTGAAATCTCCTCTTGTAATTGCCCGACCAGAAAAGACTCTATTATTATTCATCATTCTTACCCAGCTCTATCTATTTGTTTGTTTTTTTTTACAAAAATATATTTACTAATTTATTTAGAATGATAAAAAAAAAACAAAACAAAGAAGATTATTTCACAAGCATAAATATGAGACAGTTATTGACCCGTAGATAGATATTTTTTTATGAAATTCCAAATTGGTATTATCAACAAGTGCCATACCAGTTATCAATACACAACACAACAGAAGAGTGTTATATTTATTTATTTTATTTATTTAACACTTTATATACATATACAATAAATATACATATAAGGGCGGGCATATTGCCTTAAGGCAATTTCTTCCTACCTACCCAAACCATTCAGTTTGAGAAAATTATAAGTACATGGACATATTGAATCTTACAATTTTATACAAAAATTAATTAATTAATTAATTATTGTTATAGTATATATCCAAGTTATAACATGTTTACATGTACATAGATATGTTATGTACTTACATTAGTACATATTGTATTTAGTTAGCTGGTGGTAGAAATTACATACTCCACAAGATGTAATATACCTAGAGCTCTGATGCATTTGACATTCAGCCATCTGGTAAAATCCCCATGGACCAATATTAATATCTTACGCAATACAAAAAGTGTGTATTTTTATTTAAAAGGGTCGCTAATGGTATTCACCTGAAAATCATATGCTTAAACGTGTGAGAAACAGAATTTCGCATGAATCCAGGATGTCGCGTGGGAAGAATAAAATTAACTATTTTTTGTATTAACCTACCCCTCAATAAGACCGAAACTTGCATAAATCCATATGCAGTACTTTGGGAGGAAATTAGAAATGTAACCCCACGTTGTTACTACGTCACTATGACATAATACTTGGCTGAAATAAATACAGTAGCTTCCAAGTGGTAATAGTATAATGGCGTTTTATAATGTCTTTTAAATAATAAATAAATATACAACATTTTTGTGTCTTGTCAATTGATCTAGTGGACGTGGATTAATCCTTCTCTATGTACGGCTACATCGGCACATAACAGATACATAGGCACACATTTAGAGTAAAAATGCGCACGTACTGATTGTATAGATGCCGTATCGCCGTAAAAACGTTACGAAAATTTTATTTGGGCTAACTTCATTCCGCTGGTGGTCATTTTGACAGCAAACGCATGAGCGGCATGATAGATGTTTCTGTCACCTATAAATAATACCCGGCTCTATGAGTAGAGTATATAAATAATACGCAACTTTTTTAGTTAAAACAATCAAATACCGACGAGGGATGATGTTCTGCGAATTAATTATATTATAGCGAATGCCAAATGTTTCCTTACCTGAATATGCAAGTTGACTTCATCGCACCGACTCAGGTAAGGGAAGTTGCCTCCCGTCTTGAGGTGTGCGAGCTTAGCTTGGGGGTAACTTTTGTACAAATCCTCTCGTACCTTCCCACTGAGGGCGTATTCATCGAACACATCCAACACCGTGACGGGCACATTGCTCAGTAGTTGGGGGTTCACTTCGGCCGGCATACAGTTTAGAGTGAGGCGTGACGCCAACTCGGGCTGCGTCAGGGAATCCAACTGGAAATCAATAATAATTAAGAATGTATTCGGACAATCTACGGATATGTTGCCCCCTTTTCAGTGACAAGACATAACCTGGTGGCGCGGTACGGAAGCGTCGACGAGGATCTAAGGCGCATCCATTCTGCAATAAGTCACAATGGCTTATACCAATGACAAGAGGTAGATCTCTTACGGTTAGAATAGTACAGGTAACAAGGACAATAAATGATAACGGGACGCAAAATAGCCAGCCTACTGATGTCTATCAATAGTTCCGCTTTTCTGTCCTCTTCATTAAGCAAATGCGGAGAAGTTCCTATAAAAGTTCACAGCCGAAATTATCCCCCTTTCTCGACACTAATCCGATAAAGACAGATAGAAAACTTACTTGCGAAATATAAACTTTGTACATTACAAGTGAGGTCAAAATTACTATAACTTCTAAATAAAAAAACAAAAATTTGGAAAATCTTTTAAATTCATCTAACATATAAATTATAGATTAAAACAGTGTAGTTTTGGGATCATCAATAAAATTAGGTTTTAAAAGCCAAAAAATTGTATGTATCTATATGCTCAAAACAGTAAGATGACAGCACTAAAATATTGCTAAACAATTATCATTATAGTGTAATGACACTAACCTATTGATTTATCTATCTGCAAGCACATCACTTTGGCTTTGTAAACATTGGGACAAACCTAATTTAGTTAATTTGATGACAAATTCACTGATTTGAGCAAATTAATGGTACATAGAGAATATTTAACTTATTCATTTTTTGTGGATATCTGTAATTTGGGATATTATGTATTGTAAAGTTATTTAATGTTAATACATAGATTTAATAATTGATATCCCTTATAAATAAGATTAAGAAATATTATAAGCAGCAATAATTTGTCATCAAGAAACTTATAAATTAAACAAGTAAATAAAACATTATATCCATATTTCTATTTGTAAATGTACATTCTTTTCCACTAGATAAAAAAAATATCTATAAAGTAATATCCTCTTATGTGGAAATTAGTTAGATAACTGAATAAGATTGACTGAATACTGATGCTCCTTTATCTCACTGAGAGTATTAGTGATATTTTGGCAGAGCGTATTAAGCCCTCAACAACAAAATACTACTACCACAGCTAAACGAACCGAATAAGTTTGTAAATAAATAAATTAAATAGGAATTTTTACGGTAATTCCATATTATGTGTACACTTTAACAGTACATTTAAATGCATTTAATTTGTACATTCAGTAAGTATGTATGTAAACATTTCCAAATATTAGATAACAGGAAATAATTTGAATAATAATTTAACCTTGTAGAACAATAACAAAGATAAGAAGGTATTTTTATAAAACACATTAAAATATATACTTAATACAAAAATTGATCATTTCAGTTGTGTTATAGTTTGAACATATTTAACTTCGATTTTGATTTTGCGAGGAAAAAAAATGAAAGAATGAACTCAACTTCCAGTGGCAAATGTCACAATGCGGAGGTAATATTGTTGCCTGAGCCACATTCTGCGCAGGACTCCCGAGAGTCATAGCCACGCTTGCCTACTTATAGGGGCTCACTGCTGACAGTTCATGTCAGAACTATGAGACGCGGACCTGATGCATATAGTCAGCAGTCGACAAAGAGGCCTAGAAGCTGGTAGACACCATATACTCCAAATAGGAAGCAGACATGGAATGATGTAATGACAGTATTTTCAGACCGCAGAATATTAAGATAGTACCATCAAAACTTCCTTTTAGTGACACTTTGACATCTTTATACTGGCAACCTTCATTGCATTGAGGTCACCGAGCAAGATCCACAGACTTAAACTGTAAATTAAATTCATTGGTGCGTTTTTACTTCATTTGTCACGAGTCATATCGGTTTGTTCTTTCTCATTAGTTAGTGCGACTGTTTTTTCGTACTGTGGGACTCACCCGGAAACGAATGCCCACTACCCCCTGACCTACTATCGACTTAAATAACAAAATAATCAAAACATTTAAAATACAATTACTTAGCACGGATGTCAAACTGCCGACAGTAAGGGAAATGAAAGATAACCTCAATTCCCCACTCAGAAGTAAAGATAACTACTATAAAAGCAGTAGCCCTCTTAGGTACCATCAGTAGTGCGGTAGAGTTCAATTCAGACGTGAAGTAGATCAGTTCAGTTCGGATAGTAATTCAGGAGTTAAGAGTTCGCAGTTCTTGCCGTCACTCTAAAGCGCCAATACCGATTCTGTACTATATCATTCAACAAATAATAAACACATATCGAAGCATTAATGTAATTTTTCTTCTGTCATCTCCAACTGGGGTAGAAGCTCCCTGCATCAAAAAGCTGAAATCGTACAGTACTTGCGGGCTTTAAAAGGAGGCCTGAGATTTTAGAGTTTGTCAATTTATTTTTAATATTAACAACAGAGATAAAGAACATTTTAGAGAAGGTAATATAGAAGTCTAGGTATCTACAGGGCTTATGACCTGTCATTGGCTGGTTGAAGTGGCCACTTTGCACACTGTGTAACATTTACCATTCTGCCCGTATTTGAACATTTATATTCGTTCAATTCTTTCATCTGTTGATGTTTGTGAAGTTAAAGAGCTGAAACCTTTATTTATGCGGTTGAGATTTATCTAATTGAATTATTTCACCCACGTACTAGGCAACGCCTGAAAATCTTATTTTTTCAACTTCTATACTTCTTCATGGACCAGGTGGATTTATCAAATTTTTGTAGACAATGACTGGATTCAACTCCCTGGGAAGCTGTTAATATTAACATATTAAAACAGAGATATTTCGAATATATAAGTATTGCGTATTACATCTCTTTCAACTTTTTAAAAAATGTACCCTCGCTTAAGATAATATTTAGTTTTATATAAATTATCCTTACACTATATATTCACCAGCCTGAAGATGTCCATTAGAGGGTGAAAGCGCTAATTGGTCAAACAAATAAGTGGAAGTGTACCAAGTATTTTTAATTAGTAAATATAAGTTATTACATCATCATATAAATTACCATTTTCATAGTTCTACGAAGTCACGGTAATAAACTATAAAGTTGGAATAAATAATACGGAAAATAACAATCTCACTCTTTCAACCATGAAGTCGATGGCCTCCACAATGTTGATGTCTACTTTATCTGCGCAGAAGTTGCCCATGACCATCCTTTTGAGCACCAGCGAGGGCAGGATCCAGAAAATGGCGGCCGAGTCGCGGTAGCTGAACACTGCCGTATCGGTGAAGGAGTTGCACAGCATCAGAGACGCCACCCGAGGGTGGTGGGCTGTGTACTCCGCAAACTTCTGGGCCAGGAAACCGCCTGAAGGGAAATTATATTTAAGTTTTTCAGGTTAGTTAGACAATATAGATATTGGTTTAGAATGAGTCTATAAAATACATCCGTTATTTACTATAATTATGCACATAGAACTGTTGGTTTCCCAAATAAAATAAAATAATTAATTAAAAATGTCAATAATTAAAATAATATTTTTATTTCAGATCGATTGGGCGGGTAGTGTAATACTCGACCGGCCATGTAAAAAGTACACAGTTAGTATAGGCACATTAAGAAATTATAAAAACATTATTTGTATAATTGAACCGGGTTGTGGTCCTGTGGTAGCATATTTATTGCGTGTAATCTCCACTTTTTCATCTAACTTATTGAATTTAATAATTGAAAATAGTACAAATGCTTATTGAATTTAAATTAGTAATTCATTTTTACTCGCTGAATTCTTTTGCATTGTAACAATAATTTTGTACAATTTAGCCATTAATATGCTTATTATAATTTGAGTAATACAAAATACTGACAATATTATAATATCAAAAGATGTTTCGTTACATTACGTTACGGACTTGACATATTTTAATGAATATTTTTTTAATTTCGTTTTTAAAAACCTTACCTAAAGAAGCTCCGAAAATATGAACTCTGTCCAGCTCTAAATAGTCTATTAATCTCTTGAACCCGTCACACCATTCCTTCATGTTCCAATAAACAGGCGGCTCGGCGGCGATGACTCGTATTCCTCTGGAAGCTAACGCCAGAACTTGTCTAAAGAAAACATCAGCTGTGCCGGACACGGGAGGTAGACAAATAACGGGACACTTCACTGTTTTTGGTCCTGAATCAAATATACGCCACCCCTAAAATAATGAACAAATAAAACAATCAAACACCGCGACATAAAAAAAGACACGCCGAATGATCTGCATTGACCAAGACAAACCTTAGATCCGCCAGAGTCAACAACTATTTTTCGAAGTGGGATGCTGCTTCTAAAACTCAAATACTCTTGCGATTGCGACAGATCACTTAAATAACTCATTCTTAACGATACTGACTAAAATTGTTTGTTTGACACGGTAAATTAAAACAGTTATCAGTAAACTGACAGATTGAACATATTTTGAAGCTACCAGATAATCAGATGTTATGCAGAGATAATGTAGAACTATTACTAGTTCAGATCTGCCACTTAGTACTACGGCGCCGTAACAACTAATTGACGTTTAGGTATAATAACACATTCCTATTGGTCAAATTTTGTATTTGCGCTATTTCACGTTGGCGCTTATATCCATCGAAAAAAAAATCCGCGGGAAATTCAAAACTTTCCCTAAAAGTTTTTACAGCTCATAGCTTGATCATGAGTAATAGTTAAAAATCAGAAGTATTCACTTTTTTTCCAAATTGTTACTTTTACCACGGATTTTTAATTATTACTACTGATCAAACTACAAGTTTATATTATGAAGGAATTAAAGCTTCTCTATCATTAATGATTCTGCATTTCGAAAATAATGAGTTTTGGGAATTGATTGCCAACCCATAAAATTTAATAAAAAATCTTAGTTTCCTTTTTTGTGATTTAAAAGTGAATTCACCACATTTAACAACAAACTTTTATAAAGCAAACTTGCCCTAACACTGATCATTAATGGTAAAGAGGCTTTGAAGACAGAGGAGATGAAAAAAAAGACACTTTATATGGAACATGATTTTTTTAATAATTTAGTTTACGTTGTTAACTTTGATTCAGTGTTAAGTTGGATAAAAAAACGCCAACATGGAACACATAATTAAACATGACAATTTTTATTTTAAGTTCTGGAAAGAAAAACATGCCAATTGAACGCTTCAATACATATATGGATATATTTAAGTTGATATAATACAGATTTATGCAACAAAAAAAGATAACATTGGAATACAATACTTTCTGAAGAGCTAAACTTATTTGAATTCTATATATATATATACTTATATAACATGTTTATAGTTTTAATGTATATATTTTAGTCTTTATTCAGAATAAAACATTACATTTAAATTAAATTTGATACAACTTTAAAACGCATAAAAGAAAAATAATGTGTCGTGGTTCAGATTAGGGCTTCCAACCCTGCAGCTGATTTTCAATCTAGGTTTTTGCAGAATGAAAAAAATTCAATCCAGTGAAATCCTCGTATTAGCGGGATCCTGCATGTTTAAATGCATAGCTTAAAGTTCCATTTACAGGAGTACAATATAAAAGATATGAAAATATTGTCTAATAAACAGCATCAACCACAAAAGACAATATTCTGGGACAATACAATAATTCCACTTGGATCCTGGGAAAGAACAGTGTTGTATTGTTCACTTGTAAACGGTTGTTATATTTTGTATTTAGTGTATTGTATTATCGAGACATAATCGCAAAAATTGTAACCAATAAAAACAATATTTTTAAGGAGAACACTAGACTTATTCCTATCAATGAACAAGGAATACACTTTGAGAATCAATCTCTGGACTATTTATTTTATTGATACCATAATGATATCTTGTTAAAAGATATATGACTGTTGACAGATGTGGATAAAAATCCATATCAACCAATACCGTGGGATCTTGCTCCAAGTGGGATCAGAAAATCACTAGGGATCCTAGTATAACGGAATGTGCACATACTCCCAGTTCAGAATACATCAACTTTATATAATACAAAAAATTTCAAAATAATTAGCCCCTTTTCACATCAAAATTTCTTTCTGGAAGTTATGATTACAGAAAAATTTAAAAATGCTAGAATAGCTCTTATCTCAGAATATAATTGCAACAGCTTAATGCTACTTATTAAAATAATACCTACTTATTGCACATTAAAAGCAAAAATGTCATATTTTGTGTACTGAACAAATAAAGTGAAGTCCATATTTAAAAGAAATACTGTATGTTAGCTAAAAAAAGACAACATATTTAATTTGCAATAATGATGTGAACAATAAAGGTCCATATTTAAAAGAAATACTGTATTTTAGCTATACAAATACATAACATATTCATTTTGCAACAATAAATAAATAAATAGGTCAATAAGAATTGTTTATTTAAAAATATGTGATAAAAACCATCTGTATTTATATGCAAGAGTAAATAAATAACAGTTACTTAAATACAAATTAATGATTTTAAAATACAAATTAATGATTAATATTTTTTGCTTTTTACAACAGCCAATTTTTGTAAAACATTTAGATTATAATCAAGTAAAATTACTTCTAAAATTACTTACATTCTAAATAGAATCATATTTTCCTGACAATATTTTATTTATTTCCTGTGTCTAATTGAATAGTTGTAATTTAAAAATCAGCTTTACAAATTTTACTTTTATTACATTTATAACCACTCAAAATTTAAATTTTCCTCTATTATATACTGCAAGTTTTTATGGATATTTGATTGAATAAGATTATTTGGATTATTTAAATACCCATTAATAATTTCAATCCACCTTGTAAATAAATTCAGAAGGCTATTATATGCTAATTTTAAATAATAACCAGTTCTCTCTCTCAACAATACATATTTGTGATGAATTGAAGCTTCTGACTGAGTAAGGGATTGTTTGCAGGCCTCACAAATATTGTCACTTAACAATCTACGACAAATCCAACCAGCAGAATATCCATGGGCTCCAACTTTACTTCTCTCCTGTTGAGAGCGTAAAATAGATACATCATGCACAGTAATGCTATTGCATTCTGCTATTAACAAACTAGATAATGACATCCTAGATTCATTATTGAGCTCAGGTTCTGAAAGTAATGTGGGACCATCACGAGAGAAACTTAAAAACTCTTTCAGGTTTAGTATCATGCGCCCTCTATCGTCTTCACAGTTAAGTGTCGGAGAGTGTGACGACAAAAAATTACTAATAAGTGCAGACTTAAAAGTGTTGACAAAGTCTCTGCATGTTGGATTCACATTCTTTCCATTGTACATTCTTATTGTACCAAAAAAGTTTTCCAATGGATCTTGGTTGAGACGTCGCAGAACTAGTTTTTTATTACCAGCCTGATGCAAGTCTGCCCAGAGCCCTTGAAAACCTTTGATGGTCAAAATATAGTTTTTTAGAGATGGTACAATCGTCTCTCTTCCTGAATTCAAATTTCATTTTCTTCAATTTGTTAATAGCATCAATCCAAAATGCATGGTGTGTAGACTGCGGTGTAGCAATGTATCTCATTTTACCCTTGGAAAAGTTGGTAGCACCATTTGTACTGTCGGAGAGTTTGTCGAAGAATAAGACGACATCACTGGTGGCTAACAAACTTAATTTTTTGGGTGATGACTCTGAAATAGAAAAAAACAAGTATTTATTAAAGACTAAATATTTTTAATTCATATTTTGATCTCATCCGGCACATTTAGATACATACCAAATTCTGCAGCAAAACGAAGAGCAGCAACCGTCCTTTCATTCAACACTCAGTTGCTTACTTTCATTTTTCGGATTTTATCAGGTATAATGTGTGCATCGTGTATTGATTTCAATAACCTCACATCTCCAATCCTTGCGTCCCGTTCATACACAAAAATTAAATCATTACAACTTGAAATTTTAGCCTCAGTTGATGTATTTTTATTTAGAAAATTATTTTTTAACCCCTTTATCAAATGGGGGAGGTCATAAATTATAAAAACCTTATGACTACATATTTCAAAAAATGTTTCATCTGCAAACAAATTTCAATAAAACATTAAACATAATATAAAACTGAAGTAGTATTATTTAAAATATTTGTAAAGAAAATCTGAATGTAATTTTGCATTTATAAACTAAGGAAATAAAAATAATTCTATCTACCGTTTTAGAAATTAATTTGTAGAATTAATTTTAAATAAAAAACACTTTGTATTTATACACCACATACGAGTTTAATATTAGTTAGTACACAAGTCTTGGGTATTCAGAATTCATCACCCATCATTAGGTGTAAATACAAACCTTTGCAAGTTTATGTTAACATTTGATGATGGGTAATTTTGAATACCAGAACCTTGTTTTCTAACTAATATTAATTTCATGATTGACGTATAAATGCAAAGTTTTTTATTAATAAAATATTAAAAATAATTATTACCATAATCTTTCCCATTAATCAAATACATTCTTCGTGTTTCTTCTCTTAAATATTTAAGTGCTCCAACATTCGTTGCACCTTGGTCACATATACTGGCCTTAATAATAAAACCAGTGTCTGAAACAGCAGCGTACACTTCCCGAATACATTTAACTGAATGGCAGGAGTTGTCCCTTCACAGAAATAGTAAGCAATATCATAAAAAATCTCCCTTATCATAAAAACCAAGGCATGGTCCGCAAATCTGAAATAAGAAAAAAATATATATTCTCAAAATTATGACATTACAAATGGAACTAAATAATTTGTTTGCAATACTAAATTTTTTTTTAAAAACAAACCTGGCTTTTTCTCAATTCCAAAATCGAGAAGCCTTTGGAGTCCTTCATTTTTCACACCAAAAGATAGTTATGGTGACAGCGAAATTATTAAATATTAATTAATATTTTTTTAAAATGCTCTTGTGTTTGCATTTATTCCTGTTCGGAAACTCAATCCTCCAAGAAGTCTATATAAGGTTCGTCTTGAAGGCGATGCAAAAATTTTCTGCACGAGTATGTAACCCTTGGGAGAGTTTTTCAACAAAGCAAGGGACAAAATTAGCGCAGTTTTGTGGTATATTATTTTTTTATTTTTGCTTCCTTGGCTATATGTTCTTCAGTAAATAAAGCCGGTGCTGCTTCAGGAAGTAGCCTACAGTTTCCCTCAATGAACTTTGCCTGAAAATGTCTTTGACATACGCGAAATGCATAGCGAATTCTACTATGTGATGTGTCTAATTTTGGCAAAGCGATATAGTTTGACGATGTCCCCGGATACATGGCAAGAAAGCATACAACACTTTTTTGACATTGTTATAATTATCACAGGCGAGAAAAATAGAAGAGAAAAGGTGAGAAGACACACGCACGACGTAGATTTAAGGTTAACACACGTTTTAAATTTAAACCATTTTTCACACGCGCTTTTTGCTTTTAATAGAAGAGAAAAGGTGAGAAGACTGACACAAACCGAAAAAATAACGAAAACAGGACACGCACGCCGTAGATTTAAGATTAACACAGGTTTTAAATTTAAACCGTTTTTCACACATGCGCCATTTGCTTTTTCTAACTGTGTGACGTCATGATGCGACATCAGCGCTCGTACGTAGCAAGTGCGTAGCGCTTACTCGAAATAGCGATGCGATACTACCAATTCCATTACTACCAACACAAGGGGGGTAAAACTCCATGACTACCAACACAAGGGGGGTAAAACACTTCGCAATAGGGACTGTCACCCCAGTGATGTTATGTTTCGAGTTGCTAGTTGCGAGAGAATTGGAAAGAAAATAGAGAAGTTAATTTAATGTTACCATTTAAATGAAGAATTTTTTTCAAATATGGGGCATTGTTAATCAAGTTTGGCTCTTCTTCCTCGTCGTTCCTTAGTTGTGAGTATAGATGTAAAATTACGTAATTTTACCAAAAGTCGCGGTAAAATACCATAATTTACGTTATTATACGGTAATTTTCGGTAAGAAACGAATTCGACATACTACAATAGTTTTTATTTTTCAAAGATATTACGAATACGAGTAGGTAGCTTTGTTTTAGGACACTTTACATGTCTGCGAAAACCAGGTTTAGATCCATTGGGTGGTGGTCGAGATTTATTATACGTACGTCAAATTCGTTTCTTACCGAATAATACCGTAAAATACCGTATTTTACTAAAATCTGGTCAAATTTCCGTAAAATACACCGGTAATTTTACCGCCTTGCATCTCTAGTTGTGAGAAGTCTGTTCATTATTAAAAGAATTACCAAATATTGTAAATATTTCATCTGTATTGGTCGGAGGGAGTCAAAGAAATTATTGTCCAATGTAGAAGGACATAAGCTGATTTACTAGTAATGACTTAGAACTTAGGATATAGAGATTTTGGTATTATTTATGTTTTCATTGTATATTTATTATTTACTTTTAAGATTGAAAAAGCACACATAATAATTGTAATTACTTTTTAATATTACTATAAAATACATAATTAACTGCCCTAAGGCCCCGTTCTAAAACGGGGAAGCAATCCCTAGTTTAGATGAACCACCAACAAAAAAAAAATATGTTTGTTGACTTTCACTATTTAATTAATTTGTTGTAAAAATAATTCATTTTAAATTGCTGTAATAAATACCTATGTAAAAAATAAAAGAAAAAAATAAATAAAAAATAAAGAAACCAGCCACGTGATACCCGACGGAGAATAGCCTATTTCACACAGATAATCTTCCTTGGTTGATTTGATGTTTATTTTGTAGAACTCCATAATTAAACTTATAATATTAGAAATCAAACACTGATTTGAGTCTACTGAACACATTAGTTTGAAAATGCTCTAACAAGGCGAAACAATTGTCACGAAGTTTTTATATTTGTAAAAATAAAATAAAGTGTTTAGTAGACTCAAATCAGTGTTTGATTTCTAATATTATAAGTTCAGATAATCTTTACCTAAACGGCACGTAAAATTATAGTGATCTGACATTTATGAGATTCGTTAGTACATATTTAAATTTGATAATATTTATGTTTTTCTGTATAAAACTCCCATAGTTAATGACTAACAAAAATATCAACAAGAACCCCTCGGTTAAGATATTATTTTTTTAAAATAAAAATATTATCGTTTTTATAATTGACCCAAATATTTCAATTTTAGTAACCATTTTCAACAAGTTGTAAATAACTCATTATTAGAAAATGAATATCAAATTGGGGTAGAGTGGGGTTCGAACCTCGGACCTGATCCGTGAGTCCGTAACACTAGCCACGGGAACACAACCAGATTCAAATAATATAGTTAAACTTGACAAAAGAGATTTTAATGATAATTTTTTCAAAATCTTTTTTTAAATTTAGCGAGTACTCTCAGGTAAAAATCCTGCAAGAGAAAATCGACTGGAGATTAGTCGGTCTCATGGTGTACTGGTTATTGTGTTTGCCAGGCATTAAATAAATAAATAATTGTAAAACAATAAATATCGATCCCCCGATTTGTATTTGACTATGCCGTATAGATTTTTGCCGTGGTGTGAAATGGGCCAATCATGCGATATCACGCAGTGGGCTCTTGGTTTGCACGTGCACAGCGGTCCAGTCTCTGTGGTTGTACGGTAGTACTGTAAAGCTGGTATAATTTTCAATACACATTTATTATTTTTTTTAAATTTCAATGAACACCAGAAAGATAATTTCACTTATTGGGGCATCTATTAAATAATTTACAATTAAATAAAATCAATAATTAATTATTTAATGATTTTTTATGCCTATAATTTATTATGTATATGATTTTGAAAGGTATAAATCTATCAGTTTCTGATTCAATTATGAAAATAAATTTTATAGCTATATCTGTGTAGCTCGAATTTATAAATGGTGTTCTAATTATTCCTACCACAATATGTACATTTTTGACACATTACTTTCAAACCTCTTTTTTTGGAGATCTTCATTTTCCTTCTTGTTTGTTGTTCTTCATCCAACATCTTTCTACAGAGAACCAAGGTCCAAGGACCTACTCTTTTATTTTCTTGCTACTACTACTACCATCACGCCATTTCCCCGTAGTGGTAGGCATAAAGAATGGATCCTGGCATACATTCCTAGCTTCCTCCACATTCATACATCTTGTCATACATGCCCTTCGGGTCTGTCTGCTTTTTTTTTTATATTTAAATCTTAAAGTAGGGCACACATATCATACATATTGTTATGTGTGTTCTAATAATAACATTGCAAATATATTTAATTTATAAATTGTTTATCACATATGTCTTGACCATTATTTTAAATTTTGATATGTTTTTTTCTTCATAAATATTTTTTTCCATTTCGTAATACTTTTTAATTGCTTTAAATAAAATTGAATTTTGTGACTTTGCCTTTTTCCTAAATGGAAGTCTAATTTTGTTCTTTTCTCTAGTATTGTGATCGTGTTCATGCTGGTTCCGATCAATTTTTTTCCAAAATTCTGTTTTTTTATTAGAGTTTATAATTTTATGAACAAATATCATTGTATTGTAAAATATTCTTTGTTTATATGTTAATAATTTCATTTCATTTACCATCGACTTTACCCTCGTATATCTCTTTTTTTTCAAAATGATTCTAAAGGCTTTATTTTGTAATACAGTTAATTTATCTATGTTTTCTTTGTTTGATAAAAATAAAATGCTACTACAGTAGTTAACGTGTGGTTCAATAATTGCTTTGTAAATAGTTTTGCAGGAGTCCTTATCAATAAATCTTTTGACACGACCAGACTTAAGATTTTGGTTTATCTGATCATGCCACGTCTTCTTTGGTGGTCCTCGTCTCACGTTACTGTTCATTTTTGCCATATATACTTGTTTTACCATTCTTTCATCGTCCATTCGTTTTACATGACCTCATGGGCTCAATTTGGGCTCATGACTATTACAATATGCTTAATTAATTTATAGTATTTTATAAATTAATTTGGCATATTGTATTGATGCATTAGTGGGTAATTTGAATTAGTAACATTATCAAAATAGTGAAAGTACTGTAAAATTTCTCAGGTAATAAAGAACTGATTTATTCATGTATATTTTTTAATTCCGCAGTTATGAATATAATATAATTAGTTCATAATATATTCCTCTGTGTCCAGGCAAATGAAGAATATTATTGTGTGTGAAATAGAACTAGTACCCTGGACGAGTGCTTTCAACTCGACGGCTGCTCTCCTCCTTAATCCAAAGGAGAATGATGATGATAAGGATTTACTCATTTTATATTAGTTTTAGATCAGTAAACAAACCTAAATCTTATGATTAATTAACTTTTTTACAAGAAAATGATATACTGGCATTAAAATGATTACCCCTTATGAATTAAATAGATCCAATGGTCAGCATCACTCGGAGTCGGCACAGTCGAGAATCGAATTCAGAATATGCATAACGATTTTATAATGTTCTTTGATCGGCATTGTCCTATTGAAATTTCCACTTTGTCTAAACTTTATATTTATTTTGTTTGTTTATGCCCAATATTTTGTTTGTTTTTCAATAAAAAGAAATATTCACATTCTCATGATTTACTAAAATATTTTAATTTTGGTGGCATTATATTTCATTCGTAAATAACCATGTTAGAAGAAGGTAAACAAATTGTGGTAGAGAGCAATTTGAACCTCGGACCTCCTAATCCAGGACCGCGACACTAGCCACGGGACCACAACCTGTCTCTACGTTTTAATTATTGTTTATAAAAAATTAAGCAGATTTTTCTGAAAAAGGGCCCAATAGTATATTACGCCCACAGCCCACTTCATATACTTTTTTATATTTTTTAATATGTGAGTTGCGTCATTCTTTCACCTTGCTTGTAATGTAAAGGTTTATATTTACTTCAAAGGGATAGTTATTTATTTGTTTACTTTAAAATAAAAAAAATATTCTATTAAATTTACTTCAATTAAAAACTTTGTTTAGTTATTTGGTTGATATACGAGTATTATGTAGGGATCGGATGGGAGGTTTCGGCCGTGGCCTGTTTTAGGAGCCTCTCCGCATTTGCTCAGAGGACGAGGAAACCACAGAAAACTCGTCATACACTGAGGTGCACTGATGTTGATCGGGGCATTGAAAACAATAAATGTAAATTCTAAAAAATGTTAACCTTTTAAGAACACTTGGACTTGCTCCACATCACTCCTGCTGCAATCAAATCAGCTATCCTATCCATCGAATGGTCATCCCTTCAATTCTCCTCTTTTTAATGTATTTCTCTACTCATCTTCCCTTTATTTCCTGTTTCTTTCTTCTTTCTTTCTTTTTTTTAGAATTAATTACATGTTTAGTGTAATAGTTATGATTATATTTTATGTTATTTTCTATAATGCTTTATATACTTTTAACTGTATATTGTAAGAGCCCTCTGGGCGTTTATTACATAAACACATAAACATGAATATTTGAAAAGAATTAAAAAGTAATAATCCACTCATTATCAAAGTTCTTTTTGCAAAGTGCATATCTGAAAAAAGGTCACATTATGCCATTCTAAAATTGATCCGAGTAAGTTGAGGGGACTTTCAAAGTAAATAAATGCTCAGAGCGCAAAATTTACATTTTAAATTGACATAGATTGGAATTTAGTTATTGCGTTTGGCTCCATACACAAAATCACACCCAGAAGAACACTGTCGTAAGTCTAAATTTGGATGTTGTGAGTTATAAATCCAGTTTCTACCACATCTTTTTTCCTCTTTAGAGAACACTCACATATCTCTATGATTTTTTGAGTGAGATAAACCACAAACTTTAGTTTTTTTAAAAATCAATTGAATAAAATTTTGAGAAGACAACTGCAGTAACTATGATGCTGATGTGTTCTTCTCATATTTTAATAGCCAAATAAGCAAATACTACAAAAAACAAAGGGCATTATAATGTTGAAAGTATTAATCATTTTTTTATTTTTTTTAAGTTTGTTTTTACTCTCTTGCAAAATGGCGAGTTTAGACACGCCACAGTGAAAAGATGTGACCATCCAATTATTTGGCTGTCGAATAATCACTTATAAGTTTTAATTACTGATAAGCATGGGAGGATCGGGGGAATGAAATACAAAAAACCAGTCCTCAAAACTATGCATGTATTCTGAAAATGACAGGAAATGACATACATAATAATATATCCATATAATTACACATTTTTCCTAAAAATATAATCCTGTAATGTTAAGAATTATTTTTCACTGAAAATAAATTAAACTGAAGAATATCATTCTTTATTTACATAGTCAATTTTTTTTTTTGTTTTTTATTATTATTTATTTTTATATTATTTCCTTGTTTTTTCTTTACTATTCTGCCCTTACGACTAAACAATATCATAGCCAAAACTCTCAATTTCAAATGACAGAATAAGGTTCCAAAAGCAGAATTTTAATTTGTTTAGTATAACGAGTTTAGAGATCGCTTTCACCTATTAGAAGCCTTAACTTAACCACACGCTCCGTACGATGCACACATCTTACACAGTCTAGGAAATCTTTTAAAAAATATAGCTCTAACTTTAATTTACTTTATCGTATTATTACCTACCAGACTCCAAACGCAAGTTCTGACAAATTTAAAACCTTTTCATTAAAGTACAGATCACAATACCAGTTGAACAAAAAGTTTCATAAAATAAGTACCGAACAGCGAGCGATAATTTTATAGATATTAAATTTTCTTCTGATGGTTGCTCAGAATATTTTCCTACTTAAAATTATAATTAAAATAACTCCTAAATGATAGTAAAATAATATTTATAAAAAACACTCGGTAATTAAGATCATATCAATACAAAATACACGTGCACATCTTCGGCGGAAATTAAAGCCAACATCAGAACGCAAACTGGGTTTATGGATCCTGAGGCTTTCCTCTTTAGACACTGTATCTAGCGCACTAATTGCAATTATCAGCACTGACTATTCAATATCTACATTTATATTATACGTATAGTTTGAAATTTAAAAAAATACAATTATAGTTCTCGGTAAAGTAGACGGGATATTATGTATTTTTATTTTAGACAGACATTTATATAATCATGTAACAATACATACTACTAGTGCAAAGATACATTGAATATTTTTTAAAACATACATAAAAACTACAACTTTACTTCCCCAACACTCATTCTAGAGAAGCGTAATTTTTACGAAAGAAATTAAAATCAACAAATGAGACAAAATTGAAAAATTGAGCAAAAACATTAAACATTGATCAATATATGCACATATATCATTTATCCATTGTTCATGCGGAACATATTATTAAAAATAATACAAGTATGTCTTCGTATTGCATAATTTAAAACAGTTGTTAAATTCAATTTTAAAAAATAAAAGAGGAAGACTAAATAAAACAATAGAATAAGGAAAATCATTTAAAATTAATTTTAATAAGACACAGAAGTCGAATATAACAAAGATAATTGAATTAGGATTCAGAAACACTGGAACGGGATGCGCTAATTGAGAATCGAGTAAAGATTAGCGAGAGCAGTCAGGTAATAATAAGAAACTCGACGATATAATAATTTATCCAACAATAAAGGAATGAATACCACAGTGAAGATTATACAAAATGAACATCTTAATAATAAGACATGCGACCCCTCACAGGTACCGGGTGCGGGTGAGCAGTACGGGCGAGCGTACTACTCCCGAAACTGACACATTCACAAATTCTAACGCATTATATAATTACAAAGCGTCCGTATCGCAGCTGCTCCTTTACTCGCCGCCGATCCCATAGTTTCACCACTTCACAACACCGAACCGGACAAAACTCAGAATGGGCGCCGCCAACCGAAGGATCTTAAAACGACAAAAATAACCTAGTTTTGTAAGTGACATTATCTCTGGATACTCGGAGCGGTAACGCTACCGCCGGTATCGTCGCCGATACACGGAAATGCACAAACTTGGATGGTGTAACTCTAGAAACAGGACGCCTGGCAAACGGGTGATTTGTCAACAATGTGAGAGGTCTTCAAAATACTAAATAAGCTAATTAACGAGGCTTACTTTTGAAACTTTGGGGTGGGAATAGGAGCACCCGTGTGCCAAAATGACATATTAACTGAGAAACAACCAGGCGGAAAGACTGGACAGAGGGCGCGGCGGGTGGAGTTCACGACTCTCCGTTCCCGCTGTCGTCCCCGTCCTGATAGTCGGAGTCCGCTCCCGACTGCTCGTCCTCGTCCGTGTCCAGATCGTAATCGTCGTCGTAGAAATCTGTCATGTCGAGCTGGAAACAAATAATTTCTTTCATTAAATTCAAGCCATAACCAGCCGGTAAGAAATTCACACTAGATTAAAGTGTTAAATTCTCTCTGTTAAACATATAAATAAGAGAGTTTTAATGGAGTATACATCAACAGATAGATATTACCAATTGTTTCAATCAAAGCTTTGTATTCGTTATTAATTATTAATTTTAAGCTCGTTAATTTAAATTTTGTTGCGTTCATTTTCAGTTACTATTTTTTTTAATTCTTTCATTATTGTTTGAGAAATTTCAATATGTTATTTATTTTTTTGTAGTGAGATTTTTTTTTTTTAAGAAAACAAAGTATCATAACATATTTTTTCCCGATAAACTATTAAATAATAATAAAATAAATAAAACAACTAAATAAAAAATTCATTATGATAAAATAAATAAAACAACTATCTTGTTTTATTTATTTTATTATAATGAATAACCACAAAGTTAGTGCTTCAAATATAAACTTTATATTAAATAATAGTTTGTCATCGGGTACTTAGATATTAGTTTTAATTAAGAATCAAATAAAAGAGTGCAGACATAATACTGTATACATATAAAATAATGAACATATATTATTTTGTTTTTGACGCTTTGAAAATTTAAAAATATTATTAAGAAGATAGAAAAGAAAAAACTCAACGAAACCAGATAAAATGGTTAAAAATTTTTTTTTTTAAAGTAGGAAAATAGAGAAAAATATTAATATAATTAAAATTAAAGAATGTTCATTTACATTAATATATTTTAAAAATAGGAAAAAATATATGTAAATAGTGTGTGCTCATAAATGTAATCAAAACAAGATAAAAAATAAAGCAAAGTAAATCGAAAATTTCAATTCATTTCTACAGAAAAAATTTAAAAATTAAAAGCACCTATTAAAATTAAGATCTTAAAAATGTAAATAAAATAAGAAAGACATAAAAAAAAGGTTAACCTAAGAAAATAACAAAAATGTATTCAATGACAGACAAAAAAACTGAGTTAAAGAATGTTTTACAAAAATAATAAATCAGTATAGAAATGTCCTGTCTACTAACCACTTTCATAGTAAAAACATAATTTTATTTTTATTATGACATGTTTTCAAGTCAAGGAGAAACATATGAAATATTTTTGGAACAATATAATCCAATGTACGTTGTACATATTTATTTTAAAATTTTGGTACAACTAGGCCATCACAAAATTATATAATCTTAGTATTATTTACCATTGTGGTTATTTTCAATTAGGAATAAAAAAATGTTTGAAAAATTGAGAATCAAATTATGGCAGAAGAATGAATCTCGAGCCTCTAATCGGGAGCCTGCACACTGCACACTGCCGCGGTACGACAATTGAACTCTGTACGATATTATTTTAGGATGTAAAACCACCAAGAATCATAGAAAATAACATAACCTTAGTTTCACCTTTGTTGCGCAATGAGCTAATTTGTAATAATGGATTACTGAACACATACCTGTGGTTCTTGCGTTTGCGGCTTGACTTTGGTTTTGATACAGTAATCTTCTAATGTTAACGGTACAACGATTCCTTCTTTGTCAGCTTCGGCTTTAGCTACTTGCGCTTGCTTCCTACAAATTATACAAATAATCTCAGAATAAATGACTAAATATCTGTCCCTAAAGTTTGTTAGAAAATGGGAACAGGGTTACTATAGACCTTAAAATATGTGAAGATTAAAATATGTGATGATAATAAATGATAAGTTGTATGGCTAGATCTTCCTATTTATCGAAGAATATTTTGGAAACATTTATCAACATTGCAGGAAAACAGATATAATATAATCGAGTTTATTATCATCCATAGTTAATATGGTAATGGTGACCAAGGTACAACGTTGAATCCAGAGATACGAAGTACGAAGTAAAAAAGTGTAATCCTACGAGAACTAAAAAAACAAAAATACTTATTTATTATACAGAGTATTTAAACAAATTTGGTTAAGAACACAAGAAATTCATAAAGGCTAAATACAAACATTTCATCAAGTTTAAAATGTGTGGGAAGTTTCATTTTTCAATTGGTATAATTGTTTTATTAATTACTTATTAAGGATTCTTTAATGATAATTTCCTTCGTTTTTTACTGTATTAGAAACACGCAGACAAACTTTTATTTATTATCTATCATCACCGATACATAGTATCTTAACTACAAAGTCGGTGCATGCCGTGGATAGGTCAATCTGTTGACAACATTCAAAATGTATTTTTGGATTGTGTGATTGTACTTCAGGGTAATAATGCGTGACCCGCTTATAGAGATGCCATTTCGATCTGTTGTTTAGAACAAAAGCGTAGCAAATTTTTGGTTTGGTTAACAGATGTGTAACGATTTCGTCGCTGTGTTTGCAATTCTCAACCGAGTACCTGCGGCCCGTTGTTTCGCTGCAAACTGTAGCTATCTTCGTGATCGATAATCCTAGAATGTTTTTTCTCCGTATGGGCGGCTCTATAAGCAATACAGCCTTATTACTTTGTGGATTGTTCCTATCACTGTCAGTGCCCCTCAATATATATACGAGGGGGGTAACCAAAAGAAACCAAACTAATATTTAAAAAAATATATACATGTATTTAATAAAAAATCTATGATCACTTTGAAAATACTCTCCGTTGGAGCTAATGCACATGTGCAATCTTCTTGTTGGAAACATTTTTTAAATTCGTCTTCTTCACATAAGCGACATTGGCAAAATACTGTTCAATCATTTCTCTTTTCATTCGAGGGAATAAAAACGGGACGGGGCATAGCGGTCATGATAGAGGCGTCCGCGTCGGCCGGACTGAAGGTATTGGGATAGTCGAGCAACGATATATGACGGACAGCAGGATGGCGCAGCAGATTTTAGTAATAATAAAAAGACAATAGTGAGTAATGGGCCCACCTGATGATGTTCTCGTACTCCTTGTCCTTGCCCTTGGTGTCCCTCCAGCGCCGGTACATGACGGAGGCATCCACGTTGGCCGGGCTGAAGGTGTTGGGCTCGTTGAGCAGCGATATGACGGACAACAGGATGGTGCGCACGTTCTGCGTGGGGTTCCAACGCTCGCACGGCAGCTCGCCGCTCTGCGGGTCGTCCACAGGCGGGTGCAAGATGGAGATGCACAGGTCGCCGTTCTGGAAAACACACATTATTATTATTATTACGGATACAGCTCGCCCACCACACACCGCAACTGAGGGCCGAGTCTCGCCCACATACTAGGAAAAATTGCTCTCTGTAATCTGGTAGCCACGGCATCCAGAAATATGTAATAAGAAAAAAAGAGGGAAGTAAACTCTTCACTGACCGGGATTGTCGGCAATTTGACAAAATGATAACAAAACTTTCTAAAAGCCTATTATGGATAACTTTAAATTGAAATATCTCTAAACACAGGGCTTGTTTCGACAGATTTCTTCGTAAATGGCAAACTTCCGATGCATTTTACTGAGTGTCCAGTGGGATAAAGAATACGGTTCTGTGTGAAATAGAACGAGAACCCCAGATGAGTGTTTTTTACTCGATGGCTGCTCTCAAGTAAAAATCTTAGAGTTATTTAGATCTAAATTGGTTGAGAATATGGACTCGTCCATATGTCGACTTTTGTGAAGTAAAAGAGCTGCTCAAAACATTGTTGATTAAACTAACTAGTACAAGAAGTATAAAAAAATGTTTTCAGGCATTTCCTAGTGGGTGAATTGTTTCAGTCGGATGAATCTCATCCACGTGATAAAGGTTTCGGTAATGGAAGAGTTCTATATTTCCTTCTCAGGATGTTTTCCCTCTCTGTTGCAATAAATTAAGCTGAATTCAAACTGTCTTCAAAATTTCCAGTTTGTATTTTCTATAAAATCAAACTTATGAAACATGTGGTTTTTAGTAATGTAAGCATAAATTTCGTTTACAGTTAGTTAATACTGTTATTTACATGAATATAAACACAATTCAGGTAAACTTCAAAATGCCGTTTTTTGGCAAACGAGTGTAGGAGGGACAGAGATGTTGATTTCGCCGACTGTCCCACTAACTTGTAGGCGAGTTGATTGTACTCTCCACTCTTGTGGTCCGTGACTCATGACTGCTACATTGTCATATTTTAGTAGATCATATTCACGCATGAGAGTATTATATAAATAATTAACTTACGAATCATACGAACATTTTTTTAAACCAATAAAACACGTGAACATATAAATATTTACAGTATTTTATCTTATTTGTGGTATGGTACGTACGTCCCAGAGTATATGTGGCAGAGAGAGGTTTGACGAATAGGTATTTGAATATAGCTATACGCCTACCCGAATACTGTGCGAAAAAGGCAACTGCACGTCGGACTGATTATGCCCAGCTAAAATAGACAAAATTGAAGTTTCGTATTTGCATTTTCCGCACCTTAAAACTGAACCAATTTTGACTTTTTTAAAGAAAGGGGTTCAAACTGGCTGTAGGGTCACAGTGAGTCACATCTTGCTGGAGGGTGTGATTTTATAAAATGCTGCGAATGCCCAGTTGCATTCCACAGGAAACACTACTGACTAGTCCTACTCGTTAGCGTCCACGTCGCGAACCCTGGACAATGGGATCACACTCATAACGGTGTAATTACAGCAGATAGCAAGAGGATGAAAGGAGAGTTTCTGGCGTCTCCAAACCAGAACTATCCAGCTAAGAGAAGGTAACCCCGATAGAAAAATCCACCAGAGAAGGCAACGGGAAACTACTCTGGCCATCTTTTCCCAGGAATCACTATGGGGAGTATATTTTTTTATTTTTTTTTATTTAGAAAACATACAGTCATACAAAATAAGTACTAAAAACAACAATTTTTTAACATAAAAAGACCAATTAAGTTTTCATAAATTAAAAAGATATAAACATTAAATGTGACAAAAAATAAAAAATAAATAAGAAAAAATAAAGAATTTTAAGTGAAAAAAGGATAATTGTTGACATTTGCGTTTTCCATGGAGGTAATAAATTAAAATAAATAAAAATACCGAATGCACACTCCGAGCCATCCACGCACACACATGAACGCACATATAAAACATACACAAACATATACACTACATGCGGCACATATACATAGCATAAACCACTCAAGATGTACATTCAGCAACTATCCCAAATAATCGACCCCATGAAGAAATTTTCTGTACAAATGCAACGTGCAGTTAAAAATGTCTACATCAATACTGAGTCCGTTATAATTTCTACAGGTACGTCTAATGAATGAATTCGAGGTATAATTGTTTTTATAAGTTGGTACATAAAAAAGGGAATTTAATCTAGTATAGCGAAGAGGACAACGGAAACCAATATTTTGTAAAAGATACGGCGAATCAACTATGTTATTGAGAATTTTGAAAAGAAAAATTAAATCATATCTAAGGCGCCTTTTTTGTAGTGATTCTATATTAAAATTGATCAAAGATGCGCCGTAATCATTTTCAATGTTACCAAAACGATATTCCAGGCTCCTTATAAATTTCTTTTGAATGTTTTCAATTTGATTAATATATACATTATATTGAGGGGACCATACTAATGAAGCGAATTCGAGTTGACTTCGCACATAAGTATAGTAAAGAAGTTTTAATGTATTTGGTGATGAGAATGGCTTGGAGATTCGTAAGATAAACCCTAGAAGTCTGTACGCCTTATCTACTATTGTATTTATGTGATCTCTAAATAAAAGCTTATCATCCATCAGTACACCCAAATCTCTTGCTTTCATTGAACGATTGACAATTTTCCCAGATAGTTTGTAGTCAAATAGTATACTTTTTTTCTTTCGAGTAAATGACATGACAAGACATTTATCAGAATTCAATAATAACTGATTGTCCTTGCAATAGCAACAGATTCTATCTAAGTCAGCTTGAAGAACTTCGCAATCATTTATTGAAGACACAATTTTAAATACTTTATTGTCATCAGCGTATAGCAAAAAATTTGAGTTTTGAATGCATAAACTTATATCATTGATATAAATAATAAAAAATAAGGGTCCAAGATGCGAACCTTGAGGGACACCTGATGGGATTGGTTTAAATGATGAATTAAATCCCTTGAGTGAGACCGATTGACTGCGGTTACTAATGTAGGAACATATCCAACGATACAGATTCCCTCGTATACCAATGTTCCAAAGCTTGCGAAGTAAGACCGAATGACTTATTTTATCGAAAGCCTTTGAATAATCCGTATATAAAACGTCTACCTGAAAACCTGCATCCATTGCATTCAAAACAATATCGGTAAATTCACAAAGATTTGATTCAACTGACCGTTTCTTATAGAATCCATGTTGATTGGGATTAATATGTGGTTTTATAACATCGAAGAGCTGATCGGTTACTATATTTTCAAGGATTTTACTAAAAATGGGAAGAAGAGAAATGGGTCGATAATTTACTACAAGACTCTTATTTCCCTTTTTATGCACAGGTGTAATATTTGCCTTTTTCCATATTTCAGGAAACGTGCCTTCCTTTATTGATACTTGAAAAAGATAAGTAAGAGGACGCGCAAGCTGTTTAATACATTTAGAAATAAAAAAAGGGTGTATGCCATCAAAGCCAGCACCTTTGCTGACTTTAAGTTTTTTGAGATATTTTGTTACCAATGACTCATTTATTTCTATAGCATTAAGATCAATTAAACTATTTTCTTCGGCAGGAACACTACAACTAGATGCATTAGTTTCCAAAAATTCAGAATGGAAATATTCCGCAAAAGCATTACAAATATTCTGACCGCCAATTACCAAATTATCTTTGTAGGACATTTGAAGAGGCACATCACACCCAGCTCGCTTGGACTTGACAAAAGACCAGAAAAGTTTAGGTTCTCGGTTAATGTTATATTCAGCAGTTGTGATAAAATGTAGGTAACATTCCTTATTCGTGCGTTTTTGTCTTTCCCTCAGCAAAGAAAAAGTATGATAATCAGATGCTTGAGAGTACTTTTTCCATTTTTTGTGAAATTTTTTTTTTTCTGAAATTAACTTAATTAGCGGTCGAGTGTACCATGGAGGATATCGGCAATTATTATTTGTGAGACGCTTGGGAACAAAATTGTTTATAACTCCATTTAGAACAACGTAAAATTGCTGGGTTGCGTCTTCCATGTTCAGATTAGACAAAGTATCGAACCAATTAATATCATCTAAATGGGCACAAACATCATCGTAGTTTGCCTTATGAAATAAACGAACAAATCGTTGATTATCGGGAAGAATTTTAAATTGTAAATTGAGCAAAATTACAAGAGTCTTATGATGGGCGTCTTCCAGTGTTAATGGGGATACACATTCGGTGACTACGCAGTCAAAGTTGGAGATAACTAGATCTAGAATACGGCCACGAGTATTGGCATGCGAATTGAACTGGTAGAAGTTATTAAATGACATAAAATTACATAGAGACTTGCTAAGTGGATCATCCTTAGGATCGAGGGTGCAGTGAGTAAAACTGGGATTCGAAAGCCAGGCAGCATTAGATATATTGAAATCACCAATAATCAGGAAAATTTCATTAGGAGACGTTAAGAGTGTATCGGAAACTTTGTCAAAAAACTCGGATATCACTCGCAAATGTGAATTTCCATGAGGAAAGTAGGAACAGAACATATTTAAGGTTTTGTGATGTGTGATTGTGTTTACTTTAATCCAAATAACTTCCGCCGTTAGGTCCCAAGAATCTACTACAGAACTACAAAACATTTTTTTGACAGCTATAAGCACGCCTCCACCGAGAGTCTGTTGTGTTTTCTCATAATCACGGTCTCTTCGAAATACGTTATATCTACTATCAAAAATTTCGCTATCATTGATACTTGGAAGGAGCCATGTTTCAGATAAAAAAATCATATCATAATCATTAATCAAGACGTTATTTAAAAAATCATGAGTTTTGGAGCGAATGCCGCGTACGTTTTGGTAGTTAATAGATAGACTATTTATGGGATTAGCGCCTGAGAATATTAAAATATTTCAACCTATTAAACAAAAAACTTAAAATACACCAGTAAAATTGATTTAAATTATATTGGACGCACCTGTAAAATGAGTCTCTATATATCAATGCAGTCACTAAAGGCAAGTAGTTCGCTAAATTATACACATTAAAAAAGTTGAAAATAGTACAAAGAAAAGGTAAAAACAAAAAATAAGGAAAACAAGAAATAACACTAGTCAGCTGCTTCAAAAGTCATATTATTTTTTCAAGATCAGCGTCTGATGAGATTTTGGATATGGGTGATCCTTCATTTTTCCTAAGGAATATGTTGCCATTTTTTACCCAAAGGAATGCGTACTCTTTATCTATTTTCAACTGCCTCGCTTTACGCAGTAAAAGCTTGTTTGCGGGTGTAAGATGCTCGTTAATGAAAATCCGGCTTGCTTCTCCAGATATTCCAACGTCCGCGGATAACAATTTTTTATGTCTGCGTGCTGCAGTTATAATCGTGTCCTTAAGTTCTCTTCTGATCAAACGTATTATGATATTAGGTTTATCGCGAGCACTGGATCCTGCCGTTGGCCAAGGTTGAACACGGTGAATAGACGTAATTTCTTCTTTTTTGATATTAACTCCAATTTTTTCTGCAATCTTAGAGAATGTGTGTATTAAATTCTCATTTCTGTCAAAAGGCACTCCACTTATTTCAACATTGGAAGCCCTGTCCCACTGCTCTCGTCGTTGCTGATGAAGTTCCAGAACATTGCATTTATCAATCAAGTTTTCAATTTTTGCTTCCATTAATTTTATTTTAGTATTATTCTTTTTAACGCTGTCTTTAGTCGCCTCGACCTCCCCAGATAAATAATTTATTGAGCTTTCCATATCTTTAATGGTTTTATTTAATGATTCAAAATTTTTATTACTTTTTTCTCCCTGCTCATTAAGCTTCAATAAAATATCATTCTTTAGTGATTCAAATTTTTTATCAATGTATTCAATCATATAATGATTTATTTCACCTGATTGCTGCTTACTCCTTGTAGTCATTGTAGAATTATATTATGCACCCTCTTTTTATATTTATTCAATTTTTATAAATATTTTTTATAGTATGTTTTGTATAATTTATTTAGTTAGTATGTGACTTTTAAATATGCCTTTCAACAATAAATATAAATCTTGAGTAGGTTAAATCCGATTCATTCAATTAAATGTTTTTTTTAAAAACTTAAATGTTTTGAAATTCAAGTATATCCAATAAGCATTTGTCCTGGCTGCGGAATACAAGAGTAGCGCAGGACCGAGATGCTTTCGCTGTAGTGATCGCCAACGTCAGGGGACCTGACAAGGCACCGCAAGAAGAAGAAGAAAGAAAGAGCATCGGAAAGAAACCTTATGTCGTCGCGTTTTTTTTTTTTTTTTAATATTTGTATACTGCACGTCAGAAGTTGGCCACCAAAAACCACTGAAATTCCTCATTATCGGACAAGTTTGCCGCCACGCCGCGCCACGCCGCGCCACGCCGCCGCGCCGCACGTACTGGGGCAGTATTATATAGTTAGGTCAGGTTAGTTGTTAGTTGTTAGGTACCAATGCGTCGTGTTCAGCGTGCGTGCGAACGCGCACATTTCGCAACACATACCTACATACTACATACTGCTAGTCGGTGATGGACAAGCGTTAATACTTACAATATTGCTACAACAAAACATGATAACACGTACTCATTCTGCATTGGCGGCAGATGACACCGTTCCGTTATAGGACCGCACCTAGCAGTACTCCGTAAGGTCGGGGTTGCCAACCCTCCCGGGAACAGGCTAATAAATTGTTCAATCTCGCGGAATGCAGCTAAAATTTCCCGGAATTTAGAATATGTAAGACATGTGTGAGACCCATCCCTTATTCTGTAGATCGATTGCCGGCAACACATTGCGCGACCGGGTCAGAAATGACTTTATACGGGGAACGTGGATATGGTGCACTGGAGCAGATCCCGTAGAAGATTCTGGGGAGACAACATAAACAGAATGAGCAGCGATAGACTGGTGTCCGCAGCAGCCGAAGAATTGCCTTCCGGACGGCGCCCACCTGGAAGACCCCCTAAGCGATGGAAGGATAGTTAGGCCTCATCACGGGAGACTGAATAGTGTAAGTAGAATAAATCGTCAGATCTACGAGAAGAATAAGAAGAAGATTGATGTAGGATGATAACTATTTGTCGCAAAAGTTTGTAAATTTATGGCGAGCGAAACAAAAGAGGTCAATGTAATATATGTGTTTTTTAATTTCTAAGATAAATGTGGGAAAGGAATTTTAAAAATCTTCCGTTTATTCATGAATACCAATCTCAAACGCCGCAGCTTAGCGTGTTTTTAGCGTAGTAAATTAACTATGTCAAAAAGTCGTTCGGATTGCGAGTACAATTATTCGTGTTATTCACTAACAATACTATTCTAATAAATAAATACAAGCTGTTTTTTTTTAGAAACTCGATACAGGTAACGTCGTTTTGCGCCGGTTCGATTTTCGCCGATTTATAACTACGCCGGTTGGTGTAGGCGTGGGATTCTCCGGTTCGGCTGACAGTAGACGCCGCGATTCTAATAGCAGGCACACTTTTACACATTGTTTTATTCTATAACCATGTACGCGAGCAGCCTATCGTGTGTGTGAAATTGTTTTAGAGTTAGTTTTCGTTTTGTTTTTAATAAAAATAAAAAGGTATGATTATTATTTTTTTTTATTATTAAAATTAAAAGAATATTAAAATATTTCTAGTTTATGCCATGATTCTGCAAAAAAGGAAGCAACAATCAAAGCAAATGAAATTGGATATTTTTTCAAAAAAGTGTGAGAATTTAATTTAGTACCGACGAACTGGTGAGTTAGTATTTATTATAAAAAAACATTATTTATATCAATAGATTATTATTTATTTTGAATTCAACGAACTATATTTTTTAAATACATTAATAATTTACTTTGAACATACTATATAGGATATGTATTAAATAAACATGTTAGATTGTTCTTAGAATTTTGACACGGAACCTAACCTTATACCTTCCATAATATTTGTATTCATTTACGCCGATTTTTTTTACACCTCTGTGTCTCTCGGAACGGAACCCCGGCGTAAAACGACGTTTACCTGTATTTGGATTTTAGTTGTTGTTTTTATTATTTTACCTCCCGAATTTTCGGTCGATAAGTTGGCAACCCTGCGCACGGTGCGGGCACGGGACAAGAGACGAGAGACAACACGACGCGACGTGCCACATGACAATAACTTTAGGAATTAATCACCTTCGCCAGTTGTTTATATCGCCCGATTAGCTGACGGATGCCAAACAGAATACGGCACGTTCAGGTATAAAATGTCGCATGCACCGATCAAATTGACCAGTGAACAAAGCGATCGAATCAAACTTAGTAAGAAATAAAAATAAAATTCCAGCCAAAAAATAGCCCTGATCCCTCAATCTGCCTGCCTTTTAAACGTACAGAAGTCCAATTATTCACAACTCAGATGTCAGATGTAACAAAGATGTATAGAAATAGTTTGGCCGGGGCATTGGGAGTTGAGTGGTAAACCGTTTAACTTCGTACCGTGATGTCACAAAATCGATTCCTCGCTCCGAGTGGGCTTATATTTTTATCGCACGGCCATAATGCGCTGTCCGGTTTCAACGTTGGCTCATTTCGTACAGAGATAATCGAACAAAATGTTTCTTGTATTGAGAGGATAAAAAGGTACGTATTTGAATATGGTTTTTCTGACAATCTCTCGCAGATTGCTCCCCGATATTGTGCGAAAGACAACTGCACGTCGGACTGATCATACCTAGCTAAAATCGAGGTTTCGCTGTCCCATTTTCCGCAGCCCAAAACATAACGAAATTTTCTGTATCGGTACCTTTTCCGTTTTTCAAAATGATTTACTCGTATCATATTTGTATATCGTACGCCCGAAGGCGGCAGGTAAAACTGGTCGCTTTCATGGCTTTTTGGATAGTCCTGGCTCCCATGAGAAACAATTTATCAAAAAAGCAAAACAATAGACACGCCAATGGTAAATATCTGTAGTGTGTAAAAAATCACTGCTTTAATGTTTTCATTCAGGGAGAAAATACGGGAATACGTCTGTACGAAGAAAAGTCGGACGGCTTTTCCTCTTAATAACACAGAATTACTTCCGTTATTTTTGGCTTATGATTTACACTGCAATGGTACGAACTTCACTATACATTATGAAATTTGGTGCATATATATGTATTTTTATATGAAACAAATTCAATTACGAATATTAGTATATTTTGGAACATTCGAGTAGCTTGCCGTACATTCGCGGAGGCTGGACAGCTGTGCGCGTGCCGACCACGAGCCCACTGCGTGATATCGCATGATTGGCCCATTTCACACCACGGCAAAAATCTACACGACATGATAAAATACAATACGGTGGATCGATATTTATTGTTTTACAATTATTGATTTATTTAATGCCTGGCAAACGCAATAACCAGTACGCCATAAGACCGACTAATCCCCGGTTGATTTCTTTTTGCAGGATTTTTACCTAAGAGTACTAGAGTACTCGCTAAATTTAAATAAAGATTTTGATAAAATTATCATTCAAATCTCTTTTGTCAAGTTTAACTATATTATTTGAATCGGGTTGTGGTGCCGTGGCTAGTCGCTAGTGTTGCGGACTCGCGGATCGGAGGTCCGAGGTTCGAACCCCACTCTGCCTCAACTTGATTTCCATTTTATAATAGTGAGTTATTTACAACTCGTTGAAAATGATCACTTAAATTGAAATATTTGGGTAAATTATAAGAACGCTAATATTTTTATTTTTTTTAAATAGCATATTAACCGAGGCATTTTAATTGATATTTTTGTTCAAGGCATTAACTATGGAGTTTTATAAAAAAAAACTAAAATATTAATATTATGAAATTTAAATAGGTACAAACGAATCTAATAAATGTCAACCCACGATAATTTTACCGTGCCGTTTAGAGATACTTTTAATTGCTAAAAATGCAACTCAAGTCAAAATAGCCTAAAAATGCGTCATATTTATTGACTTTTTCATATTACTTTATTTTTAATACAAAAAGTGATAATATTCAAACTTTTTTTTAACAAAATAGACCTATACATTTATGTGTATTTATTTTGGAAGCTATTTTAAATCCTTTTCCCAAAAAAAAATGCAAATATAGGAGCCAGTGAGGCTACACGTCCATGGTAGTGTTTAAAAAAATGACGTCCATACTTAAAGGTTAAGAGATGATATGTGTGAAATATGCAATTCTCCGTCGGATATTACGCGGCTGGTTTGTTTATTTGGAAATTATTGTAATAATGAACAGATTTCAGAAGTATTGTTTAATTCCAAAAAAAATCGACGACAGCGTGGCGATCAAATTCAAAGTAAACATAGAACCGTGCCATTGATAAAACAAAAAGTAATTCAATAAGGAAGTTCAGTGGTTTTTGCAAATGTTTTTATTTGTTAATAGACTAAGCCAAATAAAAAATATAAAAAATGTATGTTGTATTTCTGAAATTACTCCGCGTGTGACGTCTCAAGATCTCTGCCATTTCGTCTCGGTCAGTTCTACCGATTGATCCGTTGACGGTAAGTAAACCAGAAATATTCCACAACTCTCTCATCATCGGTTGATACATATGAACTAGTGACGTCGTTCAAATAAATAGTTTCGTTTTTATTAAAATATTTTTTTCGTACATTTTCAAGAAACTTTGCCGTACAATGCTCTAATTTTCACCGCATATCAGAAAATATTTTTTGCCTTCAATTTCCTTGTTATCCGAAAACTCAACTCGTCGTGAGTTCGTCTGCATTGCCGATGTTACAACTTCGGTCGCAGGTTGGCCACACTTGGCAATCGGCTGGTGCGAGCGTTACACACCTCGAGTTGGTCAGGGTCACCAGTCAGTCCGCAGTCGGCAGTCGGTGGTCGGTCAGCCCACATGGCCAGGTGCCATATCGCCGGGAAGTGGCACTGGCAACTCCAACTACCGAAATCACCGCGAGCGACCAGCACAGATCGCTGCACACCCGTTCTATTATTACCACACGAAATTAGTTCTAATTTAATTAACCGATGGTCCAATACCGCCGAATAGCTCTGTTCTGAGGTCAATACTATCGAATACCTTCGAGACGAGGTTTCAATCGAATTCCATAGTTTAGTTTTACACGACTGTAGTTATTGACCATCGAGAGCCTTAATTTAAACTTGATTATCAAGCATCCTTATCAATCAAATTCCATAATTTCGTTTTACATGACTGTAGTTGTGTCATGTTTTGTATTTTGTTTATTTATTTAAGATATCGACAGTAATACAGCGACAATATATATGTACAAACGAAAAAACATATCATGAAACGAATACCGATAAAAACACGTGAAATTGATTTAGAAAAATTAATTGTTCTTTCAAAATCAATATGAATATAGAGGAGATTTTTTTTTTAAAATAAAAACCTTTATTAGCATAAAAAAACAATACATACATTAAAAAATGCAACACTTCAGATTGAACTTGCCAAAAAAGAGTCTGGCTCTTGTGTTTGGCAAGTTTACAAAATAATATTAAAAATAAACAAAAAATGCAAAACAAAATAATACAATAAATGAAAAATTAAACAATTTGAAAAATTGAGAAAATTCAACACTAATAAAAAAAGAATTAAAAACATAAAATTTATAAATTGATATGCACAGGCACATATTATACATACATCTTTATTTTCAAAATACGGTTAATGTTTATTATGACAGGAAGCTGTTGTTTTATTTTTTTAATGAAATTATTAAAAAATATGTCTTTACAAAAACGTGATATGTTTGGCCTTGATAAATGTGACGCCGAGATTCTTGGCGATGTTCTATTTAAACGATCACAAATAAAGTTTCAATTTTAAACAAATCGTGACGTATTAGGGGCGTGGCCGATACAATGAACCGTTTTCGCGGAAATTTTAAAATTATAAATTAAAAAATGTTTTTTATGCTACTAATAAGTACATTTTTTTATTTTTTTATTCGACAGTATTTCATTGACCCTTATTGATTTAAATATAATATTACAACGGCTGGGCCATGTGCGCAGAATGAATGATAATAGAACTAAAAAAAAATCGGAACTACTTCGGAAGGCAGACCAAAATGAAGATGGCTGGATAATGTTGAAAGTAACATTAGAGCAATCGGCCTGGCGAACTGGAGAAGAGCCGCAGGGTGCAGGGAGGAATGGATACAGATTCCGGTGGAGGCCACGGCCCACAACGCGCTGTAGCATCACCGATGAAGATATTTCTTTTTTAAAAATAAATTCAAAGTTATATTTCCCTATTATGGCGAGAATGAATGGTAACGTAGGACGACGACGACCAAGAAAGGTGTGGATTGATCAGAAAAAACCAAATTTTAAGACTGGTCATTATCAAAGTACACAATAGAAAGGCATGTATGACGGTTTATCCTCTGAGTCTACCCCTACAGGAAAATGTATTGATGATAGAAGTAGTAGCAGTAAAGTTTTATTAAGATATACCCCATTAAAACATCAATGAGGAAGTTCAGTGGTTTTATACATAATTTATTCCAATTTTTATGTATCGTATTTATGTGACGTATTAAGTTCTCTTCCGCTTCTTCTCGGTCAGTTCTGACGATTGGTCCGTTGAGGGATGTAAACCGGAAATCTTCCACAACTCTCTTATCATTGGTTGATTTATATGGACTAGTGACGTCGTTCAAAGTTGTCCGTTATTATTTTAAAATATTTTTTTTGATTTTCAAGAAACTTTGCAGTATAATTTAATGTTAATAACAATTTCCCGAAGGGGTGAAGTTCCTCATTATTAAATTATCGAACACGCCTTTTTGGGGTAAACGTAGGCGTGCGGTCGATTTTATCAAGACCATAAATATTTCAATTAGATTCAGCCCTCATCAGCATGAATTTATTTATTTATTCCTAACGCCAATAAGGATTTCACAAATATTTTTAAGTGATCAAAATCAAGATCAAAGTGATCAAATATTTTTAAGTGACTAAATTTGTTGCAACAGAGACGGAAAACGTTTTTGAGAAGGGGGTTTATAATTCTAAGCATTTACAGGGCTTACGACCTGTCATTATTATGGCCTTATGTCAAGTAGCAACGTCGCTTATAAACTGAAGAATATCTTGTGGCACTAATTATTTATTTTATTTGATTTATTTTTTAATTTTGAAATAGGGCACAAATTAACATATCATGGGTGCTCTAATAATAACAATGCACATATATTTAACACATATTTATTTCTTTTTCTTCATATTTGTTTATGTTTAGCGCCATTTTTGTGAAAATCACTTCAAATATTCGTATATCTGGATTTGTACTTAGAACCGGAAAATATTTTAATAATATAAACACATTAAAATATCTTTACGCATCTCTAGTTAGAAGCCAACTAGATTATAATTCTCCAATATGGTCACCTTATCAAATCACTTTCTCAGATTCTATTGAGAGAATTCAGAATAAATTTCTTAGATATATCAATTTCAAGATGGGTTTTTCTACTAATCAATTAAATTATAACAAAATTTTAGACTCTCTTAAATTAACTAAATTGCAAGAACGAAGAACATCGACCGATCTTAGGACCTTATATAAAATAATAAAACCAATGTTTGATACCCCTGATCTACTGAAATTGATTTCATTCTATGTACCACCTAGATTAAGCAGAACATCTACAATATTTTATTGTCAAAATTCTCGAACGGTAGCTCAATATAACTCACCTATTGTTAGATTACAGAATACCGGGAATGAATATGCATCACATTTTGATATATTTAGTTTATCTCTGTCTTACTTAAAAAATAAAGTGACCAACATATTTTTATCAAAAAGAGCAAATCATCTTCAGAAGATTGGGTTGGAATAGTTATAATTTGATTGATTAATGTATTTTGTTATTGTATAATTTCTTTAAAATAAATATGTATTTCAAGTAATTAATAATGTGTACAGTACGAGTATATTAATATTTCATACTCGATTTTTTTTTAAATATTTTTATTTTTAAGCACTCTTTATATGTAAATGGCAGAAATGCCGTATATAAATAAATACCTGTGTATACGTAATATGTATACGAGACAAAAGGCATTAACATAAATTGTTTATTGAATTCATTTTAGGTTTTTATTGTTCATCTGTACTTATATCTCCGATGGTAAATTGTATTTAGACGAAGTTGCCACAAATTTGAAAATTAGCGAAGATACTAAATATGTTAACTAATTCAAACTTGAGAAGAAGCTTGTATACTATAAAGCTTAATATAATTTTTAAATGAATTCGATCAAAGGCGGGAAAATTGAATGAAAATTAAATAATTTTATAAATAAAGGAAGAGAAATATTAAATGAAATAATTGTATCAGTCACAGAACCTCTCAAAGAAAACTCTCTAAAGTCGAAGAATCAATCAAAATCGATATCATATTCATTAAACGTAACAGATTCATTATCAAAGAAATGATATAATATACATATTATATGGATACCAATATAATACTTTACATGTACTAGTGCAAACTGATGAAATGATTTGAAATAAAAAGGTTTCTAAAGGTTAAACCTTTGCTCCCAGAAGGTAAAAATTTGTCCTGGTACAAAACAACTCATATATCTCTTAAATGAAAATGAATTTGATGTAACTACAGTAAAACTTCAATTATCCGGATTAATGAGTGCCAGATTTTATTTCTGTTGAAATAATACAGCGAATTAGAACCACATTACAAACTTACTTAAACATGTCCAGCAACGTTAATTGCGCAATAAAATTAAAAACATCTTTATTTTATTTATTTTCTGATAACGATTTGGATATTCGGTAATCCGGATGACTGCAGTTCGGATAAACGGAGTTCTACTGTAATCACTGTCGGTATATCTGTGGCTTGGATCTAAAAGGGCCAATGTCAGATTTCATATTTTCATTTCTGACATATTGTAGAAGGTCGATGTCAATTAAAAAAAACTTATATTTTATTATTTTATTTAACTTTTATTTTTCCGCAGATACATGCGTGGTAACGTTTTTTATTAATATTTGTTATCAATGAAGCCAAAAAGTTCATTACAACGTCACAAAAATTGCTAAATAATTACTCTCCTGCAATATTACGATTTACGACATTGACCCTTATAGATCCAAGCCACAGATATACTTGGATGTTTTCGAGTAGTTTCATTTTTTTTTTTTTTAATATATTTTTTAAAGTTAGCTTATATTACTATTAGTGTGTAAACTAATATTTACAATTACTTTAATTACATATCTATTTACTATTTACATCATCTTACAGTAAACATAAATTTTTTTTGAAGATAAAAACATATCTTACCGGTGAAAGGCTATACCATCGCTTTCCCATATCGATTTGTGCAGTATCTTAGCGTACATATAGGCATTTTAGTAATTGCGAGGAGAAAAGTAGGCGGCGAACGCTCGCAACAGACTTAAGTCCGTTCTATCAAATATGCCAATTGGCCGTAGATTGAAGGAACATATTTCGAACGCTCGTGTTTACTCTAGTTATATACCTCAATGAAAAAAAAACAAGAAAAAAACGTAATTGGTTTCAAGCTATAAACGAGATATTCAAAAAGAAAAAGTTAAAAAACTCTAGGGGTAGGGGGGCTAAGGTTAAATATTTAACAGAGTAGTGACGTCGATACAGAACACGAAGTTAGGGAGTTGTTCAAAGGGGGTACTTAAGAAAGTTGTAAAAGAAAAATACAATAAGTCGGTTCTCGAATTATTCAGACTGAAAATGCCACGTGCTAATTCAGTCACGTTTGTCTTGCGTAATAGTTACGTTTCTACTGGGAACTGGGAACGCTGTTTCTCAAGTATTTCATAGGCGATACATTATATTGGACAGTCTAGTAAAGACTGTAGCAAGATCGGCGTCTCGAGTTCTGAAAACCCGGGCTCGATAGAAAAGGTTGACTGCGGATGTGATGCCATACGAATGTCTCGATTAACTGGTCGAAAGATTGACTAAGCATTTTTAACGGTGAAATCGGTCGGTTGCAAATATAATTCAAACCGGGTACCTAATTTTAGCTTACATTTTAGTTGTAATCATTAAAATACGTATATAGTTTTATTCCACTTTTATTTATAATTTTTACCAGTGACCGGCCATCGTCGTGACCGATATCGTCAGACTGGTGGGAGACTAAACAAATTTCTATGTTATTTACAAGTGCAAGCGGGGGTCGTAAATCATGATTTTATATAATTATGGGAATAAAGGAGTTTTAATTAAAATAATTGAAGTATAAAGTAATAACAATTGAACGTAGTTATGCAGAAAGCGGCCAGCCATAGAAAAGTGAAACTGAGATAATAGCATTTTTGTGAAAGGACTGAATAATCAAGTCTACACAACAGTTGGAATGTTTTTGACTTTAACAAATGATAAACAATAAAAACATTAGTTTTTTTATATGACAAACAAGAATCTAATTATGTATTTGACCAGTTTCAATGATTTTTAAAGAACGGTAAGATTTTTCTAATGCTGTGGGTGTTTTTAGCAAATTGAAAAATGCTGTTTTTGTAATCGACACCATTTTCAGAAACTAATACAGTTTTTTGTTTGAAAGCGGTCTGGCTGTTTTTAGCAGAACATAGAATTGACCTTACTGCACCTGATAACATTAATATCTCTTTTTTTTTAAATTATTTTAATTGTGGACTGGCTGCTTTCTGCATAACTACGTTCAATTGTATGAATTAAAGTTTTGTTTGAATGTATACAGGATGTTCTTTTAACCCTGTCACATCCTAAACCACGATGATTAGTATGGGCAAAAATACATATTAGCATATTAAAAAAAATATCTAGAACGAAGATTTTTTTTAAATAAAATATTTTAAAAAACAAATATGTGCTTACTTCTGCAGGGAAGAAGAAAGGGGAGCGCGGCGCAGTATCAGACTCCTCCATTCCCCTCCTCGTTTCACCCCTGCAGAAGTAAGCAACCATTTGCTTTTTTTGATATTTAAAAAAAAAATATTCCTTCTAAAAAAATATTCTAATGTGCCAATATGTCTTCTTGCTCATACTGATCATCGTGGCTTCGGATGTGACAGGGTTTAAAGAACACCATGTATAATGAAAACAGATGTAAATTATATAATTTTGTATAATGAATAACCGTACGTTTAAGAAAATGTATTATATGGGAGCAGTATTTTTAATAGCGAATTTACATAAATAATAACAATTTGTTTGAAAGAAGAAAGAAGGGAGGACTGATAGCTCCGTATAACTCCGTATGGATCCGCCGGCGAAAGTATTTTTAAGTCCGAGTAAACAAAAAACTTTTTTTTTATTATTATTTCATTATAACTGTAATATTTTATTTATTTTTTACGTGTGGAATGATGCGGAGTGGCTATTTCAATGTACGCTTTTTTTCTTCTTTTTTTGACATTGTATTTAGTGTTGTATAGAAAACTATAATTGGCCTATAATTTTGGTTTATTTATAAATATTTTTTTTTTGTTGTAATGGCTGTTGTTTTCTTTTAATAAATAAATAAAATAAAATAAATAAATTGATTGACGACTATTCACACGTTTATTTGTGAGTGAATTAACAAGGTAGTTCACGAAACACATTTAAAGGGACGCTTGGCTTATATTATCTACTTCACATGATTGCATAGTACAGGGCCGCGGCCGGCATCACCCCCATTACGGGGCCAGGGTGGCCAGGGCGGCCAGGGGGGCCAGGGGGACGAGGACGACGCTGGCCATAGTGATAAACTTACATTTATATTATAATCGCGATAGGTAATCAAAATTTCCAATTAATACATTCATTGTGCATCTACGACACTCTTTTGTTCACCTAAATTATTAATACATTATTCCTAGTAAATGAGGCTTTCATGTTATCCGACGCGTAATTAATATTAAACCAGGTCGGACTACACGTAGCTCGAGTTCTCAGAAGTCAGAAGTCAGAAGTCCTTAGAAGTGTAACTTCTGGTCAGTTAAGTCGATAAAATGCCGTTCACAGAGTATCGGAATAGATTGGCCGCGAGGTAAATTAATTAAAAATTTTTAATTGATGAATTTACTCTTCACTTATTTGATATATTACGTACAATTAAGTAACATTTATTACCAATTTGTTTATTTTTTGGGTGATACCGTGTGTGTTAGATTTGACTGAGTGACTCAGTTTACCCTGAAGATGGCTCCTGCAATGGTAGCCGAAACTTCGGAACAAATCCAACACACACGGTATCACCCAAAAAAGAAACAAATTGATAACAGTGACAGTGAAATCCCTTTTTTTTTTAAAAAAGAAATATTAGCGTTCTTATAATTTACCCAAATATTTCAATTTTGGTGGCCATTTTCAACGAGTTGTAAATAACTCACTATTAGAAAATGGAAACCAAGTTAGGGTAGAGTGGGGTTCGAACTTCGGACCTCTGATCCGTGAGTCCGCAACACTAGCCACGGGACCACAACCCGATTTTAACTAAATAAATAACAACAATAAATGTTAAATGGATACCTTCGTATCTATTTAACATTTATTACGGTTTTTATTACATTATATATAAGTTTAGTATTTTGTTATTTTAATTTCTAGTGCTGTTCCTCACCAAAAAAATACAAACAAAAATACACGGAGAGGGACATGCACTGAGCATGAACATGAATAGAAGGTACGAGTATTTTATTATTTCATAAAAATATAATACATTTGTCATTTTTCATTAGTTCTTATAAATACCTAATTAAGTTGTTTTTTTTGCTAGGCATTCCTTAATTTAGTTTGACATTTTCGGAAGGAATGTTTGGAAATCGCAAAGATGTGCTCGTGTTAATTTTTGTTTGAATGCTTTTTTTGATCAACTGAATAATCATTTTTTTCTGTTAATATTAATATTGTCTACGTTAGGAACTTGGAATTGTGAATTGTGTGTGAGCAAAGTGTTTTTGTTGAGAAAGTTGTTTTTTTTTGTTTAGGAATTTAAGAATTGTTCTATGTGCTACTTTTAACAGGTTCATCGTGTTATTATATGCTCCTCCCCACCCAATAATACCATACTGGAGTAATGAGTGAACATAAGAGTAAGTTAACAGATTATTATTATCATTGTTATTATTCGTTATAGGCAGACAGCGTTTACTGATGCACCTATATCCCATGTAGGGTAGACTGGGTACGGTCGTTCCAGGGTACGGTTGTGGAAGTCGTCGTATCAGCGAAACTATAAGGAATAGCGGGAAGGGTGCAAGGGGAGTGAAGAACGGCGTGCTCGTCTGAACGTTTTCAGCAATATTACGTCAGATATCGCGCGACACTAACGTCTGCAGAGGCCTACATGACTTTTTTGCGGTAAAAAGTAAGTATTTTTATTCGATTTCTTTTTATAATTACGGTCATATGTGTACAGATAGAGTAATGAGTGTTTTTCATTGTTTTAAGTTTAACATTAATAGTTACATATACGTAGACAAATGTACACTTTACTATATAAAACTGCTTCCTTTCAGCTAATAGGCATACAAACAAAATTATGGGGGATCAAATGAAAATTGTCACAACCGTACCCAGTCTACCCTACTGCTTTTTAAAATATTTAATTTCATTGAATTGAATTATTAAATAAGAATATGTAATACGGTTTGCGTTCTTCTTCCTTTAAAAAAACGCATCCAAACAGTTTTTAATTTGGCTAACCAAAATGGAATGGACAACTAAGGATACTACTTGCAAACCCGGCAAAATCTAAAATCTAAATAAAGTGAGATATTAATTGAAACTTATTCAGAATACCATTTTTTAAAATAATTATAACATTGTTAAAAATACTGTTTCTTGACATAATCATGCTTATGTCATCACTACTTACGTGTAAAATATTTACTGATAAAAAAATAAAAATAAAGTTTAAAAAAGTTGAAGTTAAGAATTGTATTAGTTTATTGCGATTTGCTCAAAATAAAGAAAGATGGATTTTGCCGGGTTTGGAAATAGTACCCTCAACTAGGCTTGGCAATTTCTTCTAGTCTTAAACTACCCTGCTGGAAAGGAAGTTTTTCTTGATAACAGATGATTGAAATACGCTGCATTTGGTTTACCCGTGCAGTACCTAATGCACCACTAGCTAAGGAAAGCAGAATGATGATTGTAAAGAGAGATAAACAAAGTAATTTTACAGTTATTAAAACAATGCGGATTCGGTTGTCGCAAAATTAGTCATCGTCGAATGCTAGGGAGAAAGTTTCTCTTACTAAATAAATCTCAATGACGAATGGCTTTGAATTTCTAATACTTCTAAAATGTAGACAGACAGGTATTTGTGTTAATTTATATTTTGTTTTCTTTCGGATAAAAACGGTTTTTGTTTCTGGTTCTGACTGGCTAGGAATTTACTGGAATGAAAACAAAATAAAAACTCTTTAAAATATAAACGTGTACATACTCAAAATTAAATGAACCTTTGATTTATATTTTGCCGGTATACATACGAGTACCATCGGAAGCTACAGCGTCGCTGGCGTTGTGAACGTTCTTTATAAAATATCAATATTCATGTATCTTATACGCCTCCACTACGGATAATGAACATTGTGTTTTATATTCAACGAAAGTGAGCTACTATAGTGGCTCATACTCGGTGAACCTCTGTTATGGCATAGAAGAAAGTTGGTATGATTAATACATTACGGCTGTGTTATGTATTCCGATTATGTTCATAGCGGGCGAGAGATTTACCATCAAAGAATGGCATACATATTATGTACATATCACATATGTTATTAGTTTAAAAGAAATAATATACACCACAGTAAAAATCCACGAATATAATATAAGTCCAAACTTAGAATAACCAAACCAAATTATGAAAAGTATCTCTCTAAAGCTGCTGTTGCTCTGGGGGATCCCCATTCCGATCCACAACACGCAACCAACGCGACTTTATGGTGCCCCGGGAATATCAGTAAAATTAAACACGAAGAAACGCGGGATTATCTTAATCTTTTAAGCCCTAAGTCCTTAAAAATGCCCATTGGGCGTATATATAAATAAATAAATAATGTGCCCCTGCGATGGTCGGTGTGCGGTTCAGCGATTGTGTTGTAGGTGATTTTGCATGAACCCTTTATCAACAAATCTTCTAGTTCTTCCCAAAGTTGGAAATGTTTTGTTCTCTGCAATCTTATTCGTTACCACCTTAGTGTTGTGATAAAATGTAAGTTGCAAGTGCATATAGTTTAGTAATGTTGATGATTGATATATAGTTTAATGATAATTAGATACAATTTAATATTAGGACATTCATACGAGTGTATTATGACTATTTTAAGACCAAATAAAAAAGAATAAGTAAATAATAAAACACGATGCGTAAGGATAGAATATTTGCTATGCCGAGTGTCTAAAATAAACTTGAGAATAGCCGAAATATGTCGGTACGTAATAGGCACTGGCAGGCTGGCAGGCAATAGGCAAGGAAGGCGATATGGCGTTCGTGATGAACTACAAATAATTACAAGCACGCGAACGCGACTTTAGCCCAACTAGAGGAACGCATCACATATTTACTTGCGAAGAAACGTTCTCAAATATGGCATATTATGCATAATTATATAATATTAAGAAATTTCATGTTATACACAAAACAGGTAACTATTGTAGCCCGATTTTGTACGCTATAGTACGAATTTAAGTAACGCGTATAGCTACATACAAGTATAACGTAAACAATACAGTAAAACTCGAAATATCCGGATTGCTGGGTGATAGATTTTATTGCTTTTGAAATAATGAAGCGTTTTGGAAATACATAAAAAACTTACTTAAACATAAAGTTAATTGCACGATTAAATTAAAATTAAAAACTTCTCCTTTCTTTTCTCAAACGTTCTGGATATTTTGCAATTCAGATGACTGGAGATCGAATAAACGGAGTTCTACTGTATTAAATATTTCTGACTACAATATACTTAATACCATCGAACATTGCTTCAAATTCTTGAGGTAGTAATTATAATTTATTTTTTTGTCCTAGCTTTAATTTTCTTTAGTCGTATTTTATTTCAATTGTTCAAAATTTAGTCCGCGTTCCTTACTTCATTAAAACTTAAAACGGTTCTCATTCATATTTTAAATTGGCTTCTGTAATAAAAAGTGCCCACTTCAAAGCGTTTATAAACTCCAATAAATCCCAATTCAAGCAAAAAAAGTTCGCTTGAACGTGATTTTTATATGACTTGACAATTACCAAGACAGTATACTTAACGATCGTCTGTATTTATCTACCGAGCGATTACAGAAGCCGGCTCCTTTAACGTCTCGATACGTACACTCAGGAAGATAATAAAACTGATGGGAAAAATATAACTAAATTATTTTTTTATAGTGGCAACATTTTACGCCTAGATGCTTTTATATGTTAATAGGGCAGAATCTAGCCACACCATCTGTGCATCTAGACGTTCGTTTTCAAAACTGACATATATGTCAGTATTCAATTCAACTTCAAAATTGATTTATTTCTCTCTCACATTTTTAATAGGCTTTTAAGAAAAAAAGTGCTAACCTCAGAACGATTAAAAATTTTAATAAGTCGTAATTAAAGGAAAAATTGCTGGGTGAAAAAACGTCACTTTTATTGGGTAGATATGCGTAAGGTGGGGGGTCGGTAGTGTATCTTCTTAATCGCTCGAGAGAATTTATCTTCAACTATACCGTCATGGTGAAGGTATGACGTCCTTAGCTTCCCATCATAATCGCGGCCCTGTACGTTAAAACTAGCGTTTTTCAACACCAAAGTTCTTAAAACATTGTTGGCGGCCCCTGTGGCTAGGAACCTTGCCTCAAACACGGAGGACCCGAGTTAAATTCCCGGTGAGATCACAATAATTACATAAATGTGATTTTCTCAAGCCTGCGGAAAAAAATCATTTCAACTTACTAAAAGGTGTATTTTATTTTTTCGCTTCGAGATGTCGATATTATATTTTATTTGATTAATTATGGCAGTCGGCATTATAATGACCTAGGCCGCATTTTCACGTGACCTTTGCGTGCCATAATATAACCCTTCCCTTTTCTCCCCTCCCACCCCCCTCTCCAATGTCCCTGTCCCCACAATCGCGAGTATCAAACAACCGTCAACCCTCATAACAACATGCAAATTAAAGTACGTATATGAAAATCGTTTAAAAAGGGCGCCCATTTTGATTAAATGAGTTTATAAATTATAATATTTTTATTATTATAATTTATTTTAAGTATTAAAAAAATAAAGGATAATACATATTAACAGTAAAAATAGTAAACAAAAAAATCCCACAAAGGCATGGCCTGTTCGTGGGTATAGAAGAAATGTTTATGATTTTTTTGCTCCTTTAATAAATAGACGGGAATAATATTTTTGTGTTACATAAGAAACGGAAAAGAAAATATTCTGTTAAATATTAGAAGGTACTTTTTTATTGATTGATTAAGGTTGGATCCAGTCATTGTCTACAAAAATTTGGACAAACTCAAAACACTGTTTATAAATCCACCTGGTCCAAGAAGAAGTATATAAATTGCAAAAATGTTTTCAGGTGGTGCCTAGTATGTAGGTAAAATAATTCAATCATATGAATCTCACCCGCAACAATAAAGGTTTTAGCTCTTTAACTTCACAAACATCAACAGATGAAAGAATTGAAGGAGTATAGATGTTCAAATATATGCAGAATGGTGAATGTTACACGGTGTGTAAAGTGGCCACTTAAACCAGCCAATAACAGGTCATAAGCCCTGTGGATGCCTAGACTTCTATATTCCCTTCTCTAAAATTTTTTTTATCTCTGTTGTATTATGTTGAACCAAATTTGTTCTTTTTTAGAAAGAGCGTCACAAAGAAATTTTCTGTGTCGGCACGTTTTTCAAAAATAGCGATCATATTTGTATACCATACGTCCGAAGATGGCAGATAAAACTAGGCGATTTTAAGGGTTTTTGGGTGGTCCTAGCTTCTATGAAAGGCTATTTTTTTTAAAAAACTTGAAGGACACGCCAAAGATAGATGTTATGTAAAATCATCATAATTCAGCGATAAAATACGGGACTACGTTTGTACGAAGAAAAGTAAAAAAGCGTATCGTATTTCGGAGATCGTAGCTTTATTTTACAAAATGTATTTCTTCCGTGTGGACACCATATCCGTATTCCGACGCAATATAAAATGGCGCCCAAAACGAATTCAATGGACATTTACTAGGCAGAGTACATGTATAATATAGTCGGTAGTGGACAAATAATTACACGGCAGTGAACAATGTGATCGATATTACTAGAAATCCTATCCCCTGTATCCAGTCGGCTCATATTTAATTAAAATCTGAAGCCGGGGGGGGTTTCATTAACTAATATAATCTACCCCTATTAAAGTTTCCCGTGTGAGTACATACTAACGCATATATTTTACTTAAATTCTTGCATAATAAGCGTTACATTTTTATTTTAGTTTATCTCTTCGATAAATACTTTATATTTATGTATTTAAATGTTTTTTTAAATTTATATAAATAGGAGTATTTTATTTTTTTAATGAAAAAGAAATGTTAGCGTTCTTATAATTTACACAAATATTTCAATTTAAGTGGCCATTTTCAACGAGTTGTAAATAACTCACTATTAGAAAATGGAAATCAAGTTGGGGTAGAGTGGGGTATGAAACTCGGGCCTCTGGCCCGTGAGTCCGCAACACTAGCCACGGGACCACAACCCGATTACAAAACCACGACAACATATATCCACACGCAAGAACATTATATTATATTTGTGAAGTACTAAATTTACATTTTTTATACTTGCAACTCATATAAGGCTGTAAATGTCCCGATCCCACCTACATCCTTCCTGATTCAAATTGCTGTTGTCCTACCGTCCTGTGAGCAAGTCACATTGTGTAAAGTGTCACTCTGGTAAGTCTTTATCATATACCCGCATCTGCATACTTCTGACAAAATGCAAGAAGTGTTACATATACAGCCTAAAATATACATCTCATCTACATCTACACGATACCGGTATCTGTACAATAGTAAAAGTGAAGAGCTTTATAAAAGAAACAAACAGAAGAATTTAAAAGTGAGTACAATTTCTATACAGTCCACAAGTTCCTTCTGTTATCAGTGTAGAAAGCCTGAAAGATAACTAAAAAATATTTCATTTTTATGATTATTTCTAAATATAAAGAACCAGGTATACCCACTCATAATAATTTATTTATTTTATTTGTTTTCTTTTATTTAGGAAACATACAGTACAGTTACAAAGTTTTATATTTTACACAATTAAACATAAATCTAATGGACCAGCGAAGTTTCCATATTATAAAATAATTATATGTAAGGTTATTAATTAAAGTACAAAAAAGAGAAGGAAAAAAAACATAAATAGAAGTTGTTTAAAAATTAAAATTTAAGTAAAAAAAATGAAGAAAATTGGTAAAAGTAATTAAAAGTTAAGAATAAAAATAAAGAATGAAAAACATGCTCAGATGTAAAAATAAAATAAAATAATAATAACATTTTTTAAAAAGGAAAAACATAAATATTATACACATACATATTTTAAGGGATTCAAAGAAACGATGAGACGAATCTTTAAAGAATCTTTAAACAGAATAATGAAGAGACTTTACGTTATTCTTCCTTTCCGAAGCTGAATCTGGAGCGTAAGGCCGCGGTCTCAATTTGGAAATAACACTGTATTCCTTCACTGTCATCATGCTGGGAAATTAGAAAAGGGTGATTGTACTGACCACGTGCATTCGATTGATCACAAATTGATAATACTACAGTGGGGGGTGTAATGAAAGCTCTTGATATTTCTGTTTTGTTATTTTCGCGGTTTGATTGTAAAGAAATAGTATATTTTCGTATAATTAGTTTAAAAAATTGATAGTGAATATGCGAAAATGAAGACACAAGTCTTTGAGAACAGTTTTGAGAAAGAGGTGGGTGCTATCGTTGTATACGTGTAAGCTTTCTTTAACAAAAAATAATTTATCAATAAATAAATAAAACATCATGAATATGGTGCATACGACTAAAAAAATAAATTAATATCTAGAACATCCGACTGAAAGATTTTTTCACAGTACGGTTGATAAATATATTTATCTAAGCATCTAGAACATTCGACTACAGGGTTTTTTCACAGTATCATCTGCAGGCCGACGGTGGCTTACTGACTTGACTTTTATTTATTTAATGAGCGAATATAGTTTTCAGAAAATGTAAAGTTACCACTAAAAAACTGACACAGGGTCGTTCGAATTTGTTGGGATATGTGTCTATTAACTGCCCGAACCATCTATCTTTATCTATACAACTATAAAACAAACTCCGGTATAATTACATTCATTATAATTTAAATTAAATTGGTAGAACTTTGAAAACAATCCAAAATAATGCTTCTTTTATTCGTATAATCTAAATTAGATCTAGTGCAAAACAAGGAAAAATGCTGCATGAGTTTAGTCCTTCATTTGACACATTCAACTCTAAAATACAAAATCACCCCGCAACGAAAATCCAAGTCTAAAAATAATCACAATCATCTACAGTCTAGAGAAAACGTCAGCGCTATTGCTAAATGACTCACTTATATTTTTGTATGACACATCAAAAAAATCATTCGATAGACAGGATTTCTTTCTGATGACTAAACGTTATTTAATCGAGAAGCGTCAGCAGTGGTCAATGCGCTGTACTGTATAATATATAGGAACCAAGTTAGGGTAGAGTGGGGTCTGAACCTCGGACCTCTGATTCGTGAGTCCACAACACTAGTCACGGGACCACAACCCGATTCTTAAATTAAACTTAAGACGGTTCGCACCGATCGATTTCTTTTTGAAATGAAATATTTTATTGAAATACGTTCTCTTATACCGAATATTTTATATTCCCTGGACTGGAACCGGCGGCGTAAGACTGGTCATCTCACCTTCGTGCAACAAAAATGATCAAGATACGCTGCGGTTGGTGTACCAATACGGTGGCCAATGCAGTGCCCTATGCACCATTAGGTGCAGAAAAAGAACTACGGTGACAATTGTGTTTTCCCTTTTTTAATTGATTTATCCCAGGCAAACGCAATAACCAGTACACCATGACACTAACCAATCATCACTCCATTTACTTTCGCGGGATACCTGAGAGGAGCCGCTGAATAAATTTCAAATAAATGCAAGATAATATAAAAAACGTCAATCCACCCTAATTTTACCGTGTCGTGTCGATTTGGACGATACGTGCGAAATGAGCCAAACACTCAACCGCGCTATCGGAAACTATTCGGAGAATCGGAGAAACATTCATTCGCAAAAACAAATGGACAACTTAAAATTCACCGTCTGTGCCAACTAATTTAAAATGTTTTCATAAATAACAACAGCGTTATAACAATCTCGAATTTTAATAAAGCAAAACATTTATGTTTTTGCTTTTTAGGCCATAGAAATGTTTTTAAGCCGTTAGGGCCGTTAATTAAGCGGATAGGAAATATATCCAGGAACATTTCTGCACGCTTGACTCAAAATAGACCACTCTGGACTTGTCCCATTTATTATCGCTCAGGTGCGACATAAAAACTTGGCAACAAAATTAATATTAATTTTCGGTAAAAACTACATTAAACATTTCGGTAATATAAAAATTGAATACACCGGAACTCAGAACTTAAGGCTGTAGTAGTTGAACCAAAGCATTCCTCGTAAAAATTAAAATATATAATTCCACAAAAAAAGGGTATACACTAAAATCTTTTAACTGATTATTTTTTCAAAATGATTATTGAACATTGATATAAAGTGTGTTATTGAAGGCATAATATTTATTATACGTAGATTTAAGAAAAATACTGCAAAATGTAATAATGCACTTATTTCTTTTCAAAATAAAAAAATTCGTTACCATATTTACAATTTATTATTTTTAAATAATTTGAACAAATTTAATTTTAACACTAAGTCTTTATATGAGGGTTAATGTACCAAAGTTTGGTCTAAATTTTAAAAGGCGTAATCTGCCGGTCGAAAAGTAATTATATTTTAGTTATAAAAACTTTTAAGCGTATTTTTTTTTAACAGAAATACATTAAAAATATGGTTTTCATCAAAATTTTTTATTTTATTACATAATTTTGAAAAAACAGCGTTTTTAAATGGCTAAATCGTATGATTCCCCTACTTTTTATCAGACTACGGCCTTAAAAAGGCGAAAAATTGGCAATACGTATTATCACATCATAATGAAAATATGAAATCTCGTTAAGTTTTAATTTTTTAAGTTCAAGAATAATTTATGCAAGAGCATTCTTCAGAAGGGTGACAAAATCGATAGTCTGTTCACGAACCTTGGAGAAATTACAAGTTCAAACTATAAATACTTCCATATAATGGAATGTGAAGGTATATAAGTATTCACACACATTTACATCGAATTAGTAAAGCCGATAGCATTTTAGTAAAATCGTCAGACAGATAGTCGCGAAGTGGGGAATAATATCGATTTGTTTTATGAAAATTTATTCCTATACAAAAAAATATTTTTATAAGTTCGCTTACATATATGAAATTGGTAAACCAAATGCGGTGTACTTCGATCATCCGTTACATTAAGGTAAGGTCTTACGCTTCATAGATAAACAATAAAAGACAAATGGTTAGTATAATAAAGCCGCGTCTAGTAACCAATACAGATTTTTTTCATTCGAGTAGATTATTATACATAGGGTATAATGTTGGCATGAGCGTGCCAAATTTATGTGCGTACATTGTCATGATCTGTGGCAATCCAATCAATCCATGAATAAGCAATCGTACTGACCACTCACTGCGTTTACATTAATACCAATTATTATTAAGTCTCCCTTGCACGCCATACATCTCTGGCCGAAAGTCAATAATGTAACATATTACAACGGAGACGGGGAACATTTTAGAGAAGGTAATATGGAAGTCTTGAAATTAACAGGGCTTATGACCTGTTACTGACTGGTCTCTTTAAACACTGTGTAACATTCACCATTTTGCCTATGCTTTTTTTTGCATAGGTTTATATATTTATAATATTATTTTATGGTGAACTAAGAAACACTTCGCTAAAATTATATAATATTTTTTATTTATTCATATTTTTTTCCATTATAAACTATGATTAATGATAAAACTAATGTGACCTCACTGGGGTTACCTGTGTTGAGGACACTTAACAATATACTTTTTTTAAATAATATTTTCTGCATTTTAAAATAAACAAAGAAAACTTAAACAGAGATAATCAACAAAATGTTCAGACAGTTTTAAATACTACGTGTTTAAAATTAATTTATGTACATCTATATTATTTATATTACAAAACGCACAATAAAAGAACAAAACATAACATAAACTACACATTTGTGGAGCAGTCGATTCAATATTTGTTTGGGCGAATGAGACAATCCATTTTACTTCTTCTTTTTATAATACTAGACTACTAATAATTGTCTTTTAATAATGTTTATAACACGTCAGGTTATATTTAAATACGTGTATTAATTCAGTTCGTACATAATCACAATACAGGCACTAGAAAATGAAAGAAATTTACTATCGTAGGTTACGCGGGTTGACAAGCACTGACTTTACAGATTGAGAAGCGACGGTGCTATTGTTTCTCGACACCGGGTGCTTTATGAGCTCTGGGTGGCCAAAACACGTGGCACTTCGGTCAACCGAACTATCTGTATCTAGTACTTGATGTCTCGCACCATATTTAGAAGTCTAATAGCCAGCATTCGTACTGAACTGAGTAGATACTAGGGATCAACTACTGTCATCCGTGTTGATCAAATTATATGTCTGTCCAAAGTACCCGGTTGTACCAAATAAGGTAAGCGACTAGGTAAGCAGAGGTAGACAGTACGGGTGAGAGTCAAGGTGTACCCTAGTAACAAAGAGTTACAAACATGGAATGCAGGCAGGTTAGGCTAAGGGAGCCCTGAGTAGATGTCTTAATCCAGAAAGTACCCAAAAAGATAGGTAAGCAAAATAGTAGAATGACGACCCGGAGTACTCTGACTTCTGGAGCTAGGAATCTGCCTTATAAAGGCCAAAATTAAGGGGGGAGGGGGGTAAACGAGAGTGGCTGACGGAATGTCAGAAGAGTATCGCCTTAGAATGCGATAGAATATGCAAACCCACTGCACATGTTAGAGGAGTCGTCAACATGTAACCATATTGTAAGAAAAGGATAGTGATATGCGAAAAATGTATGGAGATAAGCGGGTGCTATAGGTTTCATACATTTTTAGAATTTGTTAATACCCTTTTCTTCGTAAATATTATTTGCTATTATATTAGTTTTGGGACCACATTTACCATTGTTCTGTCCCCGTTATAGTTTTTCTGTCGGAGTGCCTTCAGCTTCCGAGCCGAAACTTGCCGAGTCACCATTTGGTGTGATACCCCTTTTTTATTACTAATATCTAGGAAGTGATCAGTAATTATTTAGAACTGGCACAGTTTTCTTATGGGCAAGACATTGGCATAATCAAAAAAGAGTCTGTCTATGCCTTTTTTGTGTTCCTTTCTGAGTTTCGGAACAATGAATATTTTACGGGTTGAACATATATACGTTGATTTTTATGAAGTTAAAGGGCTGAAACCTTTATTGACGTGGGTGAGATTCATCTGGCTGAACTATTTCACCAACTAGGCAACGCCTGAACACATTTTACAATGTTTATACTTCTTTTTGGACCAGTTGATTTAATCAACAATATTTCGAGTTTGTCCAAAAAATGTAAAATGTTCTTTATTTATTTATTTGACGGACTTATGCAGTCCATTCTAACGATGGTAAATACAATTTCTTATAATAAATACAGGCACTAATAAAATAAAATACAACTAAATAAAATTAAAGCTAGGACAAAAAAAAAAAAATTACTACCTCAAGACAAGATCCGGTCTATCTTAGTGAATTTTTAAAACTATAAAGACTTACACCAAAAAAATCCAGATCTTGTCTCGAGTTTACACGAGGGACATTGGTGCAAGCAAGCCATAGTTTGTGCTGTGTTGATCGAGGAACAGCACATTATTATTTCGCAACCGGCGGATCGGAACATTGAATGCCACCTGTTCCAGTAACGATGGTACAGCAATTAGGCCATTCAGCAAGTTTCTGTAGATTTGAGATTTTTTACATTGACTCCATTTCTCCGTAAGTGTAATCTCCCCTCTCGAGGCCAATCATCCGTGCTACTTTTCTTAGCAAACGATGTTGCACCGATTCGATATGATTTATCCGGCCTATATTAGAAGGAGGGGAGTTAGGGGGAATTAGGGAGACCAGATCACGGATGCATATTCTAAAAAAGGACGAACAAGTGAGCAATATAATGTTTTAACCGTGAACATATTAGTGAAATCACTAGATGTCCTGCTAACAAAACCCAAGAGTTATCCATCCCTGTTGTAATATGTTGATCTTGAGAACTCCCTAGAGGGTGAAATCCAGTAAATGTCTACAAACATTTGGACAAACTCAAAATAATATTGTAAATTAAACCAACTTTCTATTCACACAAAAAACGGAAGAAATTTTAACTAATAATTATTATGTATAAAAATCCCTCGCCATTTATTTAAAATATTCCCGTTAAATAAACCCTCGCCCTGCTTAATTAGCTCCTCCCAACCTGACAGTACCTAGATTTTTAATTTTTGTAAAATATTTTTGTCATCATCTGTAGATGGAAAGATTTCAGCTTTCTGAAACTATACACGGTTTTTCAGGACTAGACCGCGAAACTTCAGAGGAACATTCCTCATTGTAAGCTATTAAAAAAAAATAAACAAAATTTTCCAAAAAGTCATTAATTATATATTTTTTAATATGATCTCAAAATGGAGTAAATTTATAATTTCTCGGACTAGCATCCCTTCCGCAAACCCCTACCCCTCCCCGACAAAAAAAAATCGCAATACGCACCAGACGCTGACAAGGAATGCGGCTAGGAGAGGGGTAGGGGTTTGTGGGGAGTTTGCAAGTGTTCTTATAACAAAGTGAATTATTTAATTAATTGTTAATCCACAATGTTAATGTCGATTCAATAAAAACTAATATCAATTGCTCTTATTTCATTATCATAGCATTTTTCAAAATATCACTATGATTTGGCAAATAAATTATTTATCTATCGGGCAAACGAGTTGAGATATAAAAACAGTACGCCGTCCGACAAAAAGTAATATTGTACAATTTCACACTGTACAAGATAGCTCCTTCGCTCTCGATGAACGTACTAACGAAACCATACGATATTACACAATGCTAAGATTTACCTACATATTTGAAACGTGTCGATTTATTTCAACAATCGAAACAATGTATTCGGGTGATTATAATAAAATGATTGTGAGTGAGTGACCTACTGCCTATTGTGGCACCGACCATTCGTCACGGGTAGCGCAGTTCATTAAATCATTATTTGTAACGAAAATGCACACCTAAAATGATCATGAGCATTCTTGCAGTTAAAATCAAAATGTTAAACTAAATAACAATTATGGTTAACTCTTAAAATACTGTAAGTGGGGTGGCGATTATAATTTGCTTGAATATTATTTGACCAAATCCGTTGATCTGTGTTAAAATTTGCGGGGAAATAAGAGATGCGTTGCGCGGAGATGGAAAATGCGGAATCGAACAGTATGCGGCTAAACAAACTTCAGTAGACAACAATCCTACCTTTAGGAAGGCAGGAAGGGGAATCAGGGACAGGAATCCGGATGATATCTCCAAGTAGTAGTAGTAGTTCTGGGTAGTTTTTTTCTTTTTTGGTAAACACGGCACTTTTACTTAAGTTATTTGCAAAATATAATGATGAATGTGGCGGAGCGGCGGTCAGATGATGTAAAAATGTTCAGATGCGGGCAGATGATTATAGGACGAGCAGATGCGGGCAGATAAAATTCTAACATGCAGAAGTTGGCAGTAATTATCAAGAAGAAAAAATGTGTAATTGTTGATGTGTTGCTATGGGTATGGAAAATTGTTCCCATAGCAACCGTAGCTACCCATGGCCAAAGAGACGAGGAGAATAACAAACATTGAAAGTTGGGAGATCACAGAATGGGTAGGATAGGTGGACCTTCATCCACCGGTGGTACATCCAGCCACAAACCACTCAATCCCACCAACCACTCGCGCAACCAATAAGGGTTCTTGCAGAGTTTTGCTTTTGACCTAATAAAGGGTTATTACTAGAGCCCTCACAGGGCACTGCAGATTGAACAAACACCTTGCTAGAATGAACCTTTCCGAAACTTCTAGATGTAGGTTCTGCAGTGCAGATGAAGAAACGCCTATACACATTATATGTGAATGTGATGCTTCACATCATAAAAGGAGCCTCATCTTCGGGGGACCACTGGTTAAACCTGAGGATTGGCGTCACGTTCATTCTTCGCGTAGAAAGGATAAATATTTTTTGTATTTAAATCCAGCATAGTTATACAAAATTTGCTTTTCAAATCCGGTGTGAAAATGACAATTTGAAGATTACAAAAAATACAAGTTCATCATTAAAAAAAATAAGAGAGATATATCAAGTCTCGTATCGTATGTAGACTAGTGTGACATCACAGCCACACAAGAGTTTCTATTACTCATCGTCATGTCATACATACTATCATATATATATTTATTTGTTATAGTTTATTTGTATTTTAGCTCTACATAAAATCCCATAGCAAGCACAAGAGTTTTCCTCTCATTGGTGTAGAATTTGGTTTCGTTTTGTTTTTATAATGTACCTTTTGTTTAAAATATTTAAAGTTTTTAAAATTGTATTTGTTAAATAATAACCAATTAAATAAGTTCAGAGTAAAAATTGAATTCGATTTCAAGAGTTTTGTAAGAGTAAAATAAAGCACGTCACAATTGCTTAATTTTACATTCTTTTTATCTCTTTATTTAGCGCTATTTTAAAAAATTTCTACAATATCATAATTTGATCGATAACTAATTTTTTAAGCAATAAAACTTTCTATAATAGAACTGCGTCTGCATAGGTACTGCGTCTGCGTAGAACACAGACAACATAGACCCTTTGTACAAAACATAAAAAAATAACATTTTTCTCTCGGCGTAAATTCTATTCAAATTTTCAAGAGTGGGAAAAGTACTTATAAAATAAAAGAATTTCAATATGAAAGACTTTTACAATATTATATTGTTTGTGGCATATTCGCGTCACTCACTCCACAATTTTAGCAGCAAAACAATAAGGTAAATTAGCAAACTTTTTATGCAATCAAATTATACGCAGACAATAAGTATGTATATACAAATATATATTGTATTAACGCAAACATAGTGAATTGTTCATCAGACAATTAATTAGTATTACTGACGAGTTGTACCAGCTTATGATAAACATTACAATCTACATACATTGTAATTTATTTTAAAAATTAAACAAAGTTTTTCTCCATAAAATCCATTTCTCGCAAAGTTCATATTTTCAGGCATCTCATAATGCATACAATATATTCAATACTTTATACAAAAAGCACGATTAATTCGTTGGCCAAATACAATCAAAGAAACGTTAATTGGTTAGGTATTTCTCACAAACTCTTAAATCACTCGAAAGAGTTTTATTGGGAACTAGGAATCATCAACAAGTGATAATGCCAAAAATAACTTTAATGAGATTGTTTTTCTTAAAAGACCTATCATAAGACGGAGAAGAAAAGAAAAGTCTTCAGGTAAATTTGGGGCCTTACTTATTTTTTACAAAATTCACAATTTTTTTATTAACTTTTGTGAACCGACGTTACATTTTTTTCACAAACTCTATCCTAATAAAATCCCTAACGGGCTGTATGCTTTTCTAATTTATTTATTTATCGACAAGACATTTCGGAAAACATTGCAGCGTCCATATTCTGTCCAAAATCCATTTCAGCAAATGTAGGAGGTATAACTTAACGTTGTTATTTATTCGAACTGTATTCATTAAAAAAAACATGGTGCCAATATAAAATTAAATTGAGTTCATAATTACAAAATATGTAGGTAGAATTTTCAACAATTATGAAAGATGTTTCTACAATAGGTCTGTTTCAATCACGCCTGAATAAACATATCCTTTCTCTTCCTTAATCTCTCCTCTTTCCGGCACCCTTAAATTTTCTTTTCCAATGAGGAAGTTCAATTGTTTTTTTTATTTGTCGATAGACTATTAAACTAAGCCAAAAAACATGTATTATAATTGTTATGTATCGTATTATCAGCGCTATTTAAGTTTTGTATTTCTAAAAATAAGTCCGCGTGTGACGTCTCAAGTTCTCTTCCGCTTCTTCTCGGTCAGTTCTGCAGATTGGTCCGTTGACGGTTAGTTAATCTTCCACAACTCTCCTATCATCGGTTGATTCGTATGAACTAGTGGCATCGATCAAAGTAGTTCGTTTTAGTTAAAATATTTTTTAATATATTTTTGGTATATTTCCATGAAAACTATGCTGTATAATTTAATGCTTTAATTTTACCGCGCATAAGAAAACATTGTTCGTATCCAATTTTTTTTTAAAAATATTTTTTATAAGTTTTATTTTGATTCTTATCAGCATGAGATTAGCAGTCTCAATCCTGAGTCTTGGTTTGCAGCAAAGTCCTGCATCTCGTCCTCCAATGGTATTTTCTGCAGCCCTTTTTGGATCGACATATGAGGCGCAGTTTAAATCTTCGCACACTTGCTCTAAATATTCCCGTCGGGGGCGCCCTCTATAATTTGTCCCCTCAGCCATTCCCTCTATGATGTCGTGCAGGAGACCCTTATGGCGCATAATGTGGCCGATCCATCGGGCTCGCCTCTCTGAGATGGTTTTGATTAGGTGCCTACCTTCTTCGATTCTGTTGAGAACCTCGTCATTAGTGATGTGCTCTCTCCAGCAAATTGCTAATATGTCTTATGTGTGCTGTATTAAATACATCGTATACATGTTTAATTTACACCTTAACCCATTCATGACGAGAGCTCCCTATTTTTTTATATATTAAAAAAATATATATTTACGTAATTATAATTAACTTAAATATTTAAATTTTTGGGGCCATTTTCAACGAGTTGTAAATAACTAACTTTTGGAAAATGGGAATCAAGTCGCGGTAGAGCGGGGTTCGAACATCGGACCTCCGATCCACGAGTCCGCAACACTCGCCACGGGACCACTCGACCCGGTTGATTCCGACGAAGCGGAAGGCGGAGTTAATATATTAAAATTGAAAACAATTTATTTATGTTTGTATCGATTTTATTTTAGTTTTTCTTTCATACGTTTTGAAACTGAAATTACACGAATAACACCTTTTATTTTATTGGTTGGATGAAATTTCCAATTGGCAAAAAGCCAGCCATTCAGCAAATAAAAAAAACAGATTAGGTAGGTAGTGTAGATACCTAGAAACAAAAACATTTAATATATTATTATATAAGTAAAAAAAAAGTATAATCGAAATAATATGGATACACATTCCACAATAACCCAAATAAATCGATCGAAGCTTAACTGAACGAAGAAATACAATGTTTTGAATAATATTGACGCCAATGTGCTTCTGAAAATATTTAGATTTACATATTTTACGGAAACCAAAATATTATTATCGCTGTGGTATTTTGTGAAACAAACATAACTGATTATAAAATGTTTATCAACATTTTTAAGTATTTACACGATTTACATTTACCCAAAAATATTGCTTTTGCAATGTCAATTATTAAGCATGCATCACAACATTAATGTACTGAAGATTTTAAATCAAAATGCCGTGATCCATTAAAAAACACCTTGATCTATATGTTTCAGGGTGGTAGAAATAAAATTAAAAACTGCATTGGTAGTACTATATTGTTTTGTGTGTTTCCTAAACGAATTGATAGTATTTTTATCATTAAAAATAATCAACATAACCACAATAAATCTTACCACAAACAAATCTCGTGAATCAATAATAACCAACAAAGTTGTTTGTGTATTTCTTCATGATTTTTTAAAAACAAGAACTCACCAATACGTCGTATCACCGTAGAGGTAGACAGAGATGATAAAACGCCATATCTATCTGCCTTTGCATACAGACCTCGCTTGCTCTACATTCGTACATCTTCTCATGCACGCACGCCGATTATTCCTACTATTCACATGTCCAGGTTTGATCATGCCATATCTTTCTCGGTCTCTCTCGTTTTCTGCATCCATCAACATTCGCATAGTAGATCATTTTAACCGTTCTTTCGCTGTCCATTCGCTCTACATGTCCAAACCAACGCAGCACCCCTTTCTTGATTTTGCCGATAATGTCTCATTGTTACATAGTGCACGGATGTCAGCATTTGTACACCTATCATACGTCGTTTTATACCTGAGAGATCGCATTTTGACACCATTTAACCTACGTTCATTTTTTTTTTCAATTTCATGCTTCGCTTCCGTACATCAGGGTCGGCACCAGAACTCCACGAAACGCACCCAGGAAATATATTTTTAAAAAAAACTTAATTTTAAGAAATTTAGGGGTTGGATAAGGAATATACATTATATTATGTTTGCCTAAACGCTTGTAGACAAGGACTTTCCTGAAAATGCCTATTTAGACGTCCATATTCCCTTCTCAAAAATGTTCTCTGTCGTAATATTTTAGTAAAAAATTTCAGAAGAAATTCACAACAATTAGATTTTTTTTAGACAAGGACTTCCATAGCTAAATTGACTTGCATAGCTAAATGCAAAATATTTTTTTAATTTTCTAGCGTATCAAGTATAAACTTACAAATGGTCAAACAATCGAGAGAGTGACTAGCTTTAAATACCCCGGCAGTCAAATCACTTCTAATCTGGATCCGGATAGGGAAATTAGATGCAGAATAGAGATACCACGAGCAGCATTCAATGGCATGAAATCATTCTTCTGCAGTGATAGTCTTCATTTAAAACTGAGACAGAGGATGGTCAAGTGCTATGTGCGGTCAATACTGCTCTACGGGGTTGAAACATGGATTCTCAAGGTGAACTCCATGAACCGATTAGAGGCTTTTGAAATGTGTCTTCACCGGAGAATGCTGAGAATTCCGTGGACAGACTTAGTGAAAACTCGCATATCTGGGCCATATCATGCGCGGACGCTATTACAGTTGGCACAGGACCGAATCGCCTGCTCTAGAGTGATCGCCAACGTCGGGGAGACCTGATATGGCACAGAAAGAAGAAGAATCGTCCGTGGGGCAATACTTAAGACGTTTGCTTCACGCGTGTGTTCCGGGTTCGATTCTCGGTGAGATCACGATAATTCATTGATTGGATCTTGACATGTTTTTATTTGTGATGACATTTGTCATTTCACAGGTAAATTGAAAATAAAACGACTCGAGGTTGAATTTGAGGTATGTACAGTATCATATTCATTTGTGAGAAAGGCACAGTTTATTAATGCTACCGAGTGGCAACAGTAAATTATATAACAAACAATATTATAACATTACGTTGCAAAAATATGATGTATTTATCATTCGCAGTCCACTTATTGTTACGTATACCAGTTTTAGAAAGTAAAAATGGAAGAAAAAACTACGTAACTGATTTTATAGGTGGGTCACGGACATTTCTAGATTCGCTACTAAATAATGTCCGCAAAACTAAGCGGGTTACCTACTCTAAATTGATCATTGATTGATTTGGTGTTTATTTTGTAGAACTCCATATTTAAACTTATAATTAGAAATCAAACACTGATCAGTAGACTCAAATCAGTGTTTGATTTCGAATTATAAGTCTAAATTAATCAGTTGAATCATATTTACGGTGGATAAAATATGATTGCATTATATTTTCGATACAGTGATTTTTTTATTTTCCGTAAAATCAAGTAAAGACACGTTGATATAAAATAAGTTTTACGTTTATTTATTTACATATACGCCCAATGGACATATGTATACATAGAAAATTATTATAAAAGAAAGTAAAAATACACAATGGTGTATAGTCTACTGACTTGGTGGGAAGCGGGAGAGAGGTGTTTATAATTGAATTTAACTCAGTGATCGCATGAAAGAAGACAACTTGTTATCAAAGAAATCACCCCAGTAGCTCAATCACAAATAACTATCGACGTGCTTAAAACATGCTAAGCATTTGAGCGATCACAATGAACAATAATAAATATGCTTAAGTTATCGCAGTCATTAGTGAACGCGTGTGTAATCTCTAAGTCAACGCTCGTGTCGGTTTGTTTTTTGTTTTCCTCGTAAAAAAAATATAGTTCATTGGCGAAAAATCAGGGTTTACTATAAAAAATAATACAATATTTTGCATTTGCAAAATAGTAAGGAGTATCTAATACAAAAAAGTAGAAATTAAATTACAATTACTATAACGACTACTTTTCTTGACATTTGGCTTGCAAATTGCCGGCTAAATGCAATAAGTAGCATGATAAATAATAAATAAGTAAATAAAAATAGCCGTTTTAGAATATTTTCCATATTTACACCGGTTAAATTAAAATATGTGATTGCGCAGCAGGATTATACGTCGCGAAACATAAATATTTTGACATTTAATATTAGGTGTTCACGGATGTTCCATTATGCTCGCGAATACGATAAACGACAGGCGCCGTGGCGCAGTTAGTTAGACGGCCAACTGTGAAACTGGCGTCGCGGGTTCGATTCCGGCCAGTTGCAAGAAAAAAAATCCAAGAAAGATTTTTTTCTCAATTGGTCTGGGTATTGTGGCGTATTTTTCGTTACCTCCTTTCATATCCCCTCTATCTCACCTGCCTTCCACTGCTGACAAGCCTCAAAATGGAGAATTAGCGGGTTATTCCTTTAAAAACAAAAAACCATGGTGAGAAATTGTTATCACGTCGCTTATTAGCAAGTCGATAGTTATTTGTGATTGAGCACCAGTTATGTTTGTTGGCAGACCTAAGAGTGAAAACCATAGTTAGATCTATGGTTATCGCGTTATCGGTATAAAAGAGTAACTCGGTAGTCAGACCATCTGTATTTTTGTCTATGTTTAAGTTTTCAAAAGTTTTTATTAATATTTCAGTAAATACTCGCAGAAAAAAGGAAAAAAAATAAGCGTCATTAAGAATGGCAATTTATTATTGAAAAACAACACTAAAATATTTTAGTTTGTGGATTAAAGTCTTGAAATTGAGACGTATTTCAGCTCTGCTGATCATTTTTGAAAATTACAGATGGTGCCTTCTGCCATCTGACTACCGAACTTTTGTCTGAGGTTTCTAGTTGGGATATTTAATTTTATCGAGCCCAGTAGTTCAGGTGCATCAAAGGGTGAGTTGAGAATTTTAAATAGGACAAGAAGGTCGGATTTATTTTGACGATCTTAAAGAGAAGATATATTTAAGCAAGTTTCTAACTCATTATACGTATATTGGTCTCTGGATAAGTCCAACCTCCGGCCTATCTTTCTTAAAAATCTATGTTGACCGATTCAACATTTTTGATGTGAACATCGTAATATGGAGACCAGATATAAGAGGAATACTCTAGGTGCGGGCGAACTAGGGAACGGAAGAGTGTTTTAAGGATATTGATATTTTTGAAGTCAGTTGTGCTTATGTTTATAAATCCAATGAGTTTTAAGGATTTATTGATAACATGTTCAATATGAATCGTAAAATATAGTTTAGTGCCATAATTTAAATCATTAAGATGATGACTGTACATATGAGATTTATGAATTCACGTTGTTGTATTTTTTTGTTAAAAATTAAGTTATTTTGTAATACTTCAATTTCATAAACTGGGATTTCAATTTAATATGTGTTTTAGGAAATTAAAAAATGAAAACGAGCGGCTCCTATTACTATGAATAATCTAAGATCAATTAAAATAATTTATTTAATTAAATAATTTACTTGATATAAGTTGCCTTCGTTGTCCTTTTCACTGCGAGTTTGGTAGTTAGTATGGAAGGCAAAGTCGACATTAATAACAAATATTCCATTATCGTATGAGAAATTCAGAGTCGTCTACTGAATTATTAAATCCGTCGCAAGCTATTTCGGATAACAGCCAGGCAAAGATGGAGTTCGACTACCCCGGAAAGTAATATAACAACATGTACTGAACATTATTTGTAACATTGGGAACATGTAGAATATTATCGTTTTGAATACCCCGCGACTGGTATATGTGTTGTTTTTAAAGGTCCAAATATGGTATTGAATAGAAATCTACAAAATCATTATAAATAATATGTATCGAGATCTCACCTGGAATCAAACCCACATCTCCGACTTCCGGCAAACGGCTTAGCACTTTAGTAATAAAATTAACCGTATTACGCAATTTTATCAAACAATAGACACGCAGAACTCCGGCTAATTTGCCTATCGCTGTGTTCTATAGTTTCTGAAGTAGGAGAGATTTTTAAAATCATTCGCTGTCTGTGTACCGACCACTTTCCCTAAGAAAATGTTCCACAATAGGGTATTTTCACAAATCGATGATAATGTTGATAATATGTTTAATATTTAGAGCTGATTTTTACGATGATAATCATAAAATTACCAATGCATAAAAAAATATTTTACAAACAAACCATCACGCCGTTCCCCCGTATGGATAGGCAGAGGATATAACGCCAAATCACTCTATCTTGGCATACAGACCTCGCTTCCTCTACATTCATGCATCTTCTCATGCACGCACGCCGATTATTCCTACTTTTGACATGTCCACCTTCAAGTATTTGATGGACTCGATCGTGCCATGTCTTTTCGGTCTTCCTCGTTTTCTGCATCCATAAACATTCGCATCGTAGATCCTTTTAGCCGTTCTTTCGCTGTCCACTCGCTCTACATGTCCAAACCAACGCAGCACACCTTTCTTGATTCTGTCGATAATGCATGCGGCCTTACACACTTCACGGATCTCGACATTTGTGCACCTATCATACATCGTTTTACCACACATACGCCTAAGGGATCGCATTTCGACAGCATTTAACCTACTTTCATCATCATTTTTCCAATTCCATACTTTGCTCCCATGCATTAGAGTGGGCACTAGAGCTCCGTTGTGAACTGCTAGTTTAGCCTCCCGCGATAAACATTTGTTTGCCAAAGTACATTTCGGTGCACCGTTCACCCTGTTCCCGGCACTTACCCTCCTTTCAATATCTCAAAATATTTTTAATTAATGTTTTTCTGGTTCAAGTTTTAAAGCACATACAAAACGGCTCGCATTTGACGTCGCGCGTCATTTTGACGTCACACCTCGTGTCCGCCGAGTGCACTTTTATTAAACATCGCGTTTAAGTATATTATTGATTGAATCGGCATTAACTTTGTGAAATAACGTGATTAAATATATAATCAATAAACCACTTTGTTCTTAGACCACTTTAGTTTATTTAAAGCACTGCTAGTTTCAAAAGGCACAGATCCTTCCATCTGCACACAACACCTGTAGACGGAATGATTTGTGCCTTCCGAAACAGGTGTTGTGTGTAGATAGAAGGACGCATTGACGCGTCAACCACAACCATAATACAAGATACTCTAATAGGGATTTGATACTAAGTGAAGGGGTCAACACTGTTCTGGTATCGAGACAACACTATTACGTAGGCAAAAAGGTCCATAACCTTTTGCCAGAATCGTGGAACGACGGGAGTGTTGTCAAGTTACAGGTGTCTTACTAGATGTCGAAAATAAAATATGAAAATAAAGAATAATTTAAAAAATATATATATACAGATGGTAACCATGAAGTTTCGCAATATAAATAAATTGTCTATGTTTTTATGAATGTACGTATGTGTATGCGCATGGGTGTATCTACTTGTGTGTGTATGTACATGTGTATATATGTGTGTGTGTATATATATGTGTATATATGTGTGTAGTGTGTATGTATATGTATCAAAATGTGTATACGAGTAAGTTTATATTTAACAATGTTTGATTATGTCCAAATGCTTGCAGACCGGCTGGACCTCCTCCCTAGGGAGCTGTTCATATTTAAATTCATTTCAACAGAGGGAAAAAAAATCCCTTCTCAATTTTTTTTCCCTCTCTGTTGAAATGAATTTAAACTTTATATTTTATTAATCTGTGCTCTCTATTAATTTGTTGACTATTATCATATATTATTCCGGGTTCGATTCCCGGTGAGAACGCAAAAATTAAAATGTGATTTTTCTCAAGCCTGGGTGTTCTGTGATGTAATTCACCACTGTAATTGGGCCTCCTGGCCTGTTGTAGTGCAAAAATAAAATAAAATAAATAAATAATGTAATTGCCTAGCTTGGAACGGGGTATGTACCCTTGTTCGCTGGGCAAAGTGAACGTAAACTTGTATTTTTTATAAAAGGTGTAAATAAATAAATTTTAAAAAAAGTGCCGCTTGTCCCATAGAGCGTGACATCTCTTTTTTAAGTGATTTAAAATATGCTTTTTTTAAACCTTTGTAAAAATATTAGCCGACGTCACATGGAACAAAATAATGATTTTTAAAAACGTGATCATATTCCACCTCTCTACTCTACTGGACAGAAAATGCTTTCTGAGGTTGGCCAAAAAAAGTTACCGAGACGACAACTGCGGTCACGTATATGTGTGGTTGGTCAAAACGATTTTTTTCTGCTTTGAAGTTGCAGTAATCTTTCAGTATTACGGCCATTACTGGATATTAAACTATTGTTCGCGTAACTTTAGAGTGTAACTCCATAACAAACTACCGTATAACAAAACAAAGCCTTTTATTTTTTTAATTATCTTCAAGTCTTATGCATAAGACTTGAAATTAAGAAAAAGACGGAATTTTTAGAAATATTTCAATAAATAAAACTAAAATTTTTATCCACTTTAAATTTATTATCTCAATTTACAAATTTAAAAAATGCAAGATTTTAACTCGTGAATTATTTTGAAGAAAAAAAAACAACACACGAGTGTAAATTCGATGTTAAATTAATTAAAAGTACTAACATGTAAGCAAATAATATTTTACAATACGATGATATTTATGCGTATTATTAATTCTAAAAAAAAAACAGAATGATAGGAAAAAATATCAAAACAAACATGAACATGATCACGATACCAGAGAAAAGGTAAAAATCAGACTCCCTCCGCCAAAAAAGGCGAAGTCGCAAAATTCAGTTTTATATAGCACAGTAAAAAAATATTATCATCATCATTCCTTGCGTCCTCCCAAGTCAGATTCTTGTCCCGAAGTTCCGACAAAAATTGCCAAAGAACAGTCAGCAGTGGATGTCCAGGACGCCGAGAACGTGACGCCTTTTAAAGTAGGCAAACGTGGTTAAGGCTCTGAAGAGGCATCCGCAGTATATGGCCTAGACAACAGTATCGCCTCCGCTTGACGACAGTTGTCACCGGAGTTTGCTGCGTCCGTTCCTTCCTCACAAAGTTAAACCACCGCACAACCGAGATTCCTCTGAGACACCTATTCTCAAAACTCAGAATTTTGCTGTTTTAAACTATTTATAAATTAAATATATGTACATTAGGGTGGCTGATATTTTTTTTCCGAATTTTGAAATGAAAGGGGTCTAAAAATTTGCCTTCTAGATTACTGGAAATGCAAAAAATATCAAATAAAATACTTGATACTACTTTTAGGCCTAAACCAGAGCTTGAAGTTTTCGAAAAAGTACATTTTTTGCGCTAAACCAGCTGCCATTTCGTATTTAAGTAAGAAAATCAGTCCAATTAAATTTTATAATGTGCATTAAACCTTATTAAATAAGCATCTAAGGGCGTGAGTTGCACTTTGTTTTGTAATAAATGAGTAGCAGTGTTTTAATGAGCAATTGTTTACGTCAATTTTAACCAGGCGCCCAACGGAATCAGTTGAGCGGAGTGTTAACTTTTTGCATTTCGTTAGTTTTAAAACGTGTACGAATCTGTAATGTGATTAAGTTATGTCTTACACTTATTTGTTTATAAATTTGTATAAACCACATAATTTTTTTATTTTTTTTTAATTACACTTCGACCGGTTTCGAGGTTACTACCTCATCGTCAGGAATTTGACTAACTTATAATTACACGCGTTGCTATTTATATAATAAAATATTGTATGAAAGAGACAGAAAATTGAAAGAAAGAGAGAGAAAAAAAAAGAAAAAAAATTAAGTGGTTTATACAAATTTATAAACAAATAAGTGTAAAATGTCATACCACAAAGTGAAAAATGTTTTTGATAGCAATAATAAGTTATGTCTTAACTAACAAAAAATATTTTTATCAATACAAAGAATTGACTAAAAATTCAGACAGATATAAAACTTCAAACCTCGGTTAAGGGCCAAAAGTAGTATGGAATATTATTTTTAATAAATTTTACGTTCAATGTGATCCAAAATACAACTTTTTAGACCCTCTTTTCTTTGATGTCTAAAAACATTAAAAAACTTCATACACCATCGGCCCAGTGTAATGCACGTTGTTATTATTAGAGCACACATAAGAATATGTTTATGTGGGGCCCCCTATTTCTAGATTCAAAATAAAATATAATATATTATTATGATATCTCGCTTTTCAAATGACGAACGCAATAGTTATCAAGAAAATCCCACACAAATGCAGCACCATATACCTGGATACTAGATTGTATTAGATGCAGGTGAGATATAGCGATGTTCAGTTTAATTGAAGATAACAAATTAATTATGTATATGACTCAGCCGAGGAATTGAAGAGAAGACAATCAATATTGTAGGTGCGTAAAACGAGTTTCTCGTTATTGGCAAGATCGTGTAACGGCAGTATACGGTACAAGCCGAGTGAGACGTATTTAACCCTCGACGAAGATAAATATGAAATAGTAATGAACTTACTAAGTATTAGACCGAAGTAATTAGGTATAATTAATGTCGAAATAACACCGTCATTATGTTTATTATACCGAGTGGTGTAAGTAGATAATATTGCATCCACTTAGATTAAATTAGTACGTCATTCAGTTACAAAATAAAGCCGGCCATGACAGATAGATACCAATTTGTAGATTAAGAGGCTTACGCAATACGCAATTTACAAGAAGTTGGGATAATAACAGTTGCCGCTGAGTGCACTTAAAGGTACGTAATTAGGTACTATATCCACGTGTAAAACTGACACTTTGGGTAATGGTCTCTGATGGTCGGAATATACTAACTTAAACCCAATCATTGAGGGCGCTTATTTATATTTTAAATAGGCATCTGCGATAAAAAGTGCCCACTTCAAGGCGATTATAAACTCCAATAAATCCCAATTCAAGCAAAAAATGCTCGCTTGAACTTGATTTTTATATAACTTTTGACAATTACCAAGACGGTATACTTAACGATCGTCAATATGTATCTACTGCACGATTACAAGGCCGCTCTCGATACGTACACTTAGAAAGATAGTAGAACAGATGGAAAAAATATAATAACTAAATTTATTTTTTACGGTGGTAACATGTTACGGCTAGATGCTCTTGTATGTTAATAGGGCAGCATCTAGTCAGTCTAGCCACTGCATCTAGCCGCTCGTTTTCAAAACTGACAGTTATGTCGGAATTAAATTCGACTTCAAAATCGGCTCATTTCTCTCTCATATTTTTGAAAGGCTTTTAAGAAAAAAAATGCCAACCTCAGAGCGATAAAAAATTAAACAAATCGTAATTAAAGGAAAAATTGCTAAGTGGAATAAATTTTTTGTCACTTTTAATGCAAACGTATCGAGGGGTTCTAGACCCGTCGGTATAAACCGATGTACTTACATCAAAACTTGAAGGTGGGGGGTCGGTAGTGTATCTTCGTAATCGCTCGAGAGAATTTATCTTCAACTATACCGTCATGGTGAAGATATGACGTCCTTAGATTCTCATCATAATCGAGGCCAAGGATATGTGGGTATGCAGATGAATGTAGATATGTGGCTATTACGAACAACACTCTGCTACAAATGCATAAAATAGCAACTATCTGATACTAAAGTAAAACTCCGCATATTGTTGTAGTGGTTAAAGAATTCGTGGTTATGTGGTACAATACAAACTCTACATGAGGTACGTTTGAAAACCATCTCTGCTTTCTCCTCATTTGTCATGTAAAAATTATTCTTAATCTCGCAATTTTCGTAATGTGTCAGGTAGAAAGCGACTTCTGACCGGACTGACTAAATAACAACCATGATTTTTAATTTCTTTTTCTTCGACAAATAATTTTAGTTAATGGTATAACAATGCATTACAAATGAAGCCACTGCGGGAAGATATATAGACTTTTTCAGGACCCGAGTGATATTTTTTTTTTAAACACTACAACGAACTACCTTACTACTTGAAAACTTTTACTGGAGACAAATTTAAAATCAATCTGAAAAAGCACATGATGACTGAACTAACTAGACTAGACGAGACAATATTAAATTTCTAATGTAACCCTAACGGGTTTTTTAAAATTGTAAATAAATAAAAAATAAAAAATATTATGAATTAACGCTAGACCCGTAAAAAATAACTGCTGGGCAAAAAAACGTATTGGAAAAAAGGTTTGTACGTATAAGCGAAGCAATAAATAACAGGAACAAGTAAAAAAAAAACATGCCGATTTACAAATTACTATCAATACACAGTAAAACTCAAATTAATCGGATTGACGAGTGCCAGATTTGATTACTTTTGAAATAATGTGTTAAATGTATTATTAATTGTGTATTAAATGTAAATAATGTAAGCAATAGACACCATAAGAAATATAATGATTTTACTGTTGCGTTTTCCTAACTTATTATTTATTTGTTTTTTATTTTTAAAATTTGATTTGTGTTATTATTGCATTTATTGTTTGTTTTTGGGCAGCCTGTAAGAAATTTCTAGGGGCAATAAGTCCGCCATTTAACCGTGCATACCGAAGATTTATTCTTTTGTATTCATCACATTGTATACTTATATAATAATAATTAATAAACGTTTATTCTTTTATTATGAATACAGCGAGTTTGAATCACGTTAAAAACATACTTGAATATATCCAGCAACGTCAATTGCGCAACTTAATTCAAATTAAAAACTTCTTTATTTTTTATTTCCTGATAACAATCAGGATATTTGGAAATCCGGATGGCAGGAGTTCGGATAAACTAAGTTCTTAGACAGGATTATTAATGTTTTTTTTTTGTTTATCGCCTCACGTCTGAACGTCCGATTTTTAAAATTATTTTATTTACGTCGTAGTAGTTTTATAAAGAAGTTAGGGGCGCTTTGAGCATTCCTTATTGTACAATGCCTCGATTATGAACGCTATCTTCATCTGTATATATCGAGACGGTATACTTAACTTCTGTACTATCTGTATCTTACCTCGGTATGTTCTACCTACTAGTCATATCGACATCATATGATGGAAACAAGCCAATGGAATGACCGCAAATAATTAGTCCGCGTTCCTTACGTCATTAACATTTAAAATCGTTGTCATTTATATTTTAAATAGGCTTCTGTAATAAAAAGTGCTCACTTCAAAGCGATTATAATCTCCAATAAATCCCAATTCAAGCAAAAAATGCTCGCTTGAACATGAATTTCACATGACTTTTGGAAATCACCGAGACGGTACGCTTAACGATCGTCTGTATGTATCTACCGATCGACTACAAAGCCGGCTCCTATAACGTCTCGATACATACACTCGGAAAGATAGTAAAACAGATGGAAAAAAATTAATAACGAAATTATTTTTTTAGAGTGGTAACTTTCTGACGCATATAATCTGTGTCTGACGCCTAGATACTCTTATTTGTTAATAGGACAGAACCTAGCGACATTATTTTCACATCTAGGCGTTAGTTTTATTAAAGTGACAGTTATGTCTGAATTTAATTCGACTTCAAAACTGACTTATTTCTCTATCATATAAGCTTTTAAGAAAAAGTGCCAACCTCAAAACGATTAAAATTTTTAATAAATCATAATTAAAGGAAAAATAGCTCTGTGGAACAAAATTTTTGACACTTTTAATGCGTAGATAAACGTATCGAGGGGCTCTAGACCCTTCGGTATAAAACGATGTACTGACATCAAAACTTGATGGGGGGGGGGAGGAACCGGTACTCTACCGTACTCTACCTTTGTAGTCGGTCAGGAGACTTTTATCTTTAACTTAGACGTCATACTGAAGCTATGTCATTTTAAAGCGTAAATATGTGTACTGTGACGTACGCTTCCCCTTGATTCATATCGATGTACCTACCCAAAACTTGAAGGTGGGGGATATACTACCAACCCCGGTAGTATAGCTTTATAATCGCTAGAGGGAATTTATCTATAAGGTAAAGGTATGACGTCTTTTTTTTTTCCATCATAATCGAGGCCCAGGTCTTGGGTTCTTTTGTTGTAATTATTTACTGTTACTGTTTAGACAGTAGGTATAAATTCTATCCTCATAGAACCACCGAGTTTACGCTTATGAAAAGTAGGAGTACAAAATAAATTTACAGAGGTGTACAATGCGAATACTACGTTAGCAATATGTTTTATATAATAGAATAACGTTATTACGTTCGCAGAATACAATGGACGAAAGCAAAATAAACATATTAAATGTGGAAGTACCATTCGCCGCTTCTCTTCCACATTTCACATAAGCCTATTTTTTACATCGCGTAAACTACGTATTACGCTCGAGCGGCGCACCGCGAGCACTGGTGCTCGAAAACAATATAAAAGCAGAAAAATCCGGAAGAATTCCATTCAAATCGATTGATACATCGATTTGTGAATGTTTGTACCAAGAAAATGAATAATTGGTCACCTTGCCAACGAATCAAACTCTATAGATTAAATTACCTATAAATAAGGGAAGTGTTAACTGTTATATAATACGTGGTTTGTCTGAAAAGTACTGTCAGTGATTTTCAATTGTATTTATTCATATAAAAGGCTATAAAAAATGGATAGTGAAGCTAGGTAGAAGTCAAATGGATTGTCTCACTTGCCCAAACCAATATTGAACCAACTGCTCCACAAATGTATAGCTTATGTTATGATTTTGTTCTTTCATTGTGCGTTTTGTAATATAAATAATAAAGATGTATATGAATTAATTAGAATCACAAAGACGTCGTGTCTAAAACTGCCTGAACATTTTGTTTATTATCTTTGTTTATTAAGTCTTCTCTGTTTATTCTTGAGTGTAAAAATATTTTTAAAATGTATATTGTTAAGTGTCCTCGGCACGGGTAACCCCAGTGAGGTCACATTATTTTTTATTATTAATTTTAGTTTATAATGGAAAAAAAATATGAATAAATATATGGCTTCTGGTTTAAGGTGACATCTTGTTTTCTGTGTGATTCACCTTCTCGAGTTTAAATCGTATATATGCTTCCTTGTCAAACCCATTTTGACAAGAGAGAGCCGCGTTCCAGTAACGACGTGTTTTATCGACTTTGCGCCACATTTCAAAATAAATCATTGGAATATTTTGTTATATTTTTTTAGGACATGGTACCCACTTAGTCAGTAACATGACAATGTTAGTAATGAAAGGTAAAAAATGTTACTATATACATAGGTGTATAAGTACTTTAAATAATATAAAGAATATACATTATAAAATGTAAGTACTTTAAAACTGTTCGGTAAAATAAATGGATACATTAAGCTTAATAAAAAAAATCTAACGTTTTTTGCGCTAAGCTGTTAAGCCTTTCCTCAATGAAACCAAGTATTCTACGGGGAAGAGGATTAAAATATTGACTCTAAATGGAAAAAATACGGAATAATATTTAGAAAACATGTGTAGACCTACACGTATTGTATTGTATTCCGTTAACAAAAGAAACATTAAAAAATTCTCGTGATGTACCAACATACTACGTACAATGTCTGAAGAATAAAAAGCAAATTTGCCATCAAATACGGAAGAGAAAATTTGACGACAATTAGGTCATTGTTTCGCTAGTTGTTCGTTCAAGCATTTACAATAATACACTTCGGAATATTAAAACAGGTTGACAATTTAATACACTTACTTTGATAGACCGATAACCGGTCCAACGAAAAACCATACCAGTCTGACGATCTCGCGACGGCGAAAAAAACGGCTATTGGTCGATGAAATTTAGCGGATTAACAACTGTCAATCAGCTCATCATCATCATAGTCAGCCCACTTTGGTCCACTGAAGGACGTAGGCTTAGGGTCTATGGCTAATAGAATCGCCCATACGGAAAAAAATCAGATTGATAATTATTGACCACGAAGTTAGCTACAGTTTACATCAACACAACGGGCCGTAGGTACTCGGGTCGAGAATTGCGAGTGCACACCGAAACAGTCTGTTAGACGTTTCTTGTTAAAAACCGAACTTAAAAGCAAATCAAAGCTTTGGAACGCTTTTGTCCTATGCAATAGAGCTAAAGAGCTTCTCTAGTAAATTATACTACTATTATTTATGTTTAAAGCATTAACTCTGTGGTCAAATATTTTAACTAATGTTAGTAAATATTAGTATTTAAACACTTAATGACTTTTTAGTCTACCGGTTTCGAGACATACCCGTCTCTTCGTCAGGACACTCACTTTTTATATGTAAAAAAATACCACAACTAAAATTTCAAAATTCTTACCAAAAAATATGAAACCTGCATTCTACACTAAAAATAATATTGGAAAATTACTGATAAATTGTAAAGATAAAAGTGATATATTTGACAACTTGGGAGTTTATTTCATAGTTCCTGGACTGGCACCTGAAGCTTAAGACTGATCACCTTACCTTTATATACCTATGCAGTGCCCTATGCACCATTAGGTGCGGAAAGAGACCGATGATGAAATACTGCTATCGATAGACAAACCAATATACTTATCTAAGTAGTCAACTGAAATTCTCTCATAAAATAAATTTCATATTTATGTTTTATGATATTTTATCGATAGAACATTTGGCAACGAGTTTGCAACGATAACAAATCGGAAAAGTTTATAGATAATATATGTATTTGAATTTTCTTACGGAAAACTTTGGTCGACTATATCGGTTCGTTTAATTGATAGCCATTCGTAATTGCACGATGGCGGTTGATCTGATTTTAAAGATTTAAAAAACATATTAATATTATTATTATTATTATTACATTTTATTTTTATTTTTTTATAATTTTTTATTTATCATGAGAACAATACATAAAGAAATAAAAAAAAGAACACTTTAGGTTGAACTTACTAAAAAAAAGTAAGGCTCTTGTGTTTGGCAAGTGTACAAAATAAAATCAAATAGAGACAAAAATGCATAACAAATAAATAAATTTACATTATATTTATTATCTCTTATCTATAAACAACTATTTTTGGTTATATCGTACTACACCAGAGAGGCTAAAGGTGAAACATCACTACAGGGTCGCTGTACTTTAGCGGCGCTGCGCGACAAAATGTTATATGGAGTGCCGCGCTGTGTAGGGTAGCTGTAGTGCCGTCTGTTTTATCCAAAACAGAAATAATAATATTTTGTATTGCCGAGACGCGCAGCGCAGAGCTACTCTAGTGCGGTTTGATCTTTACGAGGCCAACCTGCAGCGGCTGTAATCACATAACACCGAAGCTTGTGAAAAATATCACATTTAAGTAATAATTTTTTTACAAATTGGAATTCTAATGATACACCTATCAATGCAGAAAAAGGTTTTGATTTATTATTTTCGGGTTTAAAAACGAGGACAGCGGCTCATTTTTGGCGTCACGTCACTTTGGTGTCATACGTAATTCCCGCTGAGTGCGCTTCTAAAACCGTTGCGTACAAGAATGGCGCAGTAACGTAGTACGTGCCGTTTGTCCCATAGGGCGCGAAACGTATATAACTAACCCAAGTGCCAAATTATATACTTTTGTACTTAGCGAGTTGTGACAAAAAAGTTTTTAAAGCGCTCTCAAGTAAAGCGCTTCAAGAGTTGAAGAAAATCCCATGAGTCGTTGTTCTACGATGAGAAAGACTCTTATAACACTAGATTTGTAATCAATGTTTTATATAGACAAAAGAATATTAAGAAAAATAAATAATATGTGTATAATTTAGATGAATGACTGTATAATACATGCAATGTTTATAGAATACTTACTGGGAATGAAAAAGAAATAAAGCTTAATTATTTCAAACCTTAGTCTGCATTACGGCTTACCTGAAACAAATGAAAGGAAAATTATTAGAAAAACATAAAAGAAAACGTTAAAAGACCAATTGGCGAGTCCTGACCACTACGCCACGGTGGCTGGCATAATATTAATCGCAGTACTGTGTGTTATTTATTGCGTTCATTTTATTGATGTTTTCGGGAAGTAATTTCCTCGATCACGCCAGATGCGTTTTCCAGAAGAGTCTATTTTGTTGCCACCCGGATAGCATAATACATCTCCCAGTGGCCTACATTCTCCGTGGAAAGTGGGCCAGGGTAGAGGGTAGGCAGGGCGCCTTATTTCCAGTGCGGTAGGTACCCCTTCACCAAACACTCGGCCCCTTTTGAGTGGCCGGGTACCTCCCAAACTAGGAATCCTCATTTCTGTTAGCACAAAGGTACACAATCACCCCAGGGAGTAAAACATTTCAAGGAAAACGAAAACACATAGCGTAATATTTTTTTTTCGTTTAGCCTTTTCTCCGATCAACTTACCTAGCAATTTTATCTGCACACAATGCGTTTATTAATTCATGTGTTGCATAATGTAATACTTGTTCAAAATTTATCAATTTAATTGGATTTCCTAGTAAAAAAAAAAAACAGCTGATATACGAGTAGATATTAAAAACCGATCAAATAAACATTAGTGACCGACCGAAACAAGATTTATGGCCGAAACCGATATTCGGCTTCTGTTCTAGTTTCGGCCGAATCCAAAACTTATTTAAATAAGTTAAAAGTCACTTTAAAACGTCAAAAATTAGGCGTTTTTATTGTTTTAAACCTTACGATTTCTTTAAAATATGTGTTAAATAAAATACACTAAAAAATAAAGGGCATAAATGTAATGAGTAAATTTGTTTATTTTTAGCGCTTTTTGGCTCGTTGTAATGGTATACATATAACTTATTTAAAGTTCTTCAATGTACGCTATTGGAACTTTAACTTATCAACTATAAAGGAATTACAAAACATAAATATGCATGATCTTAGAACTAATCTTTAGTCAATCACAAAATCAGTCTATTTTTTTATGTTAGACAATGGCAATGCAATAACGTTTAATTTGAATAGCCAATTTTTGGCCGAAACCGCGGCCGATACTCGTTTTACTGTCCGAAACCGACTAATAAACATATATAGAAAGGTACTTTAACAAATAAATATTTTTCTATACCTAATAGCGCAAAGGACATTTAAGAACCGAATTCAATTCAAAATGATCAAAAGAGTCTTTTGTGTTTTTTCTCAAACAAAAATAACAAATATCAGTTTACTGTAGTAAAAATAATAAAGAGGATTACAGTTCTGTGTGTAAAATACAAACAAAATCTTGGACCAGTGCTTTCGACTCGACGTCTACTCTCGGGTAAAATTCCTGAAGCATTCGCCTACCACGCTCGAGTTTAGCTTGAAAAATTAATCAGTTCTCAATACAAAAACAAAGTAATTAGACGGTAATAAAGAGGTACTCTAATTAGGTTACAGATGTGCCGAATTGCGGACTAGATCAAAGGCTTATACCAAGTACAGAGTAGTTAGTTACATAATTTCTCCGTTAAATCTTTCGGCGACCTATTTAGCAGTTGGGTCGTATTCCTCGCGACCGGAGGGGAGTGCAAACAGGGGGAGGATCCACGTGCGCGTCATCCCTTGCACGCAGCCGTTATTGCTACAAAACTACTAATTGTTTCAAATGCGCGGAAAGACAGAACGTGCGTGCATCTATTCCTAGTTTTATGGGAGAGATCCGTCCCTGAAAATATGCCCGTAGAACGAAATGTTGAATGTCGAAATAATGTATTTTATTAACTAAATTAAGAATTATTTAGAAAAGCTCGAACCCGAGAAAATATTTTATTAAGAAATACGAAAAGAGCTTTATTCAATACAAATAAAAGAATAGTTCCCAAATTTTTGAGTATCCAGATGTTCTTTTAACCCTGTCACATCCGAAACCACAATCATCAGTATGGGCAAGAAGACATTTTAGCATATTAAAAAATATATTTAGGACGAAGAAATTTTTTTTAAAGAAAATATTAAAAAAACAAATGTTTGCTTACTTCTGCAGGGGAGAAGTGAGGGGAGTGCGGCGCAGTATCAGACTCCCCCCTCCCCTTCCTCGTTCCAATGAGGAAGTTTAGTGGTTTTTAATTTATTTTTATTTGTTAATATTAAACTAAGCCAAAAAAAAAATATTTTCAATTTTTATACATCGTATTATCAGCGCTACGATTTTTTAAAGTTTTGTATTTCTGAAATAATTCCGCGTGTGACTTCAGAGGTTCTTTTCCGGTTATTCTCGATTAGTTTTTTCCATTGGTCCGTCCAAAGCAAGCAAATCGGAAGCCTTCCAAAACTCTCAATTATAGGTTGACTCATATGAACCAGTGACGTCAGTTAAAGTAGTTCGTTTCTATTAAAATGTATTTTTAAATTTTTTTTTAGTTACTTTTTCAGGAAACTTTGCAGTACAATTTAATGCTCCAATTTTTACCGCGCGCAAGAAAATATTTATTGTATACAATTTTTCGTAGGGATGATTTACATTACAGTAAATAAAATACAAATAATTAAATAAAGTGAAACATGTTTTACATACGAATGTCTAAGAATTTAAGTCAAATTAAGTACTTACATAGAAATACCATATAGAGAACAAAAGAAAAGTACTGAAGATGTTGATAATGAGGAAAAGGAATAAGAAGAGGAAGGGGAAGAGATATAATATAATAGATCATTAATTGTGAATGGTAATCAAACGCGGTAACCATTGCGCCACAGAGCGAACAATTTTATTTATAAAAGAATATCGTCAAGTACCGTTTAGTTGCAACAATTCGCGAACGATATACTCGTATAATGGTATTCTGAATCGACTCAGTGTACTCGGCAATAACTATTCTGACGTTGCTGATATATTTAACATAAAGTAAAGTTTATAAATACACTCTTTTTAATTATTTCAAAGATGGTGAACTGTAACTTACATTTGTCAAGCTATAGTTATGTACCTATACTATATTTAAAATTTTTTAATTGTTTTCTCTTTACTTGTTCCTAGTTTTTGTATATTTTAATGAACTTATATTATAAGTTAATTGTATTTTTATTTTTAACTTTTAAAAAATTTCTCTTCAGCTTAGATTTTGTAATTTTGTATTTTTATTGTTCAATTATGATTAATAGATATACCCACCCGTCCTTTATTTAAAAAAAATAAATTATAAAACATTTTTCGTAATTTTTAATTTTTATATTCCTTTTAATGTTTTTTTATTCCTTATAAGGACATTTTATTTTTTTACGTGTAAACTTTTCATGCTTTTTTTTCCTCTTTTATCTACTGTATTGAAGTGTTTATTTCTACACAATATATATTTTTTGTTAAGTAAAAGGCACTACGTGCCGTGTAGGTATATTAATAAATAAATATCATTTGATTTCATTCCTTGGACAATAATTTACTGAGTTCGCTTACGTGAACCATTACAGTCTTGAATTAATAATTAATTTTGTTAATAATCATAGAAATGCAGTTGAACTGAGAAACCGCATTCAGAGATGCAAGTCAGTTATAATTTGAAATGAAACATTCTAATAATAACCCAAGTTTGAAAATCAAACATTCTTAAATAATTCATTTCCGCCAAGTCGACGGGTTTCCTTGAATTACATAGAAATATTATAAATTATCCGATACTGCGAATCGTCGGAGCACACAGAGCCAACTTGGCCCGAGAACACAGATTTATTCGTGCTAAACCGCGCCAAAGAGAATCACAGAGAAATAGAATTTCAACTATAGCTTTCTTATAATGGACCGATATTTTTGCTCGGGTTCTAGCGAAAAGACGTACGATATTCGCAGCGACTGCGGCTGAACGCCAGGAACTATGTATCTTCTATAGATACGTATGTTCGCACACAAAGGAAATGGGTTCTAGAAGGTCGGAGAAGGTTCGGAGAGCAAACAGGGAAACGGTGTGCACTTTGGTGCAGTTTACCGCGTGCATCTCCCACGCTGCGCGGATCGGAGACTCGTACATTTACTACGAGAAAACGCAATATGTATGTACGAGTGTACTGACTATTGACAGAAAGCAAGAGTGACCTCTAACCGAGAGCTTTCGTTCGTGGCAACTTTATTGGATCTTTTCTGCCAAGCTAATACAAATTTACGATTAATAACACATGAACATTTAAGCCTCGCATTACTGAATATATTTATTACTTTAGTATTCGCATTGAGCGACTAATAATATCGGAATTATAATCCTGTCGTTAAATTAATCATTATTTGTGATTTTCTGGTAGTGCGTCACTAATTTATAATTTCCGCGTTTTTTAGTTTAATTTCTAAATTCAATCTATCATGCCGTGAAACTTTTATCCCTAAAATAAAATGCGAACGAGTGTGTAATTAAAAAAAAAACTCCAGTCATCGATTTAAAGTTTATGAAATTAAAATGGAAAACCAGCTACAATATCAATTTTATGTCTGAAAATTAAAATTTGTAATCCAAGTCAGGGATTCAAATTTAACACGATTAACCCAAACGAAATACTACGCACATTATAATCCATTTATACTTATCTTTTGGTTTCTCCCCTAAATGTCACTAATATATATAACTAAAAAAAAACATCATCGAAGCCGAGTACGCGTAGGCACACTAAGCCACAAAAGTAGCTTAAGGGATTTGATTTGTTAAAAAGTATATTTAAAAAATGATATACATATAAATTTAAAAAATCCATATAAATGAATTAAAGTTCATACAGTAGACACTATTTATAAAATGAATTCCATTATGCAAATTTATAAAGAAGAAAAAATATAAGAATTTGAGATGAATAAGTCACTCAGATAACAAAATAATATTAAAATCCCTAAATTCCGCACAAGTCATGGTCAAAATAACTTTGTCTTTAAAGGTGTCAAAAATTAATAAACTAAAAACTATTAAAACTAATATATCAATAAATAAATTCAAAGTAAGTCTAAATAATTTTTTTGAACAAGTGTAAAAACTGCATTCAATTTTAATTAGTATGAATGTAATATTATTTTCTGTTTTTCTTTGCTTATCCTGTAAGTTTTTTTTATCGTGTACTCGTTTATTCAAAATTATATAAATTCTAATAAATAAACAACTATAACAGTGTAAGTCACTCCAAGCACAAGAGTTGGTCTCTTTTTTTGGAGAGTTACAGTTATAACATTTACTAGATGTATTAAAGTATATTTGTATAGAACAAAAAAAACATGTACTATTTATGAAATATATTAATGAAAAATAAAAAAAATAATAAAAAAACAATGTATTGAAAACAATAAAAAAAATAGCAAATTTTTTTAACGTAACATATTTATATAAAAAAAAAGAATAAGGATATTTAATATTGTAAAATGATTGTATTTTGAATTACCTAGTAAGTAGTCATGTTTTGTTTATTTCGCTCCGCACAAAAAAAAATGTCTGCCTTAAAACAGGTTGTACCTAGTTAGGCAGACTACACATAATCTAGAGTTACGTATTATCATAAAAAATGTAGTAGATAAGATATTGTAATTTTGTTGATAAATCTTTATTACTAATAAGTAGTGTTTAGCAATTAAACATACTTTTGAAACGGCTTATACTAACCGCTTAAAGGTTTCAAATAAGACAATATTTATTATTTAAATGGTGTGAAAAGAACACATGGAGAATACAACAGAGTAAGAATGTAAAATACAACTTATAATAGATTAAGTTAGCAAGTAATATTCCTTCAAAGTAAATAATAAATATTGCTTAATACCAATTTCGGTCCAATTACAAACTTTCCTTACACAAAAAAGAAACTGTTTTGCAAACAAGTTTAATTGTATATTACCGGTCCCTAAACAAAATACCTCCCGAAGTTCTTATTTTCCAAGACCTTGTAAAAAAAATAGTATTAAAGTTGAACCGTTGCAAATAGCTTACAATTTCAGAAGATGCCTTATTAGGCGAAAGTGCTCGTTGGTCTAATAAAACAAAGTTAAACTTAACCAAATCATTTTATTGATATTTTTATCACAATCATTCACTGTGGGGTTTCATCAAGAAATATCTACAAAAAACTTCAATACGTTTTAAATTGTCGATTTTTTTAAACGATAAAAAACACCTTTTGTTGTATCTATCTTTTGCGAAAGTTTGGAAAATTTCGTATTCGGGATATCAAACAACATAAGCTTTACTTTATAATAAAAGTTTTCGGCGAGAGAAATGTACTCGGGAAGACCCAACAGCGTGAAAAGAGTTTCCTTCCGGAAGTTGGGAAAAAGTTAGGAATCCGAGAGGACATGACGTCACGCGGTGCGGCCGCAGATAGCGCCAGAAGAAAGGAAAAACTGTGGGACTGAAAGATAACAATGTAGAATACTTCTGTAAGTTCCTTAAATACTTCTATACTACAAATAATTATTTCATTTCGCACGCATTCATCTTACTTACTGTCCAGTGGCAGTGACCGATACATACATTCATATTCTATTGTTAATAATAATATTTTGAACATCTTTTGTAAAGGTTGTCTGAGTCTTTTGATTAGCTTTGTCTGGTAGTTTATTGTATAATTTCAGTCCCTGCTTTATTAGTCTCGACTGTCCTTGTCTCGTTTTAGAATGTTGTTTATGATAATGTTCCGCCAATCTCGTATTTGTCCACGTTTACTACAATTGTTCAAATTTTAGTTCTTCGTCTACAATTACATCAGTGGCTATTTTATGAATCAATTTGAAGGATTGTAGTTGGAGTTCAGTTATATTTTATTGTTTAGTTTGTTTAAATAGTTCTTCAGTTGCTGTTAGATTAAGAGAGGTATATATAATATACTAACTCCAATTTTGTATTTTGCCGTTTTTGTAGTCGTTTATGTCATTTTTAATTTCCCTTCCCCCATATTAGTTGCATTTAATAAATTTTAGTTTTAGCATAGGATTCATACCTTCGATTTTTTCCGTTTTTGGGACAAAGTTCTGTATTTTTTTTAAAAGACTCGATAATGTCGGCACTTTACTAATCAAATTATTGATATGAATTGTCCGTGTCAATAGACTGTCTATTGTTAGTCCTAAGTATTTAAAATTGTCAATTTCAGTTAGTCGTTCATCATTTATGTGAGCATCTATTTTATGTAATTTTTTTATAGATTAAAAATGGATATTATCCTATTTTTTCATTCAACGAGAACATTCAGAACACGGCAACTTGTTTACGGTATAAGTTTGTTCGCAGTGAACAAGATAAAATTTAAAAAAACAGTGTTGCCAGAAAAAAAATCACTACATCAATCTAAAATGCACTAGTATATAAGGTTAGTACTTATTTTAAGAAAAAAAATCAAAGTTCGTGTTGTTATAAAATAGGTTGAATAGGGGTTTAAAAATGTGTTTGTAGAATAAAACGAAGGTAAAATATGAGACTACGATATTATAATCCACATCAAAGGTTGGAATTTGCGTAATAGGTATACCTAGTTCCTAGTACCTACCCGAGGCAAGTTCTAAAGGGGCCTTTGAAAAAGTAACGAAGGCGATATCAGTATAAAAATAAAAGACCTTTAAATAGACGACTCATAATATACCAAGTACAAACACTACACGCACTTTGATAGTGGGTTCTCGATTCCCATCCTCACTAAAGGTTGGAAGTTGGAACCCGAATAAGCGCTGCAAAATACAACTCCGCGCCAAACTTGATTATTGATATGTCCAGAGCACGGGGCTTAATTGATTAGAAGATAATTGTAGATACTAAAAATAGGTACACAAATAAACGTTCCTATTATCTTTATTGAGATATTTCGTGGATAACAGATCATTACTGGTATGTACCTATTGAAAACATGTAGAAAATGGATATATGTTTATATTTCCTATGGGTTTTGAATTGCTTTTGCTTAAAATAAATAATAAATAAAACATTTTATTCAATTAATTCCAACCAGTTTTCTCAAATTCCTTAACGCGGACTTCATTATCAAACAAAATATAGTAGTGGTTTAAAATTGGTTTAATTTTTATTCTGGAACCTAATTGCATTATTTTATTATGCAAGAGAAACGATTTGCTGATGAATGTCGATAAATCGAATGTGATGGTTTTTTAAAGAAATTAAAGTATGACTAAATGTGAAATCACTGTGAATGGAGTTATACTAAAACAAGTAGAGGAATTTGTGTATCTAGGAAGTATGTTCACTAGGGATGGAATGACTGAGAAATATATTGAAAGGAGGGTGAGCACCGGGAACAGAGTAAACGGTGCACTTAAATCAACCTTGGCAAATAAATGTTTGTCACAAGAGGCAAAATCGGCAGTTCACAGCGGAGTCCTGGGCCCGTCCCTGATGTATGGGAGCGAAGTATGGACTTGGAAAAACAGGGATGAAAGTAGGCTGAATGCTGTCGAAATGCGATCTCTCAGGCGAATGTATGGTAAAACTATGCACGATAGATGCACAAATGTTGGGATCCATACATTATGTAAGGCTGAGACAAGCATTATCGACAAAATCAAGAAAGGAGCTCTGCGCTGGTTTGGACATGTAGAACGAATGGACAGCGAAAGAACGGCTAAGAATATTTACAATGCGAATGTTGATGGATGCAGAAATAGAGGAAGACCGAGAAAGACATGGCATGACCAAATCCAACAAATACTTAAAGATGGACATGTCAAAAGTCGGAATAATCGGCGCGCGTGCATGATAAGATGTATGAATGTAGAGGAAGCGAGATCTGTATGCAAAGATAGAGTGTTGTGGCATTCTATCTTCTCTGCCTACCCTTACGGGGAAACGGCGTGATGGTTTGTGTGTTTGTATTATTATTATACTAGGTATATCAGGCAAAAATTACTGAGCGACATGTAGCAACTTTATAGAAGAGCCTTATTATATTGGCGTGATTCCTACAAAATTTAAATTTTTAAAAAAATATGAGATATCTTATTAAAAAAAAAACATAATTGGCTCTTCCGGCTTATTGGCTTTATACAGAATTAATTTAATTGCATCCCTTCCTGCTTTAAAAAAAATAAAATGTAATGAGAACATTAAATAATGAACGACTTAATGATGCCCAGAGCGCGTGTAGCGGTGTTTCAAAGATCTTTTATTTTTACGGGACCAAAGCTATATAACTTAGTGCCTTGCATCTGGAAAAACGAAAGTAGAACATGTTTTGGGAAAAAAAATTGGCAAATGATTGATAGACATGGGAAGCAAAGAGTCAGAAAATTTGTTGACAATTATAACTTACTATGTACTTATATGTTATATACATACTTATATATTACATTCATACTTATTTATTTATTTATTTTTGCACCACAACAGGCCAGGAGGCCCAATTACAGTGGTGAATTACATCACAGAGCACCCAAGCTTGAGAAAATTCACATTTTAATTTTTGTGTTCTCACCGGGAATCTACGCTACACCACTACACCACGGAGGCCGCCTACATACCCGTGTACACTTTTGCAAATACGACCCAATATTTTTTTTGCTGCTACATATCAGTTCCTTAGAACAGGCATTTCCTATATAGGAACTGATAGATCCTCTCAAGTATTCCGCTGTACCGCACTCCTTCGCCTGCTTGATTTATCCTTAGTGTTTAAGTAGAATATTTGTCTGTTAATTGGCTTATGTGATTTTTCAATATATTAATAAAAAAATAAAAAAAATATTCTTTAAATCGGTTTAAAGTCGTTAGTAAAATAGAAACATTGAATATGCAGTTATTTCATTGTTATGTGAGGCCACTAGAACGTGCATTCCATTACTCTCGCTTCGGACTTTTATTTCAATAATACACAAAAATAAATATACACAATTCACTAGCCGTTCAGGCACATTCCGGATTGTGAAGTGTATTATTTTGATTATACATTAATGTATTCTCGCATCGATTACAATCTACTCTCAATGCATGCATACTGTGACGTATGAGACATATCCCCAGCATAGTTTCCAGACCAATGTATTTTTTTAATATAAAATAATTGTTTATCGTATCATGTACAACTTTTTTAGATACCCTTCGATGGATTTAGGAATAGATAAAATACGTTGCGACTTAATGGATATAATATATCTATAGTGATATTATTCGTACACGCGGTTCGGGCTTCACCTCGGATACGAGTCAAAGTAATTCCAAAGCCAAGGGCGTCGAGTCGCGTATACGTTTGCGCATTATACAGATGCGATTTACTTTTTGTATACGTTTCTACGATGCGCCAAAGTCGCGAGCCGGGTCGGCAACTCGGCAGCCGGGACTGGTGAAATAATGCGCGCGTCACGCGAATCGTGTCGTACACATTTTCATTAAACGAAATATAAAGAAACAGATTTCGCGGACGAAATTTTGGGAAGCATCCAAGAGCGATAAAACCCGCGGTATATTTGGCAGCGAGCGCCTTCTCGGACCTGCGAGCTGTCGAAGGGGGGGTCTCCGACGACGGCAGCCGTGAACCGATCTGCGCGGGGAATTTACACATTTCGAGTTGAATCGGAGCCAAGGAAAGGGTCGTCAGATACGACCGAAGGAATTTCGCAGGAGCGTCGGACTGTCTTCGAAACAGTGGACTGTAGACAAAAATGAACTAAATCGAAACACTTTAGACGAAATTCTTTTTTGCAGAAGTAACGAATGATGTTCATTTTTTATGAAGCCAACGCGGGCTAAAAACCTGGCCCCGACACGAAAATACTCACATCTGCAAAAAGCACCATTAAGCTTACTCGGTATATTAAGCTACATATTATTATGTTTAAATAACCGGTGCGTTGTACTTGCCAACGCTTTGTGAAAAATTCTAAAGACTTTGATGAAAAGGTTTTAGAAACGACGCCGTGGATAAAGTACCGCGAATGAAAAAACTAATTACGAAATCAATTAAGTTCAAATTTTAGGTACGTGAGTATTCTACTACAAAATTTCAATTGTTCGTGAAAATGAGTACATTAATTAATGTAATGCAGTATTTAAAACAAAATTTAACCAACAATGTCATACGTACGAAACTTGAGATAAAAAACATTAGATTAATGTAAAAAGGGTAGGAAAAATATTTACAATCCATTTAAAAAATAATGTTCTTAATAAATTTTGATAATGAATGTAAAAATACTAAAAGCTCTTAAGATGTTGTGAACTAACTTAATAAAGCATAAATAAATACTAGCAGATTTTTAGCAGGAGGTTTATCGAGGAATCGAGTTTTTAATAATTATAACTTTATATGCGAATGAGCATTGTACGATGTAACGTTTTCTCGGTACTTTTTTACGGCGTCGAAACGTGGACACTCACCCTAAGCACTTCAAAAAAGATCAAAGTCTTTGAAATGTGGTGCTACAGGAGGATATTAAAAATCTCCTGGGTGGACGAAACGATGACGTTCTCCGAAGGATGGAAAAAGATAAAAAGGTGCTGAGACCATAAAGAAGAGAAAACTTGAGTATTTTGGGCATGTGATGAGAGGCGAAAAATATAACATTTTACAAGTCACACTACAGGGGAGGATTTAATGAAGACGCAGTACAGGTAGAAGGCGCATCTCTCGGCTAAAGAACTTGCGTGACTGGTTCCATTGCAGCACTCAGTCCTTGTTCAGGGCAGCTGCCAACAAAGTGAGAATTGCTACGATGATATCCAACCTCCATCGGGGAGACGAACGATAAAAAGAAGACGATAACTTTATAGACATAATATTAAGCCCTAACAGCAATGACACGCATACGATTTAAGAAAAGTAATTATAATAAAATAAAAATTTTAAAAAAACTTTGTTTTTAACCACTATTTTTTTTTCCAGCGACCGGTTTCAAAGCAAACAAACTTCTGCGTCAAGGTTTACGTAACTAATGAATTAATTCCTATTTTATTTTTATCATGTTAACTAAATACTACACGTGGACCCAATAAATCAAGTCTTTTTTCCTTACAAGGGTGGTAATTTGATATCAATATTTTGGAAGATAGACAGGAGAGGACTAAATAAAATATTGTTTATTTCGTTAATAACAATTTTTTTCTTAGTATGAATAGCTTTTTTAATTAAAATATTTTATTTTCAACATGAAGTACTTTTGCAGTGTCTTTATTGACGTTATTATTATTTTTGTAATTAAATTGTAATAAATTCGATTCAATCTACATTAGAAAAACTAAAATAAACTTTAATATTAGAGTAAAATAACACTTCAGATGCTTAAATAATAATATATTTTCTGAATTCGCAGATCATCTGATAGAAAATAATCATAACTTCAATGAAGACACTGGATTAAAAGTACTTCATGTTGAAAATAAAATATGAAAATTAGACAACTTAGAAATTAAAAAAGCGTTTAATAATAAGAAAAAATTCATTAATAACCAAATAAACTATATTTATTTTAGTACACTCCTGTCTAGCTTCGAAAATAATCATATCAAATTACCACCGTTTTAGGAAAAAAAAAGACTTGATTTATTGGCCCCACGTGTAGTATTTAGTAAACACGATAAAAATAAAATAAGAAAGAATTCATTAGTTATGTAAGTCTTGACGAAGAAGCTTGTTTGCTTTGAAACCGGTGGGTGAAAAAAAAAACCAACAATAAGAAATAGAGAAATAAGTTTCTAGACGGAGCACTCTGGAGACGTGAGACGTGAAGTGACGATGTCATCTACCTCATTTTCCACAACAATCCTGCCAAGAGCCAAATGAGAAAAGATGTCAAATATGTAAATACGGTCGATTCCTTCGGTATTTATTTTTAAAAAATACTGTGTGCAGTAACCTACTGCTGTGCTCGGCGACGATTCTAGAATATTTGTCAGCGCAGCTCGGCATGACGAGCACCACACTACTCGACGAAATAATCCCCTTCTTAGAAGGCACACGGCACACGACGCGTGGGACGGTTTGCTCGCTATATTGTTCATAACTAAACAGCATTTACCTCATTAAAAAATAATAAAGTACTATATTTGTATTTTGAGAAGCTTTTTATTATAACGTCGCAGAAAATAGACTATCAGAAAACTGTAGTTAAAACGTTTTTGAGAGGCGGATGTACGAGTGACAGATTTAATCATCATCATCATCACACAGCCATTTCTGTCCACTGCTGAACATAAGCCTTATCGATAGAAGAAACTTTCACATTGTTTATAAAAAACATTTTTATAATCTGTAATTTTCTTATTTTTTGTTCATTTTCTTTACATGATTTTAGTTTTTGGAATTCAGAATGTTAGTGGCCAATTAAAAAATATATATTAATTGTTTTTTTTTTTATTAGTTTGTCATATATTTTATTTGTTTTTTATTTTTGTTATTATTTGTTAACTTTTTCATTCATGTTTTAAGTACTGAATTTTTGTAATTTCTTTATTTTTATTACAATATAGTAGGTACTATTATTGTTATTATAATTTATTATTATGGTTTGTATGTATTTATTTATTAATGAAATCATACAGTCTTTATATAAAACAAGGAACAAAAGAACAATTTTAAAAAGTAAGATCAATTACAGATTTCACACTAATGAATGCAGGAGGAGAGGGGAAAAATTATTTAATTCTAAAAAAGTAAAAATAAAAATATTACATAAAAAGTTCATAAAAAGGAGAAGACATTTTATAGCTACTCTACTTTCCTACAATTTCTGGGCTATCAATTACGTTAATAACAATTTTGTATAGAAAGCTCATATCCAACATGGTACAACATGTACATATATATATATATATATATCATATATGTAGCTTTAGACCAGGTATTTTTGTATCTAGTGACGCTGTCAGGATTATTTTCTTGCAAATTTTTACATGTCAAATATTTATTTTGTTTTATTTTGTATTGCAAGTATAAACTTATTTTTTTTGCCAATAAACACCGTATTTAGGCACTGAACTAAACATTTTATCACTTCTTTGCAATATTGAAAATAATCCCACTTCGCCTGTTTACCTGAGAGAGCTCTTTCAACCTCTACAACAGCATGGGCTATCCCTTTGTTTGAGTAAGGAGATAACCCTTTCAATACCCATTCACGGCTGTAATTGTTTTGCTCCCTCTTTCACAGTAGTAGCTGCTTGATTGTGGAATAATCTACCCACTAAAGTCAGAGACGCCCTCCTTTATTCACATTTAAATCACGACCAAAATGTCAATATCTGAGTATTTGAGGTTTCCATTTCTCCTCCTTCTTTCCTTCCCATCGTTACCCCTTCTCTCATCAAAGTATAGTGTAGATATTCAGTTCATTTCTATTTTTTTTAAAGATAAAAACATGTTATATTGTATAGTATAAATATTCTTATATTCCTACAATATGTTCATATACCACTGATTTTCTCAAATTTAACGGTCTGGGTAGATAGGAAGAAATTGCCTTAAAAGGCAATATGCCCGTCCTTATGCATATGTGCGTAAACTGTATATGTATATAAAGTGTTTAAATAAAATAAATAAGCCCCCCCCCCCCCCAATACGTCCCCGTCTAGCACTCTCTGTATCCAGTCGCGAGTAATTCTTTTTATATCATCTGACCATCGTGTGGGGGGTCTCCCTCTGCTTCTTCTGTCATCGCGAGGTCTTCACTCGACTACCCTTTTAGTCCAGCTTTGGCCTTTCAGTCTAGCAACATGTCCCGCAAATGACCATTTCAGCTTAGCCACCCTTTCAACTACGTCCGTTACTCCCGACCTTCTGCGTATCTCGGTGTTTCTTATCCGGTCGGAGAGTTTTATACGTAACATCTTTGCGCCACACGGAGCTTCCTTATAGTCGATTTGGCGAGTGTATGTGTTTCCGATTCATATTTTAATACTGGAAGGTATATGCTGGAAATAAATTCTGGGTTTCAGACTTCGGGGAATCTTGCTGTCGAAGATTTAATACCATTTTAAAAACGGCAAAGGAAACAACAAAAAAAACAATCCCATAATCCCCGCGGAGCACAGAGTAGGATGCTTTAAAAAACAAACATAAAAACACGTGGCCGTTCGTCAGAGTTTACCAAGATGGAAACAAAGAACCATAAACCTAACATAACCATAACCTGATTATGAAATTTTGTCTGCAAGTTATTATGAATTTATTATGTTTTTTATGATTACTTTAGTTTATTTTGCTTATAATGTTTACGATGATAATTAGGTTAATTAGATTAATTCTGTTTTTATTTTCTTATTATGTTAACTATGTTAAATAACTAATTTAAGGCATGTTTCATTATACTTATTGTAAAATGTTTGCCTCGGCACGGGACACCCCGTGAGGGAACATTATTCTGTATAAAAAAAAAACAAAATTGTACAAGTATAAATAAATAAATAACCACATTTCACAAAAAAATATTTAATTAAAATTATGTACATATTAACTACGATACTTATGCATAAAAATATTAATAGGTACAAGGACACACGATCATTTTATTTCTCGGATTTTACATATTCATAGAATAATGATTATTTTATTTATTCTTGAAGTAATATAGCCAAAATATGGTTTCCTGCATAGGAAATATCTAAAGATTAATATTGTACATATTTTTATTGATAAGAAGATCTGCAAATTTTGTTGATTGATACCTACCCTTGACTATTAACTGGAAAAGATAATCTGTTTGAAAGTTAATCGAGGTGAAGATAGCATGAAATCGCATTTATTTCGCTATATTTATTATTTTTTGTTTTCATTTTGAATTGAAGATATTTTCAATATTAAAAAATTCCAATTGGATCACGATGGTGATGGAGCAACAGCCCGAATATGTTTTTTGAAGAGCGTGGAATTAGGAACAGAAAACGCTGATGAAACTGAATTTCGGATTCAGATAATAGACACGAAATTGTGATGTACCACCGCACTGGTTCTGGCATGTAACTAGTACAAACAGAAGCAGGCGCACGTGGCCCAGCGGCCCGTGGGGCAAAACGGCTGTCCGGGGGGCGTCGGCCGCCCCCCCCCCCCCGCCGCCGCGCCGCCGACGCGTCGCGCGCCTTCTCTCAAACAGATGGTTTATTTTAATATAATCAACTGTGCGTAAAATAATGTTTTACCATTTTGTGCATAAATCAAATTGAATGTATTACGCTCCTTCTAAAAAAAAATATATACATACGTTTCATTTTTTTTATTGTGTAATCTTCTGTATAATTATAGTCTATAGTAATTTTTTGTGTATGCTTGTTTTTTAACCTATATTTGTTTAACCAGTTGTTTGTAAATTTTGTATATATTTTATTATTTGATAAAAAAAATATCCAATGCTTTACTAGAAACTCTAGAAACTTCAAAAACTTTATGGAAACGGTGCTTTATTTATTAAGTTTTTTATTGTTTACTCTTTAGCATGAACACTTGATAATTTTATTGCTCTAGTCAATGTTTTTTTTTGGTAAATTTATTGATATCATTTTAAGTTGCTAGAATCCCATTCGTCCATGCGTTTTGTAGCTGCAAGACGATTGATAATCTAATTTCCATAAATGTAAATGTAATAAACTATCAAATACCTACGTTTTGTAAATAGCGTCTAGAAGTTTAACCTTCAAGGCGCTCAGTAGTTATTACTATTTTATTATATTTATTATTGTATTTCTTTTTTATTAGTTGTTTTTCTGCAAAATGTAAAAAGGGGCTAGATTACTTACCGTTCATGCGCTCTAAAGCTGCAAGCTGCGCTGTTATCTGATCGTATCTGTTATTGAAATATATCATTATTGGAAACGAAGAACTAGAATCCCAACTGTCCATGCGCTCTGTAGCTGCAAGAAGTATTCATATATTGATTTATTGTACAGCGCCCTTGTGACGATTTTTACAAAAAATGCAATATTTAAATTATCCAGCTGTGTTATATACATATATGTATATGTATATATATATATATATATATATATATATATATATATATATATATATATATATATACGGTGTTTTAGAACCAGACCTCGAAACTTCAGAGGAACATTCCTCATGGTAAACTTTAAAAAAAATCCTAATAAAAATTTTCCAAGTTTTTCAATTTTTATTTTATTATTTTTTTTAAATGGTTAAAATCTTTCATTTCTCGGTCTAGCATCCCTTACACAAACCCCTACCCCTCTTCCACTAAAAAAAGGGATTAAAAACGTGTTTGACCAACAAAGCGATACGCACTAGACGCGGACAAGGAAAGCGACTTAAAAAAACTGTAAGTTTAAAAAAAAAAATTAACCTGAAAAATTCCTATGAAGTTTCGCGTTCTGGCCCTGAAACACCGTGTATATATAATATTCCCCTTCTCCCTCATTAATCTGCACAGAGTTTGTTACTCTTTTTGTAATTTTTTGCTAACTTTCTTCTAAGCGCAGCTGACCCCCGAGTCTGTAACGGCTCCGGGTAGGTGAGCTTTTGGATCATTCGATGCTTGAATTAAGCATGCGGTTACACTTGATCGGGCTCTTGAGAAACATCTCTATTATAGCGACTGGTTATACTTAGATTATCTAAAGAATAAAGCATGATCTGTTTGTTACCGCGACCCCGGCGTCTCTATTTAAATACGAGTCATGTGAATTTGCTTAATTTTCGCCCGCACCGAGTTCAATGAAGAAAAGTCAAGTTTATTAACCCCATTCGCGAATATGACTTCCGATAAAGTAAAAAGCACCCTTTGGTAGAATGTGTAGCGTTGCGAATAGTGCGGAGTGATCACTGTTCCTGGCGTGGCGAGCGGGGTGAACGCCACATCGACCCCGTGTGACCCTCCCACCAAACCCGATATTATTATTTATCAGATCTGATAGGGGGACACGGCCACTGTCACGCCACGGGTAGGTGACGTCACCCGAATGTACAAATTAAAAATACTATTTCAAAAAACATATCTGTACCTTAAATCTGAAAGAACGGAATTCACATTTTTAGCAAAATTGAGTTGAGAATTTCATTTTGTTCATATTATATTCAGATTCTATTAATGCTAAAAACATCGGAGTACTCCGGTATACCACTGCTAAAATAGCTTGTTCTAAAACACCAGTGGTACAGTGATAATACTCATGCTTTCAACAAAATTCAACGGTTTGCTGGTATTAAAGCATACCGATTAAATTCCACAATTTTATAACAAACTACCTCTGATGCAGCGAAGGATTTTGCACAAGATTAAGTCTTATTGTCATAATCAACCATTATGTCATTTCTTTTGCCGTTAATTTCATTATTTTACTTTGCTTTTTTCACATAATGTTAACTTTCAATTACTGTTTTATTGCCATTAATATCATGTATTTAAATTTATATTTACCTGTTTTTTTCATAAATCAATAATGTTTTAATCTATGGCACGTAATTTAATGTTTTTGCCTAAATAAAGTTTTGTAAATACATTGTTTTTCATTCAATATTCTACATGACTTTTATACTTAAAGTCCGAGGAGGAATTAGAGCGCGGGCCGGGCGGTTAAAACAAAAAACATTGAAGTCCCATAGTTATTTGATAGTCCATACATTAAATGTTTTTTTCTTAAATATTCTTATCAAAAGCCTATAAATAAAAAAACAGCAATAAATGGTGTTTTTACTTTGAGAGATACATTTGAAGAAGTTTTACAACTTCAAACCGCTCTCCTGAACAATTTACCAAATGTGACTTCCAGCATTACAGCTTTAAGGTGCATATATATTAAGGCCCAAGACACAAAATAACTTAAATACTTACACAGTCCCACACCCAGTATTATTTTCAAAATTTTATAATTCAAACCGACGTGCGCCCAGGTCAAAGTATTTTTTCTAACTGATAAATCAATTAATATATTATTAGAATAAATTCGCCACCGTCCGTGAGTCAAAACTCGAAAATAAATTTGCATGTAGAAAGGCGGCTCCAGCGTTCCGAAATATTCTTAGTTTGATTGAATTACAGTGAAAATTTAACTAAATACTTTGAATTGGTTTAAATGCACTTTTGCCGGGATTGTGAAAGGAGTTTTCATAAAATTTATGTAACAGGCTCACGGAGCATGTCGAGAAAGACATTTTGTGTAAGTTCCTGTATTTATTTTTCATACGATTTTTAAATATTAAATGTGAGATTTCAATCACCTCAATCCTTAGATAACCTAACTATCCGTATAGAATGAACGGTTTAATTATCAGTAATATTTCTTCTGTTTGAATGATGCGAACTGATGAATCTAATACCTGACCCACATGTACGTCTTTAAAACGCATCTACTATTATTTGAATCGAATTCGCTATTTTCAGACAAAGCTATAGCAAAATAATAACGTGCTAATATAAATAGCGGCAGTAGTTAGTTAACACCACCCCTCAGTAACCGGTGCTGATCAATAAAGCGAGTTATGCTTTGTGAACAACAGGAACTATTTTTTGCCGGTGAAATGAGATTTTCTCGTAACGAATACCAATTTACATTAACATCGGATACAGGAAGCATCCATACGTTTTAATCAATAAAAATAAATTTATAAATGAAAAATATCTGTGCTTTGGCCAGGTTTTTTTTTCAATTCTTAAGGCAATGATCATTTTTCTAGTGTTTTTAATTTCTTGAGTTTAAGTCAAAGATGAAACAGTGCGAATTAATAGTTATAAAGTGTAAAATATTTTGGAAAACATGAAACACAGATTGCCTACCTACATTTTTTTCATTAATGCTATTAAATGTAAATGCTATTCTCTGGCTTAAATTTGTTACTAGATATCGATTTGATAGTAACTACCAGAAACACTTACATAATACAAGGCTAGCACAACGTGAAGGCTTGTCAGTACCGAGGTTTGTAAACAAGTATGGCCAAAGAACACTTCATTATACAATTCCTAAAATTTTCAATAAGATTCCTAAGCAGAAATTAAAAGAAAATGTTGATAAAGCTTTTAAAAAAAACAATTATTAAGTGGCTGATATGTAACAAGGCTTCATATTGATTATTATTTTATGTTAACAGACTATTTATTTTTTTGTAAATAAATTTTGTGTGAAAGCTACGTATGCTTTTAGTTCTTAATGATGTTTATATTAATTTAAAAATTAATATAATTTCTCTAACGTTTTTATTTGTAAACGAAAAATAAGAAACCTGCTGACAAGCCGGTTTCGCGGTTTAGTGGGTTTCATATTTTTCCTTTTATATTTTCTGTTCATGCTTATCTTCTTAAATAAAAATAAATACAAAAAAAAATCATTTCGCATTTTAAGAGCATAAACGGATATTACTCGTATGAGCATTTTTAGTGAAAGTTCTCATCTCGAAGTTAGCCAGTGGCGTGTGGCGTACTCTGAGGTTCTCATAGTATTAAATTAATAGTAAAAAGTACTAAGTAAAATGTCACAATCGAATATGCACAGCTTAATCAATTAAATATAATATATTATTTGTTGTAATTTAACCGTGTACAATAAAATATCTTATATTTTCGCGGCCGCAGTAGAGATGCACAATGAGTTTTTCTGGGTTATCATGCCGTGTGACATCAACTCTGATAATGGACGCTGAAGGCGATACGAGACGCACAGAATAATATTACCCAGAAAATTAACTGTATAGCATGTACGATGTTGTATTTTTATATAAGGTACGCATTTTTTTAAAAACATGCATAAAAAATTCATTTGCGTTGAAACAGAGGGAGAGAGAGCAAGAAAGGAACAGAAAATGAAAGCGATAAGTGCAACGAGGGGACTGGCACCAATCTAAAGGGCATTGGATATCAGGAGCGCAGAAGTCTACAGGACAAAACTTCACCGCTCGAGACGAGAACTGTTAACCGGTGGGGTGTCGGGGCTGGAGGCGGAGCTCCGGGGAGGAGGGCGGACGGGTAGGCCTCTCGAGAGGGAGGGGACGCGGACAGCCTCTCACGCAGATAGCCACAGACACCTTCTCGGCTTCGTGCTATCCTGGTAACTTTCCCATTTCATGTCACAATAACCCTATCGTCAGAATTGATGGCGCGTTTAAACAGAACATTATATCAATTTGATGTGACAAGTGACGTTCCATTACGGACATTACGGTCATAGCTGTATTTTCAATATCGACGTAGGAAGTAGGACTGACTTCCCTTCCCTGTATAAGAATCACCTACCTTCTGAGTAAGACGGAGGTGTCTGTATTGTATCGGGAGATTATGAAACGAACGGAGAAATAAAAGTTCTGCCGCACGAAGCTTATAAAAATACTCTGAAGAATAAAAAATATTGCGGTTATACACATATTTAGGAATGCATTTATTGTGCTTTTTAAAAACAAAAATAATTAAATAATTATAACTTTACGGACAAATATTTTTTATGCGTCTTGTAAATGTGCGTTTATATTACGAAGCTTTCAACTTAGTACAAAAAACAGCATTAAGGGAGCATGTACACAGATCTACATACCATAGTATGCATTAAAAATATTGTGTATGTATGTGTACAGTGTGCATGCACTTTGGTCCTTTGGGATGTAGCCAATACCTTACATCTCTCATTATATGCGCTCCTGGTATTAAGGATCAGGATACCCCTTCCTTATATGGGAAAAGAAAGACGCGAGATGATCCTTTCATGGGAAATATATTATCAGATCGGGATACTCATGGCTAAATTCAAAATCCTCCAGTCCTGATAATCATTTAATTCATTTTTTTCTTCTCTTTATAACCGAAGGGGTTGCCGTGACAAAAATTAGTGATACACATTCGTACCAGGACAGCATAAGGTGAACGAAGATTGTTAAAAACTCGTTTCAAAGGATGCGCCCAGCGACAGGATGCGAGGTCCTGTTCGATCCCTTTTTTCCACTATCGAGTCCTGGAGAAGGGATGCGGCATTGGGCACCGCTACCAGGAGCGCATAACGACATCGGCGGTCGTCTCGAAATCTTAGATGCAGTTTACTCCGAAGTAGGCATTTTACAGCGAGAGGGAAGGTAAAGGGCGGGTCTCGGTCCGCGCCTGCGACGAGAAACAATCAATAGCGCGTGTGCGTGAGCGCGAGGGAGCGAATGCGAACGCGACCGACGAGGATTTCTGCGCTCCGAGTTGCACTTGATTTCGAGGAGTCGAGCTTTGTAAGGCGCGACTCGGCTGAAAAAGCTCGGGAGAGAAATAATTTTTCAAAAAATCTAAATATTGAAATGTGAAAATTGAAAAAACCATAATTAAAGTGTCATTATTTATGAACAAAGTCCTGAAGATGCCGAAAGGCGAAAACGCTCGTTGGAAAAAATGAAACAAACCAAAGAGTTTATTGATAATTTTATCAAAAATAATCATTAGCATTTCACTTTTCACATACGTTCCGTTGTCTACTTTATTTTTTTGGGGATCAAAACAAAAAAAACATTACACCGTTTAACCGTAAGGGTAGGCAGAGGATAGAACACCATATTACTATGTTTTTGCAAATAGATTTCGCTTCCTCTACATTCATACATCTCACGCACACACGCCGATTATTTCGATTTTTGACATGTCTATCTTGAAGTATTTCTTGAACTTGGTCATGCCGTGTTTTTCACGGTCTTCCTCGTTTTCTGCATCCATCAACATTCGCATAGTAAATCCTTTTAGCTGTCCATTCGCTATACATATCCAAACCAACGTAGCACACCATCCATAATTATTTTGCCTTATATTCATTTATATCTTCAATTGTCAGACTACACCGGCTTGGAAATCAGTATGGAAAAATTATATGTTTCGTTTTCCATTGTAAGTTTTTAGCTTAAAAATTCTTAAGGCTATAAAATTAAAATAACTTGTACTTTACTTAACTGCACTAAATACCTATTGTTTAATTTTTTTTTGTTGCTTAAAACTGTTATAATTTTTGAAAATGTTTAATTATGTACCTACCTATAATACTTTTATGTAATATTTTATTTTTATGAATTTCTATAAAATGTAATTCAATTCTTTTAAGAGCAAAAAAAATTTTAAGGTTACATTATTTATTATATTAACTATTGTAATGAAATGGTTGAATTGTAATTTTGTACCTGTCACGTAAAAGCCCTCTAAGCGTATGTATTTAATAATACATAAGTATTCGTTATTTAGTAAAGATTCAAGAATCTTAGGTATAATCCGTGCATCCTCAGGGGATAATGTCAGATTTTGTTTTACTGTGTAAAGAATTATTTTTTTTAATTAAAAAACTTATTTTTAAAAATGTACATATTTATACGATCTTGACGAGTTTGTTTCTATAAGCCTGAAACTAAAACGTTATCGCCCAATAATACCTAAATAAACTTCTACAGACAATATCACTATTATTTGATAAGTTTGTTATATGGGGTAGGTAGTATTTAATTATAAATAACACAGACAAACAAACCACTATCTACGATATACATATATCTACAAAGAAATTAAAACAATAAATTTACTGATAAAAAAAAAACAAATATTAATTGTGGTATGGTTTCATGAAAGCATATTTTATAGCAATTATTCGGCCTATCAGAGGTACTTTATGTACGTAGGATTTTTTTCGTGATAGTAAGGCAAAAACAAAGATGGATCTTTAATAAATATCGAAATGTACAGTCGGGGTGTACATTTAAGGTGCACGGAAGACATGCGGTAGTGTGTTGTGACGTTGTCCGGTTGAGTTTAAATAAAAAATAGATGATCGATATTCACGAATATATCATATTCTTAAATATCGATGGGCCAATTTTTATCGAAACTCAATCGGGTAGCGTTAAACACATTACCGCATTCCTTCCGGGCGCCTTGAACGTAGACCACGTCTATAGGTATTAAGTTATAAAAACGTCTTACATCTATCTAGATTATTGTAATAATTATTTCATCACCATCATTATTCCCTTTTCGCACCTAATGGTACATAGGGCACTGCATTGGTACACCAATCGCAGTGTATCTTGATAATTATTTTGTTACATGAAAGTAAGATGATAAGTCTTACGCTTCAGGTACCCACACTTTCAAATAAATATTTCATATCAATCATGTCGAGAATCGAACCCGAGACCTCTTGCTTAGTAGGCAAACACGCTGATCAATACGCCACGAGGCCGACAATAAATTAGAATATTTATTTGAGGTGTACTTAGTAAAAATACAGTTTAAAAATCTGAAAGTTAGGACGTCTGAATGATTTCGAATACCCATATTAAAGTTTGATTTAAACATGATGACAAATTTAGACCGGAGCTTAGGGAGCTTTAAATTTTGGAAATAGGGTCTAGAATATCAACAGTATAAGCGCTCAGTAGCTGCAAGACTTGTTATAATCTAACTGCTATTTTTAAACATGAGTTTTTTTAGTATATTCATTTTAATATCATTCTAACACTAAACTTCAATGTCTAATTAAAACATAATGTAAATGAGGGCTAGATTACTTAACGTACATGCGCTCTGTAGCTGCAAGACGTGCTTGAATATTTATTTATTGTACAGCGCCCTTGAGGTGATTTTCACAAAAATGACGCTATGTAAATTAGCCAACTATAATAAGCGACAATAATGTAGACAAGAGGAACACAGCACAAAAAAAGGTGGGGGCGATAACAAGCAGAAAAGTATCCGGAGTGCATAAGGCTGAACGGGTATACAGTATTCGGATAACCAGTATTATTACAAATGGTCAGCGCAGCGCGAGCGGTAGGAGGTAGGCCTCATGCAGGTACCTGCATCGTGCACCGAGCTATGCACCGGCTGCGGCTGAAGGACCAATTAGTGCGAGGGAGAGATGAAGTGGCTAACGTCCGTCTCGTTCTCCGGTAGGCAGTTGGGCAAAACACATCTCCGGTCCTTATGTGCTCCTTGGAAATAAGGGCCCGCGAGACGAGAACCGGGATCGGGAACAGGACCCGGGATCAATGATTAGTCCCTTCGGCAAAGGAATGGGAATCTCGAGCCCAGCGCACGGGGAACGGTGTACGAGGATTAGAAAAGGTTTCGAAACCTAACTTACCCATCAACATAATATATGTATAATAAATATAATTTACCTGCGTTTGCGGGTGAAAATGTCGCTTCAGAAGAGAGAAAATATTCATACGACTGAGTGAGGTTTTAGTACTGTCGCGTCGCGTCTAGGACTTCCAGTCTCGAACCAAATTTGAGCCTAGAGACTGAGGCGAGAATCGGAGACCAAATCTTAAAATTTTGAGTCTTTTCAATAATATTAAAGTAATTTTAAAATTTAAATTGTTATAAATAAATCACACTCTGCCATTAATCTATGCTTTTATTAAAATGAATACAAAACAAACCTACCCTTATGTTATTACTAAACAAACTTAGCTCACAATAGCCTAATTAAAATAAAACCTAAAAATAACATAAAAATCTTCTTAAATTACGAATTATTAAGGGTGTGATCGGCCAGCAGCCAGCACGCACAACAGAGCTGGGAAGAAAGGTGTGCACGCGTGCAGCTTAACCATACCTACACTAGTTATTTGTGATCTTTTATGATAGATTGAGTTTTTCTACTGACATTTCTTGGTGGAACTGCATTTTAACCGGGTTTCGTCAGTCTGACGATGTCGGTAACGACGAAACCCGGTCACTGGTAAGAAATTAAAAATAAAAGTGGAATAAAACTATATATGTATTTTTATTATTATAACATTTTATGGTCTTTGATTTTTGATTTCTGGGTCAAGATCATCGACATGTTTTCCAATTATCCCCCCCTATCAGTTTCACTTACATTGTATTCTTCGTTCTGACTTTAAAAAAGTATCCTGGTTAAATCACTTGTATACTGCTGCAAGAATTATTTCGTATGTACAGTACGGTCTTTCGATAATAGATATGATCATCAAAATACTACGGGTAAGTAGCGAGCTTTCTTTATTTGGAATCGTAGTTTTGCAAGCTCTGAGATTGAAAAATTATAACTACATTAATTTCTACATTGTCATTGTTACATAGACAATTTGTTCTTCCAGAATGCAGGAGAAATTTACCGTTGTTTATGCCGGTGGGGAGAATGATTGGTCTGGGGAGAGAGGTGGATCTTTGCTATGCTGGGATTACCAGTTTTAGACTCTATTATAATATACAAATTTAAAAGCTTCAATTAAATTTATTTATCTATAGAATCACTATGTAAAGCGCCCTTGAGGTATTATATTGCGAAAATGGCGCTTTATAAGTTATCCATGAAAATAATAACTTTGTATCACAATGTGTATTAATGACTTATTCGTCATTGTTTACTCTTGTTTTTATGGACTTTAACAATCTATTATGCTTTTTTATCATGTTTTTGTTGATACCAAATTAAATCATTTATGTACATTGTAATTGTCAGGAGGGCTGTATTGTACATTTAAATAAATAAATGAGAAAAATGTCTTCTAACAAATTTTGGCAGCCACTTAAAGTTCATTATGAACATGTAGCAAATTTTCTCGTAACTTGCCCAGAAAGTATACTATAAATTTGACACCTGAAGTGGTATTCTGAATCTTATGTACCCCCTAGAGAGCGGTTAGTTTTGGGATTATTATTTTTTGCGTGCGTTTCGGTTTGCTTCATACACGGCCACACTGATGATTAAACTGCAAATAAATATGACCACGTGAAATCAAACGTGGTGATTTTCTTTTAGAACATTATTATTATTATTATTATGGATAACTTATACAGCGCCATTTTCGTATTAAAATTCCTTATGCGCTTAATTAAGTTGAATTGACCAAACCGTGTTTTTTTTCTGATTTTTAAACAGTTTTATATATTATTACATTATACAAGTTTACGATAGCAAGGAAAAGAAAACCAAAATATATCATATAAGGTATAATTTCAGTTAACGCGATTCGAGATCTAGAATAACTCTCGACCTACGCTTTACATTTTCCCCTCATTTCAATAATATCAAAGAAAGCCCTAAAGATGTTAGGGCTCACATACAGAATATGTTAACCTTTTAAATATGTATCATCGATAATTTGTATGAGTAATTTATTTGTTCGTCGAAATTCGGAATTCGGATGTGTAGTCTGGTTACCATATTACATAAGTCACATTAATTTAATTTAATCTGTGCGAAAAAAAATTTCTTCGTAACGTAATATTTTCTAAGTAGAAAATTTGGGTCTAGATAAGTTGGAATTTAGGAGACATATACAGGACTTTATATATCTTTATAATTAATTGTAATGTTGATTTTACATTTTGTTAAGGGGATGTACCCCTGAATGTCCCCAGTCGGCGATTGAGATCGTACACTACATTTTATATTCTAACCACTTTAATGCAACGTATGTTAAAATTATATAATTATGTAGAAAGTAATGCTGGACGCTGGGCCGCGGTTATGAACGACTATCTTGATCGATATATAATGAGACGGTAAAAAGTAATATCGATATTTATGTACGAAAGTGTGTATATTTGTATGAAAATTCAAAGTATCTTCGTCGGTAACCGGTAATTGAACATGTTTAGAAAAAAAGATTGTTAACATATTTTATTTTTCATACAGAAAAGTTAATTTTACTTTGTAGATGAAATAAAAGATAAAATTTAACTTCCCATCAGAATACGTACCGTGATATTGATATTTTTAACGATACATTAAATAATTATAGTCCCTTATGTTAGTTAGGTAAAATAATTTGTAATAACCTGTTAGTATAATTTATTGTAATAACTTTTATAATATTAATAAAATTTTAATAAGCTAGTCAATGAAAAGGACTTTTTTGATTTTTGTTTATTTGGTAACCGTTATTTAATATAAAAAAACATAGAAATAAAAAATAGAATAATTCAGGTTGTAACTTGGCAAAAAAGAGTCAGGCTCTTGTGTTTGGCAAGTGTAGAAAATAATATAAAAACAGAAACAATAATGAATAACAAATAAAAATAATAAGCAGATAACAAGTAAAAAAGCAAACATATAAACAAAAGAAGTAGATAAGTAAATAAGGAAATAAAAATTGAAAAAATATCACACTTTTTGGAAAAAAAAAAATATATATATACACAGGCATATATACATTTTCATAACATGCGTAGATACCTACTTGTAAAATACAAACGTTATATATATTTACATACATTTTATTATAAAAAAACGATAAACGTTAAATACGGAAGGAAGCTTTTCTTTAATTTATTCTCTTTTTTTTAAATAATCTATTTTTTTTTTACTTCTTTGTGTATATTGTGTTAACATAATATAAATAATATCTAAACATAACAAATTATGATCATTATACCATTTATAAACCATAAATAAAATAAAAATCATTTGACGTTCAATCATCAGTGTGGCCATATATAAAGCTAAGTATACTCGTATGCAAAAAAAAATTCCCAAATGGCGTTATTCTCTATCTCCGCGATAAGATCCATAATTGCACCCCCAGCGGTGCTATTCTAAACCGCTCTCACGGCCATAGAAAACACTTAATCTTGCGTATTTTGTATGTAAAAGCTACGGCCGCGAGAGCGTTTGGAATATCACCCCAGGGGTGGTGGTATTCTGAACGAAAAAGCGCGCGTAGAAAACGCATTTTTAACGCGTGTTTACGTACTAAACACACGCAACAGAGCGATCTCTTCGCGCCCAATTCCGTTCAGAATACCAACCCTGGTCTCGATAATCTCGAAATTTTGACAAGCATCTAGAACCCCAGTATCGAAAATGTCTCGAGACTCGGAGGATCAATTCTCGAATGGAAGCCCCGCCGACGTTCGTTGACCGCAACTTGATTTTAATTTTCTAGTACGTTAATTATTTATCTTTTCTTAAAAACTAAATACTCGCCGACTCGTGGCGCAGTTGCCAACTTTATATTTGACACACGTAGAATCAAAGCACCAATCAATGACCGTTTAAGGTTCAGCTTGTTGTGAAATCCACATTAAAGGTATAAATTTAATTATTTAAGCGTACAAAACAAAAGATAACAATAAAAAACACATTCATTTTTCTAAGTACTTTTACTTTTTTATTGAAATACGAGTATTAAAATTATAAATAATATTACTCCAAAAAAATAGCAGAATCACAAGTGAATGACCACTACTACCCCAGTAAAAATAATACTCATATTTATTTACATCATAACATTATAAAACACCCTAACCCCACAAATAAAACACTTACTACACCTTTCCTTATAAAAACACTATCAATCTCAGAACAATAACGTGAAGATGCACTATTACCTTTTGACAACTCACAGTTCAAAACTGATTGATTTGTTTTTTCCCAAAAGATGTGTCCGCCTCCTGCTTTTGTCATAGTTTCTAGTGTTAAAAGTTTTTTGACTGGACACATGTAGCAATGCTTATTATTGAGTGTTTTATTAACCGATGGTCATTTACTGGGGGGTGGTCATTCACTGGTGCTTTGACCCTATATTATACAAACATGGGCGAAAATTTCCAAGAGATTTAGTTTGGTTTTAGTAAAAGTGGTTTTAGGTAAGCGCTATGTCAAAAGACAGAAAGCAAGACGCAGGACACGGTCGGTAGATCACAAAAAGTCGTCGGCAACTGAGCGGTAAAAAAACAAAATAGGTAGGTAAGGATCGCTGGGGCCGACGACCTAAACAAGGCGGCCGGGAACTAGAAACGGCGCAATTATTACTTTGAGAGCAAAGAACGTAAATTGTTAGCTCCAGTGAGAAACTCAATAAATACAGTTTATAATAAGAAGATCCTGCGTCGAGTGGAGACAATGAGGAACTTCAGCCCGGGAAATTGGATACAATAATAAGTTAGTTAAATTCCTGACGATGAGGTAGTAACCTCGAAACCGGTCGAAGTGTAATAAAAATATTTTTAAAAATTTAACTGGTTTATACAAATTTATAAACAAATAAGTGTAAAATATCATACCACAAAGTGAAAAATGTTTTTGATAACAATAAAATAAAAAATATTTTTATAAAAACTAACTACTTCGAACGACGTCACTAGTTTGTATGAATCAACCAATTATAAGAGAGTTTTAAAAGATTCCGGTTTGCTTCCCGTCAATTGACCGACCAATGGACGGAATCGATTGAGAATAAACGGAAGAGAACCTATTTAAAATAAAACACTTTGTAAATTTACCACACAAGAGTTTAATACATTAAAATACGACTAGTTTCGGGTAATCAGTATTACCCATCTCCTTACCACACCTCCTCAGGGTAATACTGATTACCCATCCTCATGGGTAATACTGATTACCCGAAACTAGTCGTGTTTTAATGTATTAAACTCTTGTGTGGTAAATTTACAAAGTGTTTTATTTTAAATAAATTCAAAATGTTTTTCCACAAAGTAAATGCTGAAACAATAAATCATGGAAGAGAACCTCTTACGTCACACACGGAGTTATTTCAAATACGAAATTCTAAAAATCATAGCACTGATAATACGCTATACAAAAATTTAAAAAAACATTTTCTGGCTTAGTTTATAATATTCTTTTATCAAATAAAATAAAAAACCACTGAACTTCCTCATTGAAATTTAGTGCTAACTGTACGACGAAGAAAATTTAATCATGAGTCACATCAAATAACGTCAGCAGTAGCTCAATCACAAATAACTATCGACGTGCTTAAAAACATGCTAAGCATTTGAGCGATCACAATGAACAATAATAAATATGCTTAAGTTATCGCAGTCATTAGTGAACGCGTGTGTAATCTCTAAGTCAACGCTCGTGTCGGTTTGTTTTTTGTTTTCCTCGTAAATAAATACAGTTCATTGCCGAAAACTCGACGTTTACTATAAAAAGAAATACAATATATTGCATTTGCAAAATAGTAAGGAGTATCTAATACAAAAATGTAAAAATTAAATTACAATTACTATGACGACTGCTTTTTTTGGCATTTTGGCTTGCCAACCGCCGGCTAAATGCAATAAATAGCGTGATAAATAATAAATAAATATATAAACACAGCAGTTTTGGAATATTTTCCATATTTACACCGGAGAAATTCAAATACGCGATTGCGCAGAAGGATTATACGTCGCGAAACGTAAATATTTTAACATTTAATATAAGGTGTTCACGGATGTTGCATCGTGATCGCGAATACGATGAACAACCATGGTGTCAAATTGTTATCACGTCGATAGTAATTTGTGATTAAGCTACTGGCCTCATACTCGTACTCCCACAATCGAACAACGCAGAAGATAACGACACCCGCATCTTGTAATCATATTGTACAATATGTAGCACGGGGCAATTTACATTTACGGTTGTCGACCTTGATGGCGATAGCTGATAACCATGCACAATGAAAATTTTATTTATTTATTTAATGCACAAAGTACACAATTTTATCATAGAGCACAATTATAATCTTTTTATGTCCCGACTTGTTAGAAAATTCCGTGTTTAGTCGGGACTCTTCTATATATAAATCAAAAACACTTAATATATTAAACATTATACAAAATAATCAAAACGATATACAAAATAATAATGGAAAAATATAAATAATAAAAAATTATACATGTCGAAAAATGGAATGCAAAAAAGTCATTTTATAATACACGGCGATATGTTACTAATAATTTATAGTAATTTTATAATTCAATTCGGTCATTAATTAATAGTAAAAATAAATACAAAATAATACAATAAAGTAATAATAGTAACACATCTTCATATATGGTAGAATATGTAATTTAATAGACATAATAATAAAGTTAAAATATGTATGTACAAATAATTATGCATCACTATTAAGTTTATTAAAAAATGATAAACATATATACGTAAATGGATAATAGTGAAGATAGCATCGATATTATGTATTTATTCCCGTAGCAATCTTATACAGTGGTCTCTACCCCTTGATAAAATACAATTATGGATCTTCATCTTAAATAAAGACGTTGTTTTGGAGAACTTAATATGTTCATCCAAGACGTTGAACACTCTCGGAGCTATATATGAAAACTGTCTCCGAGCAAACATCGTACGTGTTCTCGGTATTAAGTAGTTTAGGTTACGCGAAAACCTCGTGTGGGCATTCTGTTGGGACCTCCTTCCGAAGTCGCCTGACCAGAAAATTGTCAATACTTTCTTGATATAAATTTGACGGATATCAAGTACCTTTAATAGTTTAAAGAACGGTTCAGATGGGTCGGAGGACACCGAAGCATAACTCTAAGAATTAGTTATTGCGTCTTGATTAGGGGGTTCGTGACAATCGTCGAGCAACCTCCCCAGCCAACTATGCCATAGGCAGCCGCCGATTGGAAAAGCGCAAAGTAGACATTTCTGAGAGTGCTAACGTCCAGGATGTTTCTGAGTGAGCTGACGACATGACACAGTTTTCTTAATCTAGATACCAGGGACTGAACCTGTGTCTCCATCAGTTGGATCAATATTATTACATCGAAAAGTTTCAGCGGCACAAAGAACATATTAAAGAATAATCGTATTTTTAGATATTAGGAGCATTGCCGTAAAAATGACGCAACCGTAGATTTATTTGTCGTGTAAATATTGCGAAAAATAAATAATAACACGCCTTCACCTTCGGTAGTGAGGGAAACAACCAAGTACAAACCGCCAACCGCAAATACGTCACAAAACGAATTAACATATGCGTCTGTTGGTATTAGTATCAACAGCTGATGAATACAAGAACATGGGCGGAGGAGTCAATCAACTCGAGTACTGGCTACTGGCTACTGGCTACTGGCTACTGGCTACTGGCTACTGGCTACTGGCACTGGCTCTGGATAGGACCACTGCGGCTGATTCGCTCGGCCGCGGCGGGTTTCTCGGTCGTTCTGAGAATACAATTTTCGTTGTGCCAGAATAGATTTTCATTGAATCATACTCAAGGTGTCTTAGTAACGATTCTGGAAAACCGCCATCACATCACAACATACAACGCAACTCAACAAATCAATTTTTATATATGATCTATTTTTTTTACTTTTAAATTTGTTTCAACAGAGAGCGAAAACAAAAGTTGTTGAATTAACAACCTGGTAAAAATAGAAGCATAAAAAATGGAAAATTGTTTTCAGGCGTTGTCTAGTAGGTGATTTGGTTCAGCCGGATGAATCTCACCCACGTAATAAAGGTTTCAGCTGTTTCAATTCACAAAACAGATGGAAAAGTTGAGGAAATGTGGATGTTCGAACATGGGCAGAATGGTGAATGTTACACAGTGTGTAAAGTGGCCACTTAAACCCGCCAATGACAGGTCATAAGCCCTGTAAATGCCTAGACTTCCATATTATGTTCTTAAAAATGATTTCCCTCTCTGTTGAAATAAATTTAAATATGAATAATTCCCTAGGGAGGAAATCCAGCCAGTCTGCAAGCATTTGGACATACTCAAACATTGTATTTTTTTAACATTCAAAGATGTTTAATATTTTTTTTTTAGTAAAAATATTACTAAGATTGGAAAATTTATATGGGTTTATGTCACTAGCGATAAATTATGAACTTTGTCATGAAATTAGTAAAAAATAAATAAAGGTATTCTTGGTAGGAACTAATTTCGGGTAAGACCTTTTAGCAATGATATATGTATAGTGAAATATTTAAGCTAAATTTGTTGCAACAAAGGAGGCAAACCTTTGTGAAAAGGGGATATGTAAGTCTAGGCATTTACAACGCTTATGACCTGTCATTGGCTGGTTTAAGTGTCAACTTTACACACCGTGTACCATTCACTATTCTGCCCATGTTTAATCATCCACAATTTTTTGACTCTTCCATCTGTCGACTTTTGTGAAGTAAAGGAGCTGAAACAGTTATCATGTGGGTGAGATTCAATCCGGCCTGTCTGCAAACATTTGGACATATTCAAAACATTGTTGAATCTGCTAACTGGTAAAAGAAGAAGAAGTAAAAATTGGAAAATTGTTTTCAGGCGTTGCCTAGTAGGTGATTTAGTTCAGCCGAATGAATTTCAGCCACAAGATTTCAGCTCCTTTATTTATTTATTTATTTTCATACGTGTAGTTAAATACATATTATTTGACATAAGACATCAGTCCCAACTTAAAATCCTGTGTTGAGATGGGACGAGCAATTAGATGACACAGACACATGAGTATATCACCACAAATATAGTTAAACTTTACTTCACAAAAGTCGACAGAGGAAGAGTTGAGGAACTGTGAGTGTTTTAACAAGGGCAGAATAGTGGATGTTACTTAAACCAACCAATGACAAGTCATTAGCCCTGTAAATGCCTAGACTTCCATATTCCCTTCTCAAAAATGTTTTTTCTCTCTGATGCAACAAATTTAGATCGGAATGACTCCCTAGGGAGGAAATCCAGCCCGTCTGAAACCGTTTGGCCATACTCAAACATTGTTGTATTTGAGCAAGAAAAAAGAAGAGGTTTTAGTTATCACAGAACCAGCTCTCGGGGCTCGGGGCTCGGGGTGAGTAAACGGTAAATGTTGTAGGCCGCGGATGTGCTTCTGCTCGGCGCGGCGCAGCGCAAGACCTGTTATCGGGATCCAGCTTACGGTAAACGAACGGCAAAAGAAAGCGCGACTTTACTCGTCATAGGCGACCGGTCGTAATAAACTTTGGCGAACGGATAATGCCATACCAATTCCGAGGCACACTCCACGTATTTCTGGATAGAGTTACATCTGTAGCTCAATCACAAATAACTATCGACTTTGCTAATAAGCGACGTGATAACAATTTCTCAGCATGGTTTTTATTCGTATTCGCGATCACAATGAAACATCCGTTTACACCTAATATTAAATTTCTAAATATTTACGTTTCGCGCGACGCAATAACATTACTGCGCAATAACATATGTATTTGAATTTCACCGGTTTAAATATGGAAAATATTCCAAAACTTCTATTTGTATTTATTATTTATCATGCTATTCGTTGCATTTAGTCGGCGCGTCGGTTGGCAAGCCAAATATCAAGAAAAGCAGTGTCCACAGTAATTGTAATTTTCACTTTTTTGTATTAGATACTCCTTCCTCCTTTCCAAAAAGGATATATTTTAATTTTAACAGATAGGAGCTAGGTTACAGCACGTCTTGCAGCTACAGAACGCTTGGACGGTAAGTAATCTAGCACTCATTTTGTTACATTTTGTTTTAATTTGACAATTAAGTAAAGTGTTGGAATGATATGAAAATAAAAACATAAAAAACTCATTTTTTAAAATAGAAGTTAGATTATAACAAGTCTTGCAGCTACTGAGCGCATGGACTGTTGAAATTCTAGACCCCATTTACAAAATTTATGATTGATAACATTTACATATTGAAGGAAAATTACCAATCGTCCTGCAGCTACAAAGCGCATGGACGAGTGGAATTCTAGCAACTTGAAATTATATCAATAATATTTTTAATTGAATCGGCATTCACTTCGTAACACTTCATTATAAATTATAATGAAAATAAAACTTTGTTATCAGTGTTACACAATTTTATTCTTTTACAAGAACACAACTATAGTTTCGGGAGAGCACTCCTCCCATCGACGGGTGATATCACCCGTTTCATAATAATTTATATCAATAAACTTACAAAAAAATAACATTAAGAAGAGTATATAATTTGTCAAGTGTTCGTGCAAATAGTAAACAATAAATAAGTAAAACACTGTTCCAACAATATGGTTAACGAAATAAAGAAAGATATCCGAAGGGTAGGTATTGTAAACTGCAGGCATCATAGCCGGACATGTGGCCGACAGAATTACTTATATAAATATTATTATAAAGACAAAAACAGACTTGACATAGATCAAACAAGAAAAATTGTTGCGTGCTTGTTTGATAAAACATGAATTCGCAATGGTTCAATTTAACAACTCGGCAGTAATTTATTAACATAGAAGTATTATACTCTAATCGCTGATGATAGAAAACACTTTTTTCTCTATTAATTGCGCTTGGTACATTGAGCATCGACTCGTCAGACACAAGAATAATAAATTCTGCTACGATCTTTATTTATATTGTGTAACTAGCTAATCATTAGTCACAGTGCCTGTTCTGCCTGATGTAGGTACTGGGCCGCGATTACAATGGGAAGCTAAGGACGTCATACCTCCACCATGACGGTATAGTTGAAGATGAATTCTCCCGAGCGATTCGCCCCCCCCCCCCCCCTCTAAGTTTTGGGTAAGTACATCGGTATGTACCGACGGGTTAGTAATTTTGATCCGCCGAGCAGTTTTGTTTTAATTACAGTTAATTTAATTTTTAATCGTTCTGAGATGGCCAGTTTTTTTCTTAAAAGAGAAATAAGTCAATCTTAAAGTCGAATTGAATTGTGACATAACTGTCAGTTTTGAAAAAGAACGGCTAGACGCACAGATAATGTGGCTAGATTCTGTCCTATTAATATATACGAGCATCTAGCCGTAAAAATGTTGCCACTATAAAAAAAATATATTGCATTTTGACTATCTTCCTGAGTGTACATATCCAGGAGCTCAATCACAGATGGCTATCGACATGCTAAAAAACGTGCTAAGTATTTGAGCGATCACCACGAACAATCATGAACACGCTGAAGTTAAAGCGGTCGCGTTGCAAAACGCCATAGATAAGTTCCGTATCCGTAGTCCGTGGTCAAACGTCAAATCAAAAAAGTCAACACGCGTGTAATCTCGTGCCGGTTTGTTATTTCGTTTTCAAGTTACAAACAATTACTATGGCGACTGCTTTTCTTAACATTTGGCTTGCCGACCGCCGGCTAAATGCAATACGGCACTCGAGAAAAATTGAAAGAATGCGTGTGCGAGATTCAACCAATCCTCTTGAACTGACCGAAGTTGAATTTCGTTTTGCAACGCGACCGCGATAACTTCAGCGTGTTCATGATTGTTCGTGGTGATTGCTCAAATACTTAGCACGTTTTTTAGCATGTCGATAGCCATCTGTGATTGAGCTCCAGATGTCAAAAGGGCCGGCTTTCGCTCGGAAGATAAATACAGACAAAAATGAAGCATAACGTCTTGGTAACTGTCAAAAGTCATATAAAAATCATCTTCAAGCGAGGATTTTTTGCTAGAATTGAGATTTATTGAAGTTTATGATCGCTTTGAAGCGGCCACTTATGATCACAGAAGCCTATTTAAAATATAAATGGGAACTATTTATAATTTTAATTCAGTAAGGAACGCGGATTAAATTTTCGGAGTCATTCATTGGCTGGATTCAATCTTATGACATATCGAGATGACAAGGCGGTAGAGCATACTGAGATAAATAGAGATAGTACAGAAGTTAAGTATACAGTCTCAGTATATACCGATGAAGATAGCCCTTCATAATCGCGGCCCTGGGCCGCTATTAAATTGAAGATAAATTTTAACTTCCCATCAGATCAGAATACGTACCCTGGTTACTGGTGTTAACAGGAAGATATATCGACGCGAAACTCTTCGTCCATAACTATAGTATTTGTACATGGGTATTGCGAAAAGCTGAATACTGATGAAAACGCTACGTAAAATGAAACTAACGGGAAGTCGTTAAGTGCTGGACCTTGTGAATGCAAATGAAAGTCATCCAAACGCATACGTTCGAAAATATTTTTACTAGGCGAAACGACCGTCACAATATCAATAATCAATACGTATTTATACATATAATTCGTGCAGTGATATTCGAGCGAAAGACATCGAGAAGTCGACATTTGAAATCAATAAACCATGAGACAATGAGTTTTTATCTTTTTTCATTATTTTTATAATAATAGTTAACGAACACGGCAGCATCGAAGGTAAAAACAGTACTAATTCAATAAAATGATGCCTTATTTCTAGTTAAATGTGTAATTGTATCTAACGACTCCACGTTTCATTAAATAAATTACTAATACAGGTTGCCTATAATAATTATTTCCACAGAATGGTGAGTGAAAGTTTAGTTAAATGTAAGATTTCTTCGCCAACTTAATGTATAACATGTGAGTACTATAGGTTCCCGAAGCGTACGGAATATTAGTTAGAGATGTATATTTCATTATTCCAAAACTATTTTTATAGAAACATAGGATAAATTGAGAACGTATACTATACATACTTAAATTTAGCGACGACGTTAAATAGTAAACATTATTTTTTATTTATGATCAATACTAAGTTCGCAAAGAGGCACTCCTTGCATGTTGGCCCGAAATCCTTCAATTTTTAACCAAGGAAATACAAAACATTAAATCACTGGTACAGTTTAAAATAGGTTTGAGGTCTTGGATTAGCATGGAAGGAGCAGATACACATGAAAAATAAAAAATATATAAATGCATACTGCAAATAAATCATATTTTCGTAATTTCAGCATATGTTAATTTGGTTTTTCTTTTATTTTTCTTTTATTTTTCTTTTCTTTTCTTTTCATGGTCATGTCATACCATATATATGTGCTATAAACTTTTTGATAATTAAAAAAGGAATGGCCCACGCTCAGACGCTGTAGTCTTTGTGGGCATTTTTTCCAATTCATGTTATAGCTTAATTTTAAGATATATTTTTCTAAGTAAATAATATATGTATGAAAAAATAAACAAATAATAAAAAAAAATAAACAAGACAAATATTTTTTTAAATTAAAAACAGACTACTAGTGAGCTTTGTAAAAAAATTGAAGCATTAAACCAAGCGTGGTCTTCTCGCTTAGATTCCATACATATTTTGCATTTTTTTTTTTTTTACAAACTATAATTAATAATAAAAATAACGTGACCTCACTGGGGTTTCTCGTGCCGTGGTTACTTATTTTCAAAAATTTACTACTAATTGCACGACGATTGGTAATCTAGCTTCCATTTGTAAATGTTATCAACTTAAAAATAATAAGATGATAATTAGATATAAGTTAATAATAGGACATTCATGTAATATGTTTGTACTATTTTAAAACTAAATTAAAAAATATTTTTAAAATACCAAAATTTTGTAAATGGAGTCTAGAATTCCAACTGTCCATGCGCTTAGTAGCTGCAAGACGTGTTGTAATAATACTCCCTTTCAACAATGTATTGAGTATGTCCAAATATTTGCAGACTGGTTGGATTTAAACCAGCCAATGACAGGTCATAAGCCCTGTAAATTCCTAGACTTTTATATTCCTTTCTGAAAAATGTTCCCATTTATGTTGCAACACATGTAGAACTTCTGAAATTTATTGTATTTCATTAATACAATAAATTTCATTGTTAATTTAATAAATGTGTAAATGGGGGCTAGATTTCTTATCGTTTATGCGCTCTAAAGCTGCAAGACGTGCTGTAATCAAGCTCATATCTGTTATTAATGAAATAGATCTTAATTGGAAACGAGAAACTAGAATCCCAACCGTCCATGCGCTCTGTAGCTGCAAGACGTGCTGGTATATTTATTTATTGTACGACGCCCCTGAGGTAATTTTCACAAAAATGGCACTGTTTAAATTATCCGACTATTTTTTCTATATTTTTTTTTATTAATTGAATAATCCGCCAAGCCTTTTTTTAGAGGCTTGTCAGCAGGTGGAAAGGGGGATATGGAAGGAGGTAATGAAAAATACACCACAACAACCTTACCAATTGATAAAAAAATCTTTCTTGGATTATTTTCTGGCAACTGGCAGGAATCGAACCCGAGACGCCAGTTTCACAGTTGGCTGTCTAACCGACTGCGCCACGGCGCCTATCTATATATATAATTTAGAGTTTTTATGACTGGTAATATTACTCGCAATACACTGATTTTCTTTCTGATGTCAAGGTAATGGTTACAATATTATATAATACTAGCGGACCTGACAGACGTTGTTCAGCCCAAACGTTGGCTTTCCTGTAATTAGCTGGTTCACCAAACGTTTTATTGATATTTCAATCTTTTCGTTTCGTCATTGTGTGATTTGCTGTTGCACAAAGCAAAATAAAAAAAAGATATTTAATTCTTCTGTACGTGTGATGAACTATTAATATTAAAATATTTAATCTATATATATTTTTATGGTTGAATTCCAAAACATAAAATAAATATTTATTTAATACGGAATTGTTTTTGTAAATGTCAAACTCTGCTCTTCTTACAACAGGGGTGAAGTTTATTTAGGATTGCAATTTTCAAAAATGTATTAAATGTCAGTTAGTATTATTTAAGTTTTACCAAAAATCCAGTAAAAATAAATAAATGGGTAGAAATTATAAGGAATTTAAGAAAATAATCTGAATGAGATCCACAAAAAACGAATGCTGTTTGTAAATATTCAAATACAAACTTTTTTCTTATGGAAAAAATAACATCTTCCCAATTTTTTAGTATAAGCATTCTCGTCGAATGCAACTCTGGTAGGTCGATGAATATAACATTTATGCTCCTATTTTTTTTATATTAGATTGAAGATTTTAAGATCTACAAACATGCGCAGCGCAAAGCTCATTATTATGGCGAAAAACCGCGCGTAAATCGGTTAAGCCGTTAAGAACAAGTTTAGTGACATCTCACATACGGAAGAATTATATATATAAAGATGGTGATTAATATAGTTATTACAAGACTACGCTTCTCGTTTATCAGGAGAGAAGTTAAAGTTTTCATCAGGGCAGCTATCGGTCACTAGGTTCGTGGCATCATGCGGAGCCACTTTCTTCTTCCGAGAGTCACGTTTGCAGCATTCAGCACCAGCTAACTTAGTACTCGGAATACTGTACCTAATCTGTACCCATCTAACAGCTTTCCACCTTCCGGAAGCAGAGTTGGCTATTTCCAATATGAATTATAAATGTATAATATCGATGCCATGCAAATGACTACGAAGAGAAACACGACATTCCGTGAGGTACTGACTCTAGGAGTAAATACTTAATTACCGAAGAAATTATGCATGAAATCGATACATAACTGGAGAATTTACGTGCTTTTTTGCTAGGTAAACAGGGTGCACAGGGTTTTTAACTAGGGTAGGTTTTAGTTTGAAAAAAATATTGATTACTTAACTGAAACAAAAATACCTTACTTCTTAATTACATGGGGGTTTTGAAAAAAAAAAGTAGTTAAGCGACATCAATTACATTATGTACCGCTTCAATTTATTCGAATTACGAGTCAAGTGTACCCTACCATCTATCGATATTGACATCTTCGATGACTCCGAAGGGCATTCTCACACGTCATGTTTTTAGTGGCGTTTGTATAATATTTATTTATGAGTATATATCGTAGCCGCTTAAGTAGGCGCTGTTAATTCAAACAGTTTTGGAATTAATATTGATAAAAAGGAAAATATACTACACTTTTTGAATTTGGGCAAACAGCGGGATGTTAACTACGCAGTACGCTAGCAAGCTAGCTAGAAAAGTATTTTGATTACATAGATCTTATGTACCTGTAGTTTATTTCTATTGAACATTTTTTTTAAGATTGGCGGCCTTTTATTGACATTTCAATCTTTTCGTTTCGTCATTGTGTGATTTGCTGTTGCACAAAGCAAAAAAAAAAAATATTTAATTCTTCTGTACGTGTGATGAACTATTAATATTAAAATATTTAATTTATATATTTTTTTATGGTTAAATTCCAAAACATAAAAGAAATATTTTTTTATAAAATATTTAATCTGTGTATTTTTTTATGGTTGTATTCCAAAACATTTTTTTAAATTTATATATGCGCCCAATGGGCATTTTTATGGACAAATTTATACGTAGAAAATTATTATAAAAAAAGTAGAAAGACTTAATAGTTTATAGTAGACTTTGTGGGAGTGGAAGCGGGAGAGAGGTGTTTATAATTGAATTTGATTCAGTGATCGTTTTAAAGAAGACAACTTGTTATCAAAGAAATCAAGACTGGTATGTTTGTTGGCAGACCTAAGAATTCTTGGCATAGGGGGATGAAAACCATAGTTAGTTCTATGGTTATCGGTATGAAAGAGTAAGTTTTGTCTGAGGTTTCTAATTGGGATGTTTAATTTTATTGAGCTCAGTAGTTCAGGCGCATCAGATAGTGAGTTGAGAATTTTAAATAGGACTAGAAGGTCGGATTTATTTCGACGGTCTTGAAGAGAAGATATATTCAAGGTAGTTTCTAATACGTATATAGGTCTCTGGATAAGCCCAACCTCCAGCCTATCTTTCTCGAAAATCGATTTTGAACTGATTCAATATTTTTGATGTGAACATCATAATATGGAGACCAGATAACAGAGGAATACTCTAGGTGCAGGCGAACTGGGGAACAGAAGGAACATATGGCAAGTATATAATGCAATTAAATGGAAAAAAAACATAAAAATACACATTTATGTACATACAGTAAGAATATATCTTAAACAATCTTTAGCCAAAATCACTTAATCACTTTAGTCAAAATTTCGCCTTCCACGTACCTCCTCAAGTAGTATTATTTCAAATCCATATTGACATTTTTGGCATTCTATAGGACTTCGGTAAGCCTGTCGTGCTCACTACAAGCAAAGTACAGGAGAGACCTCAGACTATACCTTCTAGTGCGTGATCCGGGTGCGTAAATTTGACTCTGTCGCGTATTTTTTTATATTGATGGACGTCACGATTTAAGGTACAGCCAATATTAGCGATAGAGTTTTTATTTACGATTTGAAGCGCTATTTTTTTGCGATCTCATAATATGGTATGACCGAAAATGGGAGTGGGTCAGTAAGTTTGTAAATGTCTACGACATGCGTTTTCTTCGGTAAGTAACCAATAACCCTTTACCATTACACTAACCCACAGCCCCCGCGGTGTAGTGGTTAAGACCTCAACTCACGCAGAGAAGGTGCCGGGCCCGATTTCCGGGAGAGAACAAAAAATAAAAAATGAATTTTCTCAAGCCAGGGTGTTATTTATAAAAGATATTTATTTTTAAGTAGGATAAATATTTATATAGATAAACTTCACCAACAAGCCACAAAAAGTGGCTTGGTGAGGTTTTTGTATTTGTTAAATGCATTTCTTTTTCCGTATTCATGTGTACTTTTACAATCAAATAAATATTTTAAAAAAAACCTAAACCAAACGACCACCACAAAACTCAATTTAAAAATGTAGTTCTGTCAGATTTTATACTAGTTTAAGGAGTAATTTATCTTTTATCTACAAATTAATTTTAATTTGTTGCAACGGAAAGGGAAAACATTTTTGAGAAGGGAATATGGAAGTCTAGGCATTTACTGGGCTTACGACCTGTCGTTGGCAGGTTTTAGTGACCAATTTACACACTGTGTAAAATTCACCATTCTGCCTATGTTTAAACATCCACATTTCCTCAACCCTTCCATCTGTTGACTTTTGTGAATTTAAATATGAATAACTCTCTAGGGAGGAAATCCAGCAAGTCAGCAGTCTGCAAGCATTTGGACATACTCAAAACATTACAAATTAATTGTTACCGGTGTGTCAGTGTCTAATACGAATATAATTATGACGACGTGGGTAAATTAGGGACATTATTTGCATCGTGAAATATTTTACCTACTTAACAACAGATTGTACAACCGTGTGCGCACGTGTACAATGTACATGCTCATTTGCGAAATAAGACCTTCGATGAAAGACAGAATGTGTCCGAGTGGTTCTCAAAAATGAAAACACCTTTTTCAGAATAGTGGCGACACGATACACTGGATACACTGGATACACAATACCGCGGGAGAATTTGGCCGTGAAAATTCCAAAACAAAGTACGGGCATGAAATTCTAAAATTATGAACGAAGCGAGAGAATCCCTGTTACTTTATCCGAGCCAACATTCCAAGCGTCGCATCGGTCGGTGTTCAGTGGGGCTCCACTTTACTCCACTCCACTCTACTCTACACGTCAGTAAGTTGACTACAGACTCCACACGTAGGGGTGAGAAACGCTCTGTTACGTGGGGACTTCTAGTGCTTTGTGGAAACCCCAACTTATCGTACATCACACATGGTAAAAATAGTCGAGGTAACTATTGAAATAAATCAAAACGCCTAACGCTGTCAAAGTGTAACGGAAGGTCTGTTGGAGTCTTTCAATAGTCCGGTCTCTCTTTAATGAGTTTTCCGTTGTTACCTCTTCATTAGGCAAATGCGGAGTGGTTCTTTAACAAGGCCACAGCCGAAAAACCTCAATAACGATCGACTAAATCTTCTTTCTACGGAGGGAGCAATCATAAAACAAGAACATCTTCAAGTATAATGCTTTTCTGAATCGACTCCATGTACTCGGCAATAACTATTCCGACGTTGCTGATATTTTAACGTAAAGTATAGTTTATATAAATCAACTCTATTCAATCATTTCAAAGATGGTGAGCGGTAATTTACATTTGTTAGATTATAGTGCTTTCTATGTTTCATTTTGTATGGGTACTATTAATTCTGTACCATATTTACGTTTTTGGTTCATTTTTAAATTGCTTTGATTGTTATTATTATAACTATTTTTTAAATATTTTTCGAGATAAAAAATAATTTTATTGTATTTGATATACTTATATTTTGTACCTCTAAAAAACCACCTTTTCTTTTTAAAATTCAAAATTTTATGTACACACATGGTATATTTATATATATAAGTATGTTATTTATACGAAACTACTGTGTTATAGTATTTATGTAATATAATACTTTTCAATAAGATTTTTTGTTTTCACATTATATTGAAATGTTTATATTCTATTAAATATGTAAGGTAAAAGGAACTGCGTGCCGTGTATATGAATAAATAAAAGTATTTAGACAAAGACGAATCAAAATAAGTAAATATCAGGAATTGAAGTTAAGATGTTCCTTCGATTTATTTTGTATAATTTATAAAGCCAAAAATACACTTTTTACGCTACATAAATGATCAATTTGATATAACATAATATTATTAAAAAATGAATAGGCTTAAAAACTAAGGAGGATTAAATCATGTGAGTTTAAAATGAGTAACTCGAGTCGAGCTAAGGGTATTTTATTCGCATAATCCATAAACAACTAAAAGCATCACAAATCAATGATATGATCCAAAATCGAGGTGCTTTTATAAAAACATTAAAATACGGAAAGCCGTTTGAAAAAACCCCGAAAACTTTCACGAGTACTTTAACAGGTGTAAAGAATAACTAGGTATGTAATAAACATTGGGTTTTATTAGACATGTTAAAATGTCAATGAAAGTGATATAAACTTCGGCACGAACGATATAAATCACAAAATAACGGGTACCGTACAAAGGGGGTACCTACTTTTCACCATCAGAGGGGGGGGGGGGGTAACATTGCATTAGAAAAAAAACTTTTTGAAGACATCCGTCATCGTTCCTATTGCTGTAACTATTTGTTTCAACAAAATAAAAATAATAAAAAATAAGCAAAAATAAAGGAATTTGAGATGAATCAGTCACTCAGATACCAATATAATATTAAAATTCCTAAATTCCACACAAGTCATGGTCAAAATAACTTTGTCTTCAAAGGTGCAAAAAATTATAATAATCTTCCCAATGAACTGAAAAATTTAAAAAATAATATACCTATCAATAAATAAATTTAAAATAAATCTAAAGAAATTTTTTGAACACGTTTAAAACTACAATAAATTTTAATTAGTACGAATGTACGTGTTTTTTGTTTTTTGTTTTTTCTTTATATATCCTATGTTTTTATTTTTTCTCATGTACTCGTATTTAAAATTATATAAACTCTTATAATAAACAATAAACAACTACAACAGTGTAAGTCACTATCCAAGCACAAGAGTTAGTCTCTTTTTTGGAGAGTTACAGTGAAAACATTTATTAGATGTGTAAAAGTAGATATGTATAGAATTTTTTAAAAACAGGTACCTTTTATGAAATTTATTAATAAAAAAATAAAAAATAATATTCAATAGGTATATCTTTCAACTCCTGTCTGCGGTGATTTTAAATTCAACGTGATACTTTGGTACTGAGTAATTATCAGTCCAGATAGGCCGTGCAGTTTTCTTGAAATAAATCTATTCACATCTTCGATAGTTTACACCTTTATAAGGTGAGTAAAGAAGTTTCATTCGCTGAATTTGACTTGTAATAATTACTACTACTACTACTACTACCATCACGCCATTTCCCCGTAGGGGTAGGCAGAGAGAATGGACCGCCACACACGTCTATCCTGGCATACACTCCTAGCCTCTTCCACATTCATACATCTTGTCATACATGCCCTTCGGTTCTGTCTGCTTTTGACATGACCAGACTTAAGATTTTGGTTTATCTGATCATGCCACTTTTTCTTTGTTGTCCTCGTCTAACGTTGCCGTTCATTTTTGCCATATATACTTGTTTTACCATTCTCTCATCGTCCATTCGTTCTACGTGACCAAACCATCTCAGAGACCCTTTTTTAATCTTATCAATTATACTTGTCTCAGATTTACACTCTCTCCTGATTTCATCATTCGTAATAATAACTTTGGAATATGTCCGAAACCGTCTCATGGGGTTACTTCGCATGTGCATTTGTTAAGAAACTGAAGAAAAACAAAAGTGATGCAAAGTCAACCATCATTAGGACTTACTTTGGCTCATTTAAAAAAAAATAGTTCGCATAAAAAATACAATACACGTAAGACCGCAAAAACATAATACACGTTTTATTATATCTATGGGTGCGGGGAACAATCACATAATTTTCAGGTGACGGGTCCCGTTGAACGCTACTCGCTACGCGATACGTCATACGCCATCAGTCATCAATACTAGAAAAACAAGCTTAGGAAATTAAAATTCTCGTAAATCGAAATAATCGGAGAATTTTAGTTGCGAGTTTATAAGGCAAATGTAACTTGTATACCTTTAATGTTTGTAGAATTTGTGGAATAAATTAAATATTTTCCTTTTAAATCTAATACGGTTAATACATTTTTTACTATGTTTTTTTTTTACTGGGTTTTAAAATATTATGGTTTTTACTATGTCTTTAACTATGTTTCTTACTAGGTATTTTCTTTTTACTATGTATTTTACTGGATTATTAAATACATTTCAACTATATTTTTACTACATTTTTTTAGTATGTTTTTTAACTATGTATTTTACTAAGTCTAATACCTTTATTTATTTTTGTATGTATTGATTAATGTTACTTATATATATATATATATATTTGACTGGCTTAGAACAGGGTAAATAACCCTAGTTAGATAGTCAAAGCAACGTTGTATAATTTTATGTATATAATATGATAATAAATAAATAAGTAAATTAAATAAATCGAACTTCCCAATTCTCGCTTAACGATTTAAGAGATAAATAATCAAACACGAGACAAATTATTATTGACGATTGAATTTAGATTTTAAAACAATTCATTTGCCTCGGAGGTATGATTATTTTTCTTTGTCATGTTTGAAATTTATACACTGATTAATCCCGAACATGTAAATATTTATATTTAACGTCAAATCCAACCGTTCGTGTCGGAAATCAGTAGATTTACTTTACTCAGCAATAATTTAAACAAACTGTAAAGGTCGGTCCCGAATCCCGAACGTGTCTTTTCACCAAACGGTCGGTGGTGTGCGGTGTCCTATCGTCATGTCGGGCACGTGTACACTTTGTACACAAAAGGATACAATCTACACACAGTGTACAGTAGACAGAGTGGCACAGCACAAATATGGACATGGCAGAGTCTCGAATAGGGAAATATCACATACTACGAATACCGATAAAAATATATGAAATGGATTTAGTAAATAATTAAAAATATATAATTAACTAGCGGACCCGACGGACGTTGTCCCGCCCTAACGTTGGCAAAATACTTTTCATTGATAAGAAGATACCTAGGTACTTGTTCGTGATTAAATTCCAAAACTAAAAATTGTTGATATTCAAATATTGAACTTAAGTTAGCACCTAGGTACTTGTTTATGGCTGAATTCCAAAACATAAAATAAATATTTTTCAAATATGGCGTTCTTTTTGCAAACGTCAAACTCCAGTATTTTCACCAAAAGAGGGATGTACTAATGTAGGAATACGATTTTTAAAAATGTATTGAAATTAATATTATTTTGGTATAGTAAAAAGAAATAAAGGGGTAGAAATTATCAGGAATTAAAGGAAATAATTTGATTTAGATCCACAAAAAATGAATGCTGTTTGTATACATTCAAAAACAAACTTTTTTTATACACTTAAAAAATACATCCTTAAATTTTTTTGTCTAAGCATTCTCCTCGAATGCAACCCTGGTAGATCGATGAATAAAACATTTATGCTCCTTACTTCTTTATTGCATATTAGATTAAAGATTTTAATATCTACGCACAGCGCAACTATCTATATTTCTCTGAAAACCGCACGTAAATCGGTTAAGCCATTTAGAAGTTCAGTGACATCACATGTACAGGGGAATTATATTTATATATATATATATATAAGATATACAATAATTAAAGCACTTTAAAATGCCCGAGCTGATTCTAGATACATTAGATTAATAATATTCATTTATGACAACGCTACTATGGATGTGAGGATTGATGAGAACCCAAAAACTGATTAAATCAAAATAGAGAAAGGTGTCAGACAAGTGAACACAATATCGCCTAAGCTCTTTACGCCAGCCTTAGAGGATGTATTTAAAACCCTAAATTGGGAAAATAAGGGTGTAAATATCGATGGCATATACTTGAGTCACCTCAAATGCGCAGATGACAGTGGTCATAAGTAAAGAAATTGATGAGCTAGGCTAAATGATTATGGAACTACATGAGGCTTCAAAAAGGATCGGTTTGGAAATGAATATTCATAAAACAAAGATTATAAGTCCAACAGTAAGGTCCTAGGTAAGATTCCTGACATGGAGGACGTACAATATTGGTTGTAAAGGCGGTTACACACTACAATATTTTATTAAATGACAATATCTGACATACGTCACTAATAAAATTTGCCAAACTCACAATGAAAGGGGCAATTAAATCAGTAGAGTTAAATTAAAATAAAATCGTGGATTACAGATCGGAAGACCCTCGGTATTTAAAACGGTTATCGGGTATGTGAAAACAGTGTCCTATGCACCACTGGGTGCGGATAGGGAAATGATGACTATTTCAATAAATACCAAACATTAAAACATTTAAATATAAATTTTAAAAAAAAAACATGAGAGCCACCCAGCCTGAACTCCGTACAGTAGAAAATTGTCTATCTTTTAGAATATAATATGTAATTTTAAGGAGTCTGTTTTAGACAGTAAAAATAAAATATAAATAAAATATATGTGTATGTGTATAGATACTAAATATATATATATATATGTATAAAAATAAACATAAAACAAACTCCCTATCTAAACATGAGTTTTCACTCTTTTAGAGAGGTAGAAACGTTATTATGAATTATGTATGTATCAACCATTTCGTAATTTTATACTAATTTTGCCAAGATTTTTTTCAATAAATAAAAAAAAAATATTTAGACCATCAAATCATTGTAAAAAACCGCGATTTCACATTTTATTGATAGACAATTAATTTACTTTGAATACAATTTTCCATAGAAAATATAAGGAAAATGGGAATGTACCAATGAGGAACTTCAGCCCTACGGGAAATTGGATGCAAAAAATGTTTTCTTGTGCGCGGTAAAAATTAGAGCATTAAATTGTACGAAAAAAATATTCAAAAATATTTTAATGAAAACGCACTACTTTGAATGACGTCACTGGTTCATATGAACCATCCAATAATATGAGAGCTTTGAAGGATATCCGGTTTGGTCACCATAAACGAACTAATCGGAAGAACTGTCAGAGAACAACCTCTGACGCCACACGCGGAGTTATTTCAGAAATCTAAAACTTTAAAAAATCATAGCGATGATAAAAGTAGGATATATAAAAAAAATGGCCAAGTTTAATATTCTATTAACAAATATTAAAAAAAAAAACAATAAACTTTCTCATTATTGAATTAAGAGCAGATACATATTATAAAAGGAAATAATAAGGATGACATATGAAATAAAAAGTAATATGATGTATTTAAAAAAAATAGTAAATATCCTTGTTATGTAAATGGCCTATCATCTTAAATATATTATTTTAACAGTGGACATGTCAGCGTATGTAAATTATTAAAAGCTTTCCTCTGTAAAAGAAAAAATAATAAACGACACATTAAAAAAAGGCCAAAGAAATGCCTAATTATGACAACCGTAAAAATACTACAACGAAAGTTTCTTTTTGAATGAGATACAGGCGTAAATTTAAACTCGAAATAAATTCGATTTAGTTGAAGCGTCATTTCCAGACGAAACGCAGAAAGTTCAAGATACTCGGAAAGCATTAACCTTCAGCCAATGCAAAGGCGACCGCGCACGTGTCGATGGGTACTTGTGGGTGACCATATTGTACGCGGCGCGGACCGCGAGTCACCTGGCCACCAGCACCGGTGTCGGGTCTTCGGCCCGTCAGATCAAAGGGAAAGGCTTGCCGACGGACCTGGCTAACTCCACCATCTGCAGCGGCCACTTCTTAGCTAGTCGTTCCCCTACTCCTCGGCTAAGCGTCCGCGAAACTTTCCGAGATTACGGGTAAAATTTAAAAATATTTATTTATTTAAGCTAGGGTTTCCTAGGACAGCGGTGCCCGTATTTTAACGGCCGTAGTTTCACGGTAGTCTTATCCTATTTCTATTTCTTGTCCTATATTTATGTACATTTCTATTTAATATAATTTCACTTATAAAATACTTTGGCATGAGATTATTAAACACTTTATATATAAATACAAATACATTATACAATAGTCTTTTCTTTATTCCTATCCAGTTCAATTGTTTTCTCATTTTTTCAACACTATTATATTTGCTTTTTTTCAGTATAATTCTCATTGCTCTATTTTGTAGTATTTCAAACTTGTTTATGTCTCCCTCGTTAGCTAAATATAATATAGTAGAGCAATAGTCCCAATGAGGGGCAATTATTGTTTTGTATATAAGTTCTGCACTCTTTTTATTTATTTTTTTTCGAATTCTTCCTAGGAAGAAAATCTTTTTTGAAATTTTCTTATGTATATTTTCTTTTTTCATTTCTCTAGCATGAATTGACAAACAAAAAAGAATCGGTTTTTAAAATTCTAAACGCTTATACAATTAGAAAAATATTTCAAGATTGTTTAAAAAAAAACATAATGATTATGAAACTTGAAAAAAATTTTTTTGGAAAAGAAATATTTTTCAAAGAAGTAAGCACAGTAAGCAGAATGCTGACACAATCCAAACTTTTCCAGGTGAATAATAATTTCCAATTAGGTAGGTAGTTTAAATTCAACGGTCATAACGCCATGAATCATAAGTCATGACTCAACTCAATTGATCAATAACAAAATTAAAAATGTTTTCCGTCTCTGTTTCATTAAGTTATAATTTTAGTATCTCCCCTAGGAAGCGAAATCCAGCCTGTCTACAAACATTTGGACGTGCTTAAAACATCGTTGATTAAACTTACCGGTATAAAAAAGAAGTAAAAAATTGAAACGTATTTTGATTTTCAGGCGTTGCCTAGTAGGTAAAAAAATTCAGTCAGATGAATCTCATCCCAAATCAATGCAAATTTTAGCTCTTTTACTTTACAAAAGTCAACGGATGAACGAGTTGAGGAAATGCGGATGTTTTAACACGGGCGGAATAGTGAATGTTACAGTGTGTAAAGTGGCCACTTAAACCAGCCAATACGGTCACGAGCCCTGTATTGTCTAGATTTTCGTATTCACGACTCAAAAATGATTTGCAAAAAATTTTAATGCCAAAAAAGACATGAAATATTTTTCGGATATACGTATAAATCATAATATGACTTGTTATTAAAGTTAACAGTTCGGGGCAATCTATTTTATTATTTAATAATTTATAAATGAATAAGAGGTTATTTATTGTCCTCCTGCTTGACAGTAATTAAAGCAGTCATCAGGGATTTATAATTTATTTTATATAATTATAAATAAAAATTGTCGAAATTTATTATTATTATTATATAAATGAATATATACATACAAGTATAATACTGAAACTTTACAGTATAACCGTTAAAACCTTTCTACCGCACACAATAGCCAAATTAGGGCCACAAGACGTAACAAAGAACAGAGAAAAGACAGTTAGGTAGACGAATAATATTATTTATATAAATATCTTATCTTTATATATCTTACTAACGGTAATATTAATGATCCACTTAGTAATTATTACATAATATTATTACAACGAGCTTATTCCGACTGACTACATAACAATTTCTTTGTGGACTAATTTGAAAGGAAACTTCATACGCAGCTATGAAAGGTCAGTTTTATTTTAACCATTTCTTTCAGTAAAGCCAAAGGGGATGAATTGAAATATTTAGCATTTTGTACAACGGTGTGTGCGGGGGTGTATATAAATAATTACAGCATTATAAAAATATGTATATAAAACGAAAATAAAAGTTTGTAAAAACCATTGTAATAAATAACCGTAAAAATACAGCTGTTTCTTTATCGCATTTTGAACCAGTTTGGAATATCTGCACTGGACTGGACTTAAGCCTCTAAAATAGCGGGTACTATAGAAACAGCTACAATATATTAAGGTATTTTGTATTTTTAATATCACGATTGTTTCAAATTAAATATTGTTATTTGCCTCGAATGAACGATGAACAATACGGCTGAAGGTAGGAGAAATAAGAACAATTTCGTTATTTCTTCGTTCCCACACAACCTATTGTAATGTAAAATTCAATGATTTGATTAAAACTGAAGGATTATTTTTAGTTAATAATAAATAGTATGCAAAAAGGAGGATGTCTGATGTACCGTGTACGTACCACCCCAGACACCCCGTAACCCCGTTTTTAAAACATTTTTTTTTCATATTCTACCTAATAACACTACAAATTGCTAATTGGGAAATATCAGATTACACTTTAAAGGAATAAAGGTCTATAAAATACTATCCAGTAGTTTTTTTTTTTGTTAATTATTAGTAGCATAAAAAATACTTTTAAATTTGTAATTTTGAATTACCGCAAAAACGGTCATCCCATTGGCCGCGCCCCTAATATGTCACGATTCATGTTTATTTGTTTCTGACCATTCAAATTTGTTAAAAACATTGTCACGAATCTTGACGTCAAAACAGCCAAGGTCAAACACGTCGCGTTTTTCTACGAACGTATTTTTATTGAATTTCTTTTTTACATTTATGTATGAAAACATTTCTCCACGTTATGAAAATACAATTAATTATTCTAATTCCATTTCATATCAACTCACATTGATGTTGACATTTTTAACTGCACGTTGCATTAGTACAGAACATTTCTTCATGGAGTTGATTATTTGGGATAGTTGCTAAATGTACATCTTGAGTGGTTTGTGCTATGTATATGTGCCGCATGTAATGTATATGTTTGTGTATGTTTTATATGTTTGTGTATGTTTTATATGTTTGTGTATGTTTTATATGTTTGTGTATGTTTTATATGTGCGTTCATGTGTGTGTGCGTAGATGACTAGGGATGTGCATTCGGTATTTTTATTTATTACCAATGATAACCTCCATGGAAAACACAAATGTTAACAATTATTATTTTCTCACTTGAGTTTCTTATTTATTTATTTTTTTGTCAAGTGTTTAAATCTTTTGCATAATTTATGAACACTTAATTGGTCTTTCTATGTTAGAAAATCGTTGTTTTTAATACTTTTTATGAATGACTATGTTTTCTAAATAAAATAAAAAATACAGAAAAAAAATATCGGTATTCGTAGTATGTAATATTTCCCTATTACGATTATCGCTATGAATATGATATCGGCGGCCTCCGTGGTGTAGTGGTCAAGCTTGACTCACACACGAAAGGTTCCGGGTTCACTTCCCGGTGAGAACACAAACATTAAAATGTGATTTTTCTCAAGCCTGGGTGTTCTGTGATGTAATTCACCACTGTAATTGGGCCTCCTGGCCTGTTGTGGTGCAAAAATAAATAAATAAATAAGTATGAATGTAATATAAATAAAAAAAATGCTGAAAAGGACATTGAAATATTATAATATTTCGTTTAATTTGTACTTTGTCGTCGCTGCTATCGTCGTTCGTCACTACTAACATTTCTCCAAATATTAAATGAAGTATAAATTTCAAGGAACACTGTTGTAATTATTACAATCTGTTTGTATGGATTGCCAGGTAATTGTTATTGAATTAGCCGGGTAATTAGCAAAAATGACTCCTTAGTTGCGATTACGAATCCGCCGGTCTTATCACAGCAGTGTGGTTCGGCTCGCCTTACGAAACGTCCGCTGCACAAGGCCGATACACTCGGTTCCATCTCGAGGTCGGCTCAGCGCTCTGCATGCGCAATATATTGTCCATTGGAAAATCTACTCGCGAGAAATCTAACATTTTGGACTTCATGATCACAATGCTTGTTAATTCCCGTCAAACAAACTCGAGAAGCAATTTTAACTACAGCACATAAATCATATAAAAAACTTAATAATCAAAGACATCAACCAATTTTAATACAATACGTCGGTAGATTTACTGTGTTTTTCGGCGCAACATCGATAAATTAAACTATTTCAAAATTAAATTACTAACATAACTATGCATGTATCCATAGTGATATTATGCAACCGTGCATGTGTGAAAATATTGAGCAGTATGTTTATTTAGGTTTAACAATAGATTGCCATTTTAAATGGGATGTACATATTAGAAAATTGTGTAAGCGATTAAGCGCAATACGTAAAATAATGTATATATTCAAATATTATGTCCCTGTTAATACTTTTCGAATTATTTATTTATTTCTCTCTGAATCAATTATACGATACGATATAACGTCCTGGGGGTTATCAAGTGAAACTAATATTAATTTTATTCCAACTTTGCAAAATTCCATGATCAAATTGCTACTACATAAAGATGTATACCGCCAGACACAATATTTCAATATCATTGATGTATAAATCTGTAAATAAAATATCTTTTAGGGCTCTACTTTGGTACAATTTAATTTGTCAGCATGCGTCGCACTCTGAGTACAAACACAAGTTGGTACATGATTACAACACCAGGTTTACTAGTATGGAACGCCTAGCTGTTCCTAGATATTGCAATAAATATGGCAAAAAGACACTGCACAAAAGCACAATGTTACCAAACAATATAAAAAATACCGAGTTAAATACAGGAGTGAGACGTTTGCTCAAATTATGGTTATTAGAAAAAAGTTTTTTGTATTAGTGATAGTTTTTCATTTTTGATAATGTAATATGTAATGTTTTTCAAGTAAAATTATTGTTAATGTAGGTTAAGTGTGAATAATCTATGCAATTTATAAGAACCTGCTGACGAGTTGTATGTATGCAACTCAGCAGGACTTTAATTTAAGACTATTTTCTAAATATTTTTGAAAAATAAATTTAAAAAGAAATGTAAACCCAAAAAAATACGATTAAAAAATTTACAGAAGTATAGACTTTGTTTTTCGTATTAAATATTAAATAAAAAATTAAATATGTTTTCTTGAAAGAGAGATGCGGATGATAAAAGAACGCGAATAAGTTGGCAATTATTCGCAAAAACAGGTGTCTAATGTTTCCCTTTTTCAAAATTTTATTCAGAAATTGATAAGCAGGTACTAATTAGTAAATACATCTGTCACAGGATAAAAACGCAAATAATATTGTAAATACTTTGTTGAAAAAAATAATATCACAACAAAATCGATAATCAACAATGTTTTTTGTTTGTCCAAATTTTTGCGGGCAAGGACTGGATTCAACCCCCCATGGAGCTGTTGATATTAAGATATTACAACAGAGATGGGTAACATTTTAGAGAAGGGACTGCAGAAGTCTAGGCATCCACAGAGCTTACGACCTGTCATTGGCTGTTTTAAGTGGCCACTTACTCACTGTGTAACATTCATCATTCTGCCTGTATTTGAACATATATATTCCTTTATCTGTTGACGTCTGTGAAGTTAAAGAGCTGAAACCTTTATTGTTGCGGGTGAGATTTAAATGATTCCATTATTCCACCTACATACTAGGCAACGTCTGAAAATATTTTTCAATATTTATACTTATTCTTGGACCAGGGCTGGTATGCCAAACGCTCTCGTGGCCATATTATCTCGTGTATTTACATACAAAATACACGAGAAAAACTGTTTTCTCGTACCACAATAGTGGTTCAGGATAGCGCCCCAGGTGGACTTATTTATTTTATTTTATTTGGGAAATCAACCGTTCTACGTACATATTTATAGTAAACAAACAGATATAGCGTATAAACTCAGAACTAATAACAGATTTCGACAAAGTATACAAAGTTAGTAAAGAAAATATAGTACATATTAAATAAATACGTATAAAAATTTTATTTTTATGTAATCGTAAAAATTTTTTAATTATAAAAGTTTTTTTTTTTTTTAAGAACAGTAAGTTATCAACAATGCTTTGAGTTTGTCAAAATGTTTGTCGAAATGTTTGCAGACAAGGGCTGGATTCAACCCATTAGACTTCTACATTCCCTTCTCTTAATTATTTTCTTTGTTGTAATATGTTAATAGGATAAATCATAGCCAATAAAATGAAAATTTCCTCATCGGTGAGTCAGATATCCATGCGGTTCGCAGTTTAGGACAATCACAGCTAGAATAGACCGCCTCGGACGGACTGCCGGGAGTCATTGCCACCGGCACGCGTCATCACTCGGGTATTATGGGCCGGTGGCGAGTGGCCACGGTCCGCGGGACGTCTCGCGTGGCGGGGTGGATGAGCTTCAGGCCGGGCGCGCAGGAAGGGCGGGAAGCGAGCCAACGCCACCACCACCGGGACACCGGCACACTTGCCTAGGTCAACAAAACAGCACGCGGAACTCCCCGGTTCCATTGTTCGATGTGGGCGAATTTCAAAATAGAATTCGTGAAAAGATTCGAGTCTAGCATCCACGGAGCGCAGGTTCGAAGAATCTACGGACAGGAATAATGTTTTGTTTGCGAAACGAGTGGAATCACTCAAATTTGCCAGCGTTCAAAGTAGAATTCTCTGGTTAAATTAGTGCCCTGACGAAAAGACGGGCACGTCTCGAAACCGATATACATAGAAAAGTCGGTAAGCGGTTATATACAAATATTTAATAACATTTAGTGGATTATTTTACTTTGATTATTTATAATTGCGCTTTAGCGCAACGACGAAACACATTATCAATAAGAAAAAATGTTTTAAATGAGTAAAAAAAAAACTCTTTCGAAGTGTTTTGTCCAGGTACGTCCAAATTGATATTGGATTCAAAACTCGAGGGATAAGGATGATACAATTAAAGGAATGGGCGGATGAAGGAGTTATGTCACAAATTAAAAAAAAACTTTTTTACATAAATGAAGATTTTATGCACTACAGCCCTTTCACATAAAGCCAACTACACCATCAAAAACAAGCACTGTATACAAATATAACTTTTTTTGAAAAACGCAAAATTTTATTTTGACACTCTTCAGTTTTGAGGTGCGGAAAACGGGACAACCAAACGTCGATTTTGTTTATTCTAAAAAAAGGTCTGACATGCAGTTGACTTTTTCGCACAGTATCGGGGTGGCGCATCTGCGTGACAGTGACAGAAAAACAAAATACAATGTTCGAATACCTATTTATTGCTATGTCCTCACAATTGATCTAAACCGAAACACAAAAATAATAATGTATCCGTTCATATCTAATTTAGGCTAAATACTATAATTGATATCAAACTTTCGATTGCGTTCATTTAATCTATTTAGCGAGAACTTAAATCCATCAATATCAAAGCATTGCCGGGTTCAGTTCGTATATTATAAAAGACAATGTTCGTATGTGTGTCCTAGATGGACTGAATAACTACTGGACCGATTTACGTGCGTTTTTTAGCGAAATGTAGATCTTTGCCACGAGCATATAGCTATTAAAATCTTCAATTTATTATGTAAAAAAAGTTAGGAGCAAAAATTTTTTTTTATCCATCACCGAGGGACTTGCCGATCATCTTAGTGCCTTGTTTAAGTTTACGTCATTTCGTAAATAAATAAATACAAGTGTTTGGTGACCTGATCTGACCTAATAAAAATTATGTCACTATCTTATTTATCTAAGTGCATTTGTTTGTTTGTTTTTTTGTCAATCTAATAATGAGGCATTAAATAAATGTCTTGTTTAAAATTATAATAATTTTTTTTTTTACGATATTTTTTCCATAGATTCATAGCAGAATGCATATAATTTTTATCTCGAAATTTGGTGCTATGGTAAAAATATGAAACAATTGACGAAAGAATACGAAGGTGTCACAATTTACATTCTTCTTTTGCAGTTTCCCAAAAAGTTGATTTTTTGAGTTGAGTCGTTTTCGTCCTAAAGGTGCGATATGTAATTTGGAGTGAATACAATAATTGATGTGAAACATTCGATTGAGTTCATTTGATCTATATACGAGTATGTACTTAAATCTAGGAATAGCAAAGTATTGCTGGGTTCAGCTCGTATATTATAATGTGTCAAGGAGAGTGTAAAAACAAAAGTGAGTACATATTTGCAGTAAGCATTTACACTAACGCTTATTCAGCGGTTAGCGATAGTGATGTATTCAACATCTTTACAATAGAAGGTGAGAACAGATCTGTTCATCCAATGCGGCAGCACGTCAGTGGAGCGCATAGCATCCGAACAAACCGCTACCTCGTCACGTGATGGACGCCAATAGAAACTATAGTAAAGTAACCTTTTCTCTTTGTGCTGGTTGACGACCAAAGCGTCACCCGTAACGGAAAACAGATGAAATTGAAGATTGCGCAGAGCCGTGCCGGCATTACCTGGAATGAGGGTAACGAGTAACGAATGGGTAGTGATGGAATATGTTATACCGGCTTTCTGCATTTATTCTTATTTTGAACCAAAGATGCAATGATTTATTTTATCAAAAAAAAGAATAATTTTAAAAATTCAGGAGAACAATAAAAAATAACTTAACACTACTTAATAACACTGAACTGAATACTGAATAACAACAACAAAAAAATACAAGAACTGTCAGTAATAAACAAAGGAATCCAGCCAGTCTGCAAGCATTTGAGCATACTCAAAACATTGTTGAATTAACTACCTAAACCTAAAAGAGTGTGGATTGGCTCTTCCCTACCGACTTTTTACTGGTGATGCTAGGCTATCAGTCATTATGGAGGAGGAGGGACGTTCATTTGGGTGTTCACTTTTTCCAGGTGATCGGTGGTCGCATACATAACTCATAAATTCCGATGGATGTAGGTCTGTTCGTACCTGATAACTATCTTCGACAAAGACAGCATCGATTGTTTTACCTACCACGATGCAGAACCAACCTGCCAATGGTTATGCCGGTTGGTAGAGCAATCTTGCTACTTAATCGCATAGCATTAGATGTCGACATAATTCACGACAGTGGGCCCTTCCTTAGGAAAGCACTTTCTAACTTTTAATTTAATAAATCAATGAATGAACTACCTGGTAAAAGAAAAGGTGTACAAAATTGGAAAATTGTTTTCAGGCGTTGCCGTAAATTAGTTCGGCCGGATGAATCTCACCCACATAATAAAGCTTTCAGCTCTTTTACTTCACAAGGGTCAACAGATGGAAGAGTTGAGGAAATGTGGATGTTCAAACATGGGCAGAATGGTGAATGTTACTTCAGTGTGTAAAGTGGCCACTTAAACCAGCCAATGACAGGTCATAAGCCCTGTAAATGCCTAGACTCTCATATTCCTTTCTCAAAAATGTTTTCCCTCTCTGTTGCAACAAATTTAAATAAACAAAGGAGTTTTTAATTAGGAAGTTCTGGCCTACTGCAAATTGGATTGGATGAAAAATGTATTCTTACGCGCGGTAAAAATAAGAGCATTAAAATGTACGGCAGTTTCTTAAAAAATTATAAAAAAAATAAACTGCTTTGAACGACGTTATCGGCTCTTCCAAAACAACCAATGATAAGAAAGTTGTGATAGATTTCCACTTTTTTATTTTATTATTATGGATAACTTATATGGCGCCATTTTTGTAAACCTCAAGGGCGCTTTACAAAGTGATTATACAAATAAATGAATTTTAAATTTTTGAATTTGTAATTTAAGCAAAACAATTTACTTCGTTATCACATGCTACGGATTTATTCAAATGATTTAGAGAACAAGTGGGTTTAAGGGGTTTTCCGAAACATCATCACTTCTCTTTCAAAGTTTTGCACCTCTGCTGGGAGAGCATTCCATGCCACAGGGCCTGCGACCGCAAATGCGCGTTCTCCAAATTTAGACGTAGATGTAGCCGATCTAAGCGTAAGACGTCTGTCAGCTAGTTCATCTGGAATGCAAAGTTCCCTCAGATATTCCGGAGCAGAGTTGTGCAGTGACTTATACATAAGCCAACAGAGTTTGTATTCCGGATGTCAGTTATAGAATTACTTGTTTATTTTTTGTAAAAGTACATGAATAAAAATATTACATTGATAAATGCAGATAATAATAACATAAAGGCAATTTAGGCGAAAAACGTTTTCCAATATCTGCTAGTATATTTTACTGGGCGGTGTCGATGCCACACGAAATAAATAAAAATAACTGCGAATTATTAAATTAATTACGCCATATCTGATATTATACATTAATCTGAGAACTTATCAAGACAGAATATAGCAAGCACGACGAAATGTGGGACTATAAATATATCTATCTATTATCATGTTTTAAAACCGCGAGAACCTATTATCCATCATACAAAAATTCACACAAAGGAAACACTCTTTAGATCGATCAAAGAGGATGTAGTTTTATGGACGCATAAAATAATATTGTATCGAAAGTAGTCTTACCTCATAAACATTGGGGTGCCAGACTTTTGTTAAAAATCGTATTGACGGCGGAGAGTAAGGGTAATCCGGAGGAAATTTCATATGGGCCTGAAACAGAAAGATACAAGAGACATTATTAAATGATCATAAATCAATAACGGAAATAATGTGTTCTAGGAAAATGTTATGAATGTTTAAAATAAAATATATATACTGAATGCTATTAAATATTTGGATACAACCACTGACCGACTTTTCTATGTCGACACCAATTAAACCAACATGCAAAACCATAGTTGTAGCACAAAAATATAAACCAACACGACACGCATTTTAATAAGCAACCCATGCATGCACTGATAAGGTTATGAAAATATTTTATGTTGTGGGAGAAATAGTTAACGAGAAATATCTCACCCTCCCTCGTTCTTTAATTGTTGCTGGGTTGGTTGCTTATTGAAATGCATGTCGTGTTAGTTTTATATTTTTGTGCAACAACCATGGTGAAAATATACAGTTGGTTTTGCATGTTATATATATATATATATATATATGTTTGGATAATATTCATATTAATATTAATATAGTGCCATTTTCGTATATATCGCCTCAAGGGCGCTGTACAATACATAAATATCCCAGTGCGTCTCGCAGCTACAGAGAGCATGGACGGTTAGGATTCTAGTTCCTCGTCTCCAATTATGATATATATGAGCTAGATTACAGCACATTTTGCAGCTACAGAGCGCATGGACAGTAAGAAATCTATCCCCTATTTACATTTTTTATTTTTATTTGGTTTAATTGGTGTCCTGACGAAGAGACGAGAGAGTCTCGAAACCGGTAGACATAGTAAAATCGATAAGTGGTTATATATAAATATTTAATAACATTTAGTAAAATGCGTGACCACAAAGTTAATGTTTTAAATATTAATAATAAAATATAAAGGAAGTCTCATACAAAAAATGCTAATTTTCGTATTTTTCTTTGTTTTACGTTGAAAGGTTGCGATGCAAATGTTGATAGATACAGATAACGAGAATAGATGGCACGTCTAAATTCAACAAACGCTGGAAGATGGACGCGTGCGTGCGTCAGGACGTCAGGAGATGTAGAGGAAACGAGTAATGCATGCAAATACTGAGTAGTGTTGCGTTCTATCCTCTCTGCTCACCCCTAAGGGAAAACGCCATGATGGTTTGTTTGTTGTTCGATTGTTTTATCGTTTCGATCAAACGTTGTTAATTATTTTATTTTATACACTTGGCCTCGGTAAGCCTAGGGCTACCCACTGAATTACTTGATAAAAAATGAGAAAAAAACTAACAGGATTATTATACTACTACTTGTTAATTATAGAAATATTTTGTGTAACATACACGCAATAATCCAGCGCAGTGCCTTATACATCATCGGGTATGGATGAGTGTCAGAATATATCCAGGACACTACTTTTTATATTTAAAAAAATCATATTTCATATTGTATAATGAAAAAATATATTTATTTATTTATGTATATATATATGATACTGGTGATATTAATTGGGTTGTGGTCCCGTGGCTAGTGTTGCGGACTCACGGATCAGAGGCCCGAGGTTTGAACCCCACTCTACCCAAACTCGTTTTTCTAATAGTGAGTTATTTACAACTCGTTGAAAATGGCCACCAAAGTTGAAATATTTGGGTTGATTATAAGAACGCTAATATTTCTTTAAAAAAATAAATTATATTTATACATAACATAATATACTTGTATAAAACATTTGAATTGGGCTGTGGTCCCGTGGCAAGTGACTCGGACTCACGACTTAAAAGTCCGTGGTTCGAATCCCAATCTACCCCAACTTGATTCCCATTTTCTGAAAGTGAGTTATTTACAACTCGTTAAAAATAGCCTTCAAAATTAAATATTTGGGTAAATTGTAAGAACGCAAATATTTATTTAAAAAAAAAACAATAATAATAATGATCAAAAGTGCAAAACTAAAAAACAAGAATGTTTTAGAAAAAAAAAACCATCTAACAATAACAAAATAAACAGTTTTATATAAATTTTAACGCAAATCGAATTCAATGCTGCATAAAAGCAATAACGTTTGTAAATCGGCCAGAGCTAATGTCAGTGTTACGAAAATTGCGCTATATAAGTTATCCATAATAATAATAACGAATAATCATCGACCTGTTCGGGAACTGGAAATCTACGAACCTCGCCTCGGTCTGAATGCAGATTCCAAAAACAATATTAATATTAGGTATATTTATATACCTACTTGACAAAAACGGAAAACTAAATAAAAATATAAAAACAATCGTTATTGATCTATACGCTTCTCATGTGAGAGTATCTAAAGTTGATAATATATTTTAGTGACAAATAGCGGCGTCTGTTAAAGTGAAAAATAAAACAAAAACCAAAGGATGAGAAAAATAATGCAATTGTCTACGAGACCGTTATACGAGTACCGTGGCATGTTAGAGGCCAAAAACGTGAACAGTCGAAACAAACTCCATAACGGTGAATTATGGGACCACTTTTGCTAGAGAATGGGAGGCGTTGCTCGTATTTGCAGTCTTTATTATTTGTGATCGCCCCACTTTAACGTTTTTAATTGTGGCAACCTTCATTGAAATGGGAATCCAAACATATAAATATTCTGTCTTCCGATGCGGGAAACTCGACTGCAGTTTTATCTTCTATCGACTTCACGGTCGAATGGACGATTTCCAAAGAGATCTTACGGTCTTTTTACGTTCCCCACGAAGGAAATACAAATAAGAAAAACTTGGCGACTGATCGGGCTATATATTGTTTGTTGCCAGGCGAATCGCGGACTAATCAGCTCGCGCGTTCGCGGTTTTTGTGGCTGCCGAATACGGAACAGTAAGTCGACATCGATTGATAAAATTATACTAATTATTTTTAACCGCCAAAAAACGATTAATTGCTACAACAGTATTTTTAAAATAACTAAAGGCGGATTAATACCGGTGTGCATTTGCATCATCCGCATTTATTTTATTTACTTCATAATTCTTAAGTTATTTACATTAAGATTTACAAATTACAACAGGGATGGAGAATACCTTAAATAAGGGAATATGAAAGTCTATTCATTTACAGGGCTTATGACCTGCCATTGGCTGGTTTAAGTGGCCACTTTACACACGTGTTTGTAACATTCACCATTCAACTTATTTACATTATGTCCACAAGCGTCCCAACTCCGTGGGCTAAATTCATCTGTAGAGTTGGGACGAATATAATACCTACTAGTAAAACAAAACATTATTAAAAATAAAATAACTGCATCATCAAATTAAATGATAAAAAATAACGTTTTGAGTGTGTCCAAATATTTGCAGACAAGCTGGATTTCCTCCCAATTAAAAAAGAATTCAAGTCAAATTCCTCCTCTTATAGAAAGTTCAGTCCTGAACCTTTTAGTTAAGATGTAGGAGTATTTTAGATATATTTGATCAATTTTAGAGTTATTTATTTATTTTGACGGCTTACGCCTTTGACAAAGTATAAAAAATACAGATACATGAAATAGAATCAGCAGAAAATAAGGAAATAAAAAAGAAAAAATAAATAAGAAATTATAACATGGGTATTTTATTTTTTTATGCATGCAGCAAATTAACAATAAATAAAGGGTTTAAATAAAAAATATGATGTTTTAATTTCATTAAGTAGCAATGAAATCCTTTCCTAAAGTATCTTGTTGGACCATGTACAATAAATCATAATTATTTGAACTAATAATTATTTTTAAAAAGATTTTTAATTGCGTGCGTTTCAGTAAAAACCCGTGTTGAGATTTATCTGAAGAACTTGACGGGCTTATCGACTTATAGTATAAGTTTGAAACGGTTTGTGGTCCCGTGGCTAGTGTCTCGGACTCACTGTCCAAAGGTCCGCGGTTCGAATCCCACTCTACCCAACCTAATTCCTATTTTCTAATAGTGAGTTATTTACAACTCGCTGAAAATGGCATTCAAAATTAAATATTTGTGTAAATCATAAGAACGCAAATTTTAATTTTTTCAAAAAAATAAGAAAAAAAGACTAAAAGCTTCGCCACATCAATACCTGTACATTCCAATATCATTGTTATTCTAAGATTTTTTTTAATCTTGCAGCGTGCAGATTTAATTGTCGGGGAGTACGTACCAAGTTTTCCATTACTATTTTTTACGATTTCGTCGATTCTTTTCCAACGTTTGTGAACCGAAATAAGGTAAAAGAATTCAACACTGCATTAAGCATTAATTAAGGATGAAGATAGAAAGAATGCAATTCCTGCAAAATGCAGGAAAATCTATTGCCCAAAGAACTCCAAGGATGCAACAATCTATCGAATGTTCTGGAGTAAGGCAGGCGACCACGAAACTATGCTCGGTACTCTGAATAAATATTTGTCTACAAATAATGTAGAAATGTATTCAGAATGCAATAAATCATAGGAATCGTATGAGAATTTACTTCGGTAACTTGAGGTATGAAATTAATATGAACAATTTACGAGTAAATAGCATAAATATGTCAAAACAGACATGGTATTATCAAATAATTTTTTTTATCAATATTTTGACTGGTGGCTTGAGAACTCTATGCATTGAATTAAGGTTTTTTTTCAGCTTTTAAATTTGATCAGGATCAAAACGTCAATTAATAAGGAGTTTAAATAAACAATTATCATTGTGCTTTAGGTGCCACGGTAGACTTACCACTCCAATATATAATTAAAATAAATCTTTATTAACCAAACGTACAATGTCATACATACAAAAATAATAACGGACTTGTTGACACTTGCAATTTCTTACAGTCTAACCAAAACTCACAGTTGTCTCGTAGCATCGACAGTGGACGGTTGTGTGTTTTGTTATCAGCGCGTACAATTTTGTGTGAATAACAATATTTCTTCGGTGCATTGTACTGGATTAGTCAAGTTATAACTCGACATCGAGGGAGGAGCGTTTGACAAGTTTTCGATTTTTGATTATTATTTATTTTTATTTAATTTCTGTGACTGCGTTCTTTTTCGCATTTCGTTGTTTTAGGCTTAAGTATGGAGGATCCTGGGGATCCTCCTGATCTTGAGCATAGAAAAAGACCCAGGGCACCCAGTTCCCCTGATTTGCAACCATGCAAACTTCCTTTCCCTGCTCCCGACCTTTCCTCTCCATCATTTACCTATTCGGATAATGCTTCTGGCCCATTCTTGGTGTTCGTTCAATACCAAGAATCTTCAAAACCCCTTCATCCTATCACTTTTGGTAAACTTTTATATACCAACAAAATTAGTAACATTATATTAGGAGGTGTGAGAGTGGAAAACAAATTTAAAATTTCCTTGACATTTAAGACTGCCGTTGCAGCAAACAATTTTTTAACATCAAACTTTGTCGTTACTAACTCCCTGAAAGCCTATGTACCGTCATTTAAAGTAACCAAATTAGGAATTGTAAAAAGTGTGTCCACAGATCTTACAATCGAAGAAATTATTGAGTCAATCGAGGTCCCTTATGGATGTGGTAAGGTAATTAAGGCTCGACGTCTTAATTATAAAGATAAATCTTGTGAAACTGTGACATGGAAACCATCTCAGTCGATTGTTTTGACTTTCGAGGGGCAAACATTACCCAATAACGTTTATTTGTTTCATAATTCTTTAAAAGTGGAGCAATATATTTTTCCAACTATTTTATGTTTTCAATGTTGCCGCTTTGGCCACACGAAAACACAATGCCGATCGATCCCTAGGTGTTACAAATGTGGGGAATCTCACCTCGGAGAAGTATGCCAGACTGAAAACATTAAATGCGTAAATTGCAATGGCTCGCACAGTGCCTCTAGTTTTTCATGCCCAGAACTGACTCGACAAAAGAATATAAAGCATACAATGGCCGCTGGTAATGTGACGTACAAGGAAGCTTCCAATTTACATCCCACATCTACCATTAGCTATGCGGAAAAAACTTCCAAAAATATTAAACGCGTTTCAACTCCCATCACAATGGTTTCGCCTCCTATAAAGTCTACTGCTGTAAATTCAAGACATGTTCAGGCATGGAATTCAAAGGAACATGAATCACTTCTCTCTTATCGGAATGGACAGGCGTCCAATCCTGCGGATGGCTGTGCTCTTCAAAATAATGCTTATTCCCAAAACAATTCATCGAATTCAACATCATCAGAACTTGTTCCATCAAATATTTCTAGTCTAATTGATTCTATTGCTAAACTTCTACTTACTTTGATATCAAATCCTAATTCATATCAACCGTCCAACGCTGCTTCATTTATTCCTATAATTAACTCTCTAATTCATAATATTAAAAATGGCGGTGAAGTGGATACTTAACTCAAAACAATTTACTATTTTACAATGGAACAGCAGAAGTGCTGTTTCAAACAAATCCGAAATTATATCATTACTTCAAGAACATAATGTTGACATAGCTGCAATTTCAGAAACATGGCTTCCACCAAATTTCACTTTTAATATCCCTGGCTATAAGACGGTTCGACACGATCGTCCTGATGGTAGAGGGGGAACAGCATTATTGATCAAATCAGAAATTCCGTTCACTCACATCACCATACCAACACACATAAATTACCAAGTTGTTGCAATAGATATATCGGGAATCTCTTTTGTTTCTATATATATCCCTCCAAAAATGCATTTTGATAGTTCGTACTTCGATTCTATTACTACAAAGCTCTCATCTTCGTTTATTCTTTTGGGGGATTTTAACGCCCATTCAATTTCATGGGGATGTAATTCTTCAGATTCTAGTGGTAGAGCTATCTTAGACTTTACGAATAGCCTTAACTTATGCATAATTAACGATGGGTCACCTACCCGTCTTGCCCCCCCCACACAGAATCAAAACGCAGTCGACCTATCTATTTGCACGTCGGACTTAGCGGGATTAATTAAATGGTCGGTTTTAGACGACTCACACTCAAGTGACCATTTTCCAATTATTCTTGCTTTCGAACGAACCTTACACTCAATGTATCTGAACCGGCAGCCAAGAGGTTACGATCTGAGACAGGTTGATTGGAAAGATTTCGAAACTGCCTTGGAAGCGGTTAGCTTTCCTTTTTTTGAACTCGAAGATACAAACTCAATGCTATCATTTATAACTAATGAAGTGTACTCAGTTGCAGATAAACTTATCCCCAAGAAAACGGCAAAACGTAAGCAAGTTAAGTGTCCCCCATGGTGGGATGATGAGTGTACTTCAATAGTTTCTGATAGGAAAAAAGCGATGCGTGAGTATAGGTATAACATGTCTTTGGGTAATTTTTTAGAACTGAAGAGACTTCAAGCATTAGCTAAAAGAACTCTTCAGCGCAAAAAACGTCAAGGTTGGCGTGAGTTTTGTTCCTCACTCTCACCAAAAACACCTGTTTCTCAAATTTGGAGTGCTGTACGTCGATTCAAAGGGTGCTTATCATCATTGTCTAGCTCTTCTACTGATTGGATTGAAGATTTTGTAAATAAACTAGCTCCCCCGTACGTTCCTCAAGAATGTGAAGTATTTTCGGAAGCACAAAAAGTTGTGTCACCAAGTTGGCTTTCTCAGAGATTTACTCTGGAAGAAATGTCTTTAGCTGTCAGTCATGCACGAGACTCTACTCCTGGTATAGATCTTATTTCTTATCAAATGATAAGACACTTCCCACATTCCTTTCGCGTTGAACTTCTCAAATTATATAATAATGTTCTCGATTCTTCTGTGGTCCCAATAAAATGGAGACAACAACTTATTATTCCAATTTTGAAACCTGGTAAGTGTTCATCAAAAGGCTCTTCATATCGCCCTATTGCGTTATCTTGTTGAATGCTGAAAATTCTAGAATACATGATAAAGGCTCGAGTAGAATGGCATGTTGAAACTGAACGCCTCCTTCCCTACACTCAGTTCGGCTTCAGGAAAGCAAAGTCTTGTCTAGATAACATTGCTTTACTATACGTGGATATACAATCTGCAAAGACATCACAAATGTGCACTATTGCGTGTTTTGTAGACATAGCAAGTGCATATGACAACGTTAACCTCCCTTTTCTGGAAAGAAAGCTTTGTACGTCAGGTATTCCAAAAAAATTATCACGTATAATATTCAATATGCTTTCCCAGAGAGAGCTAGTAGTTGAAACCCCTACTGGTAAGATTATGCGTACTGTTTATAAGGGCCTACCACAAGGCTCAGTTCTTAGCCCTTTGCTGTTTAACATATATACTATAGACCTACATAGTTCCCTCCCAAGTATGAGTAAAATTTTACAATATGCTGACGATTTTGTTATTTACCTCCACCATAAAAACATAACGCAGGGTGCGATCGAAATGGAGACAATAATGCATTATCTAGAGTTGTGGCTGAGCAGTAATTATTTAGAAGTTGCTCCCTCAAAAAGTCAATTAGTAATATTTTCCAATAAACATAAAATTCCGGATATATGCATCAAACTTCAGGAAATACCGATCCCAATTAAGCAGTCAGTGAAATTCTTGGGTATGACTATCCATAGGAAATTATCATGGAATATACACATAGAAGAGGTTGTCGCAAAGTGCGAGAGGAACCTTAACATTCTTCGAGCCGTGTCTCGAGTGTGGTGGGGGGCTCACCCGTCGACCTTAAAAATGTTGTACAAAGCATTGATTCGTAGTCATCTCGATTATGGCAGTTATTTTTTTGACCCTTTGCCAAAATATCAATTGAAAAAATTAGACCAAATTCAGTCAAAGAGTTTACGTTTAATTTTAGGAGCGATGAGGTCCTCACCTATTGTATCTCTACAGGTAGAAACTGGTGAAATGCCATTGTTGCTGCGCAGGAAATATCTTGCAATAAAATTTGTTTTGAAACGAATTGAATTTGAGGATCATCCTTTGATAAAATCCTTGTCAATTCTAACTCAAAAGATGACAAATGAAACAAACGCTCGCAGATCTATTCCTTTATTGTGTTCGTCCATGCAGTATATTCAGTCAGTATTTACAATTTACCCCAGGGACAACTTGCCAATATTTTCTACTCCATTTAAAGCACTAATATTTTCCTCTCAAATAGAAGAACAGATAAGTATTGATAAATCATTTGCTCGATTGAATCACCAAGGTAATAACCAAACATTCTTGGCGAATATAGAAGAAAAATGGCCTGGTTCCACATTTATATTTACTGATGGATCTAAAACAGCCCAAGGTTGTGGTGCGGCATTTTATATTCCAACTTTTCAATTAAGTAGACTTTTCATACTGCCTTCCGATTCCTCAGTTTTTACTGCCGAGTGCATTGCACTAAAAGAGGCTTTAATGGAAGTTATACACCTTGAGATTCCTATGTCAATAATATTTACTGATTCCCTAAGTCTGATCAAAAAGTTGAAATCTGGAATTTATGGTAGTAATGATGGACTAATTTGTGAAATGAAATATCTTATATTTTTTGCGTTCGAGAGAAATTTCAAGGTGACCTTATGTTGGATTCCTTCGCATATCGGAATTTCTGGAAATGAAAGAGTTGATCACCTAGCAAAGGAAGCATGCCTTCATGGAAGCATCCCGCACTCCTTTAGTCGTCCTACTGACGATTGTTTACCAACTATAATTAATAAAATCAGATCTGAGTGGACAATTTTCTGGCAGAATTCCTCGACTGGGTTGTTTTATAAGAGTATTCAATGCTCCATCCCCGTTACACCATGGTTTGAAATCGAAAAGCAATCAAAATTGAACATCTCTTTAATATCAAGAATGAGAATAGGACATTGTCTCGTTGCCTCGCATTTATCGAGAATAGGTGTCTTTACTTCGGCAATGTGTCTTTGTGAAAATGACGATGAGACATTAGATCATCTGTTTTTTGACTGTCCCCTCTTCGAAAGAAGTGAATTCCTTCAAAATATATGTGAAGAATATAATACGTTCCCTCTTAACGTAAAATTTTTACTAGCCCAGAATGATTTGGATACTTATTTACTTCTGACTAAATTTCTAAGGACAAATAATAAAAATATTTGAATTTGTTAAATATTATTTGCATAATTTAATTAATAAGTCTAATTGAATGTCCCTCTTTACTTTTGGCCCGAAATTTCATTTTATGTTTACGTTTACTTTATACAGTAATAATGTTTTATTGTCACAACTCTTTCATACTGATTTTAACTACCTCACATTATATTATATTTTTTCGTGGGTATGGGTTTTTTTTGTCGTTCACTGAAGCGTATAAATTTCTAAATTTCTTTTTCTTGTTTCTAAGAGCCAAAATCACTCGCAAACGAGTGGAGGCGTATAAAAAAAAAAAAAAAAAAAAAAAAAAAACCAAAACTCACTGATTAACTTTGTCGGCCTCGTGGTAATGGTCAGCGCGTTTGCCTACCATGCAAGCCTCGAGTTTAATTCCCGAAATGTTGATATGAAACATTTATTTAAAAAATGGCGTTTTCACACTATAATATTTCATAGTCCCTGAACTGGAACCTCTGAAGCGTGAGACTGATCATCTTACCTTCTTTCTTTCTCTAAATCTGGTGTTGATGGCTCTTCTGGACATGAGTGCTGCATTTGATACTGTAGACCATAATATTTTGCTTGAACGTCTGGAGAAAACTTATGGTATCCGTGATCAGGCACATATGTGGTTCAGTTCATATCTTAATAAAAGAGAATATGCAGTCGTGTTCCAGGGTAAAAGCTCAACCAACTTTCGGGTGTCTACAGGAGTGCCTCAAGGGTCAGTACTCGGACCACTTCTCTATCTCCTTTACACTAAAGATATAGAGAACATTATCAAAGAATGTGGATTGTGGTCGCACTGCTATGCAGATGATACGCAGATTTATGTTTATTGCAAACCAGGCGAGAGAAGTGTGCTTGTCAATTTAATTGATGGATGCATCAAGAAAATAGGAAACTGGATGGCTGAAAACAGACTAACATTAAACCCATCAAAAACTGAACAACTGTGGGTGGCTTCAGCCAGACGACAGAATTTGATCCAGGATACGGCTCTACCCAATGTAGGGAGTGCCGTTTTACCCACCGTTAAACTACTGGGAGTTTTACTCAATTCTGACCTATCTCTTGACGCTCAAATTAGTAGAACGATAAGTTCATGCTTCTACCAGCTGAGACAAATTAAATGCATACGCAAAAATTTGCCGGTTGATGCCGCCCGTCAATTAATAAATGCGTTTGTAGTGTCTAGAGTCGATTATTGTAATGGTATCTATGCAGGTCTACCAATGAACAAAATGACTCGCCTACAATCTGTATTGAATGCCGCAGCGAGACTTATTTTCGGAATCTCTAAGTTCAGTCATATCACTCCACTACTTCGGGAACTACACTGGCTACGTTTTCCACAGAGGGTCGAATACAAACTCTGTTGGCTTATGTATAAGTCACTTCACAACTCGGCTCCGGAATATCTAAGGGAACTATGCATTCCAGATGAACTAGCTGACAGGCGTCTCACGCTTAGATCAGCTACGTCTACGGCGAGAGGAAAAGTTATTATACCTCTACGCAAACAGCGCACTAAATTTGGTGAGCGCGCATTTGCGGTCGCAGGCCCTATGGCATGGAATGCTCTCCCAGCAGAGGTGCGAGGCTGTGAAAGTGAAGTGATGTTTCGGAAAAAACTTAAAACCCACTTGTTCTCTAAATCATTTGAATAAATCCGTAGCACGTGACAACAAAATAAATTATTTTAATTAAATTACAAATTTAAAAGCTTCAATTAAATTAACTTAACAATAGAATCACCATGTAAAGCGCCCTTGAGGTATTTTATTACGAAAATGGCGCTATATAAGTTATCCACAATAAATAAATAAATAAATTCATGTAACAAAAATGCGATTGGTGTACCAATGCAGTCTTCTATGTACCATTAGGTGCGAAAATGGAATTGTGTAAATTGTGAACCAAAACTAAACAAAAAAATAGAATAACAATTAATAAATAATAAAAAAAACAAAAGTAGTAGAATAATATCTATATATATCTTGTCTCGACTCTCGACTCGTCGGAAATCGAAACGAGATTTTTTATCGACTGACACAAGCTATTTTAGACTGCAGAAGTTTTAATTCAGAAAAAGAAGTTTTTTTTATTTAAAAATAAATGTGTCCCGATAAACCGCTTTTTAAGCAATTCGTCATCAGGTGTGTGAACATAAGTTCAATATTTAATTTAAAAAGCCATAGAAAACAGAAACAAATGCGAAAAGTTAAGGCAGACATACAATAATAAAAAAATACAATGATACACAAGTGATCATAAGTATAAAAGTAATAATAATCCAGAATAAAAAACATGCGCATATAAGGAAATTTTGTTCTATGTGCCTAGTAATAATAGTGACCCGTCTCTCTGCCTACCCACGCGTGTAAACTGCGCGTTGGAATAGTATCCGTTTCAGTCACAACTTTCTAGAAACCATTTTATATGAATTATTTACCTAATCAACAGATGCGTGGCATTTCTCCGTATATAGAAATATAACAATAATAATTGCTGCTTAACAATGGCGCTATTGTTATGTCAGATAAAACAAACCCACGATTATTTTATTAGGAAATTTTACACTTTCAAAAGTCAAATGACATAATCTTACAAAACGATATTTTGGTGACTTTTCTTTTATAGCTGAAAAGCAAATTCTACTACACATTATTTAAAATTAATGCATTTGAATAATTTTTTGTCCCACACGTCTTTTTGTTGTATATTTATTTGCATTTATAAAATAGAACCTCACTTCAAAACACAGGAAGCAAATTATAAGTAGTCCAGGGTCGCACGTCACGAAAATGTGTTTATTTGTATGAAAATTCAAAGTATCTTCGTCGGTTACCTATAATTGAACATGTTAATGATGAACATGAAAACTTTATTTTTATTTTTTTAAAATAAATTTCATAAAAGGTACGTGTTTTTTAAAAATTCCATACATATTTACTTTTACACACTTAGTAAATGTAATCACTGTAACTCTCCAAAAAAAGAGACTGACTTTTGTGCTTGGAGAGTGACTTTATAAGAGTTTATATAATTTTAAATACGAGAACATGAAAAAAATAAAAAAACATAGGATATATAAAGAAAAAAACATAAAACAATGATACATTCATACTAATTCAAATTTAATGTAGTTTTTACACGTGTTCAAAAAATTTCTTTAGATTTACTTTAAATTTATTTATTGATATATTATTTTTAATAGTTTTCAGTTCATTGGGAAGATTATTATAATTTTTTACACCTTTGAAGACAAAGCTTTTTGACCATGACTTGTGTGAAATTTAAGAATTTTAATATTATGTTGGTATCTGAGTGACTTATTCATCTGAAATTCTTTTATTTTTTCTTCTGTATTAATTTGTATAATTGAATTTATTTTATAAAGAGTGTCTACTGTATGAACCTTAAATATTTATAATGTAATTAATGTTGTAGTGCGTCGCAGTAAAAAAATAAATGGTGGTTGTACTTTATGGTGGACGACTTATATATTTCGAAAAAATGTTTTGTTATATCATCTCCCTTTTTGCACCTAGTGGTGCATAGGGCACTGAATTTGGAAATACATGCAGCATATTTCGATCGTATGTTGCATAAAGGTAAGGTGATCAGTCTTACGCTTCGTTAGCCAGTTAACAGACGGTGAAATATTGCAGCGAATCACCTTAACAATAAATATGATATTATATTTCACGTTGACCCTGCTAGTAATCTAACCTGCATCCTTAATCTAATTGGTTAAAGTTAAAAATTATCTTTAATTTTATATACAAAGTAAAATTAAGGTTTCTACATGACAAATATAATACGTTTAAATTTTTATGCAAATATACACATTTTCGTACATAAACATCAATGTTAGTTTATATCGTTTCGATATGTACCGACGAAGATAGCGTTCGTAATCGCGGCCTTTGGCTGGTATAACAAACGCATTTACAGCGCACTATAACGCGTATTTAGTACGTAAAAACGCGCTATACCGCGCTATAATTGCGTTCGGAATACCAACCCTGCGACCTTTAGCATGGTCGGCAAAAGCACCAACCACTACACTATGAGGTGGACTTATCTCCACTCGATTTTCTTTTTCAGGATTTTCAGGTGAGGGTCGCCATCGAGTCGAAAACGAAACGCTCGTCCACGGTTCTGGTTCTATTTCGCACTCAGAACTGTATTCTTTATCCGCCTGTAGCTTAATCACAAATAAATATCGTCGGGCTAATAAGTGATGTGATAACAATGAACTGTATTTATTTACGAGGAAAACAAAAAACAAACCGACAAGAGCATTGACTTAGAGATTACACACGCGTTGACTTATGACTGCGACAACTTAAGCATGTTTATTATTCATATTTAAATTTATTACAACAGAGAGGGAAAACATTTTTGAGAAATTTTTGAGCAGGGAATATTTGGTTGAATAAAATAAATTAAAATATGAATAACTCGCTAAGGAGGAAATCCAGCCAGTCTGCAAGCATTTGGACATACTCAAACATTGTTGAATTAACTACCTGATAAAAGAAGAAGTACCAAAATTGGAAAATTGTTTTCAGGCGTTGCCTAGTAGGTGACTTGGTTCAGACGGATGAATCTCACCCACGTGATAAAGGTTTCAGCTCTTTTACTTTACAAGTCAACAGATGGAAGAGTTGAAGAAATATGGATGTTCAAACATGGGCAGAATGGTGAATGTTACAGAGTGCAAAGTGGCCACTTAAACCAACCAATAAGAGGTCATAAGCCCTGTAGATGCCTCGACTTCCATATTCCCTTCTCAAAAATGTTTTCCCTATCTGTTGAAATAAATTTAAATATGAATAACTCTCTAGGGGGGAAATCCAGCCAGTCTGCAAGCATTTGGACATACTCAAACATCGTTGAATGTTTATTATTGTTAATTGTGATCGCTCAAATGCTTAGCATGTTTTTAAGCACGTCGATAGTTATCTGTGATTGAACTACTGGATACGGAAAAAAATGATTTCCAGTCGAACAGTATTTAAAAAAATAAAAACCTAAGGGGTTTTAATTACCGAAAGGAACTTTTTAGGTCTGCAATAGTAGGTATATACTGAGAACCTTAAGAATAATTCACGTTTTATTTTTGTACAAAGCACGTCGCACAAACGTGCAGTGGAGGGGAGAATAATCCACCCCTCCACTCGTTCCAAGAAATAAATACAATAATAATGACTTTTTAGGTGGGTACCTACTACAGTACAATTTGTGCCGCTTCCCATTGGATCTACATCTGGGTCGAAATAATAGCCTCACAAAACTTAATAAAGAAAACGTGTACGGTACGCGCTCTTGTTTGCGCAGAGTTTTGAGTACAGTTAAAGGTAGTTTAAATAATAAATGTCACTTATATTTTTTAATTTATTTTTGAACCTCGAAGTAGGACACACATCACATATTCTTACGGATGCTATAACAATAACAATGTACGTATCTATGGGTGGGGGAACAATCAAACGATTCAAAATGCCTTAATTTTCAGGAGACAGTTTTTGTGTCTCACAACATTGCGGTAATCAAATCTAACATTGAAAGAATGTGATGTTTTTCTTCATACTTACAGGAATTGGATTATTGCTAATAATAGGGAGCACATGGTTAGGTGATTACTCTTCAATGTTACGTCGTTAAAGGCATAAAGTTTAAAAAAGTTCTTCGAGAACAGTTTTTTATGGCTGATAACTAATTAATTTTGTTTTGTGTAATAAAGTACATTGATAATATTATTATAATAAATAACCTTATTTAATTTATAAGCCGTTTAACACATATTTCTTAACCTTCAGTTTTCAGTTAGAATGATTTTTTTCTTTATAAATGTTTTTTTCTCCTACATCATAATATTTTTTTATTGCCTTATACAGGGTGTTCTTTAAACCCTGTCACACCCGAAACCACGATGATCAGTATGGGCAAGAAGACATATAAGCATATTTAAAAAAATATTTAGAGCAAAAGAAATTTTAAAAAATAAAACATTTAAAAAAAACAAATGGTTACTTACTTCTGCAAGGGAGAAGTGAGAGGAGCGCGGCGCAGTATCAGACTCCCCCCTTTCCCCTTCTAGTTTCACCTCTGCAGAAGTAAGCAACCATTTGCTTTTTTTGATATTTTATTTTTTTAAATTTTATTCGTTCTAAAAAAATATTTTAATGTTCCAATATGTCTTCTTGCTCATACTGATCATCGTGGTTTCGGATGTGACAGAGTTTAAAGAACACCCTGTATAAAACGGAATTTTGTGAATTCGCCTTTTTTCTTAATCTGATTTTTGACTACTACTACTAACACTATCACTCCATTGAATCGGGTTGTAGTCCCGTGGCTAGTGTTGCGGACTCACGGATCAGAGGCCGAGGTTCGAACCCCAACTTGATTTCCATTTTCAAATAGTGAGTTATTTACAACTCGATGAAAATGGCCACCAAAATTGAAATATTTGGGTAAATTATAAGAACGCGAATATTTCTTTTTTATAAAAACAAAATAAATAGAATAAAATTATCCCGTAGGGGTAGGTGAGGGAATTACTGTCACACACATGTATCCTGACATACATTCCTGGCTTCTTCCACAATCATACATCTTGTCATACATGCCCCTCAATTGTATCGGCTTTTGACACGACCAGACTTGAGATTTTGATTTATCCGATCATGCCGCGTCTTTCTTAGTCTTTCACATCCCACGTTACCATTCGTTCTAGCCATATACATATATCTGTTTAACCATTATGTTGCCATCCATTCGTTCTGCATGACCAAACCATCTTAGTGACCCTTTCTTAATTTTAACAACTACACCTATCTCAGATTTGCACTCTGGCCTGATTTTATCATTTGTAACCCTGTCATACAAATAATAAGCGTTTTTCCACCATGCAAGAGGTCTAGGGATCGATTCCCGACATGGTTTACATGAAATATTTATTTAAAAATGTGTTTTTACACTAGAATATTTCATAGTCCCTGGACTGCTACCTGAAGCGTAAGACTAATGTAACAAAAATAATCAAGATACACTGCGATCGGTGTACCAATGCACAGTTCACAATTTACGGGTCGCAGTTACGTCAGGAGGTTAAAGCATAGCACTGATCCTCATCTCTGATAATAAGAATTATAAGTCAACTGACCAATCAGTAAAACTCACTAAGAAGAAAGGGAAGAGAACTTAAGACGTCACACGTGGAGTAATTTCAAGCTGATAACACACAATAGACAAAAAATTCAAAAAATAATTTTGGCCAAGTTTAATAGTCTACTAACAAATAAAAAATATATAAAAAATCTCATGAACTTCCTTGTTGTCACTACTTAATCGTTCACCACAGAACTCCACTAACCGTGGAGCAGAAAGAATATTAAATATATATGTACTCGTAGACTCGTACCTACGAGTTTTTTATTTTTCGACATAAAAACGTTTTTATATTGCACAGTTCCGGAGTAACAAAACAACATTAGCGCATCACGCTTGTCTAAGTCTAGAGTGTCTAGAGACAGGCCGACATTACGTACATTATCACATTATAATAATGATATGAAAGGGTGACTATTATCCGACGCCGACGTCCGCCCCGTGTGGGTCGTGCCGTGTCGCCAACTACAGTCCTTAAAATGTAAGATGATTAGAATGACAGTTGTCAGAAAAACTGACGACATAACTTTGTAGTAACGTCTAAGGAGTAATTTATTTTGACACACGAAAAACCATTCGTATTTGGTAAATTTTTTATTTTTTTTACAATTCTTGACATATAAATCAACATAAATATGTAAAATCAGCTTTAAAATTTAAAAAAAAAAACTAAAATAAACCTATAATAAAATAAATAAAACAAATTTGTTTCTAACCACTAATTTTTATTTTTCACCGACCGGTTTCAAAGCAAACGAGCTTCTTTGTCAAGGTTTACGTAACTAATGAATTGATTCCTTTTTATTTTATTCTATCATGTTCACTAAATACTACACGTGGACCCAATAAATCAAGTGTTTTTTTTCTTACACGGGTGGTAATCTGGTATCATTATTTTCGAAGTAAGCCAGGAGAGGACTAAAAGAAATATTGTTTATTTGGTTATTAATTATTGTTTTCTTATTATGAATTGCTTTTTTAATTTCTAAGATTCTAAGAAATCCATAATAAATAACCAAATAAACAATATTTCTTTTATTCCTTTCCTGGCTTTGAATACGATAAACAACCATGGTGAGAAATTGTTATCATGTGGCTTATTAGCACGTCGACAGTTATTTGTGATTGAGCTACAGGGATTAAGAACATTTTAGAGAAGGGAATGCGGAAGTCTAGGCATTTACAGGGGTTATGACCTGTCATTGGCTAGTTGAAGTAGCCACTTTACACTGTGTAAAATTCACCAATCTGCCTATACTTGAACGTCTATATTTCTTCAATTCTTTCACCTGTTGATGGTTTGTGAAGTTAAAGAGCTGAATCTAGAGCTAGAATCCCTCCGAGATCTTTTATTGAATTTACGACGGAAAGAATATGGTTATTGTGTTTATAATCGAAGGCAATGTTTCTTTTTATTCTACGGAAATAAATTATTTTACATTTATGTAGCATGTATGTGTGTATGTATATATATTTTATTTTATTTTTACATTTAACGTAAACTGTAATTTTTTTTTCTTCTCTTTTGGGCTATAACTGTTTTTCTGTTTCTTCAATATTATATTTATTATTAGGAATCATATTTGAAAACCATATTTGCCGCAACAAATCGGTTTCTTAGAACAGACATTTGCCCATAAAGGAACCGATTGCAACATTAGGCATACTAATATTTCTGGCTTGCTGACCCTTCATATGCTGAACCTACTCCTAGTACAAGCAGAATTTATTGTACCATTTTTGTAAAAGTGTATGTATAAACTAATAAATAAATTTGTTGATATTTAATTTAAGGTTATTAATGTTGCTGATTGAACGATTGATTAATTTGAATCACGGACCTTTGAGACGTGCGTCCGAGACACTAGCCACGGGACCACGACCCGATTCGAAAGCACTGTACATACTTAAGTTCAAATTATATCTAGAATTATTTATTGCAATCCCGAGTAACACGCCATAACCAAAATGGTGCGGCGCATCCCGATTCGTTTGTCCGCGAGGATTATTATTATTAAAGTATTCTCTGGTCCAGAATACGGAAGCTGGCGAGCCGAGGTCCGAGGAGACGGCAGTCCGGAAACGAGTTCCTTTTTAGGGCGACCTTCGCGGTACAGCTGTGGCGGCCGTGCCGGCCATCTTGCGGGAAGGTGGAGAGACCGACCATAATGAACCGCTTGATCGAGAGCAACAGATCGGTGTTGGAGATGCGCCATACGCCAAACGCCACACGCTAAAGCTACTCATCACCACTATAATACACTTTATCTCGGTATTTACTATTGCAAGTCATTTATATATTGCTGTAATATACCTACACTTTTGAAGTAAAATTGACCAAAACACGCAGATAAAGTGCGAAGTAGACTGAGGTATAATTTTCCAGTTCCTTATTTACCGAGTACTGCGCAAGGTTGCCGAATTTTACTTATATTTTCTTACGTACTTAGTAACTTATTATTAATAACAATAATAATAAATCTTTATTAACCATAATCATAGAATTAAGAATAATCCAGAAACCGCATATGCACATCAAACAGAAGGCGACTCAACTACTCATAATTGAGTAGGTTTCAACTATGCCGTGTTGTATCCTTTTAAAGTGTAGAAATACTGCTAGGATCTTAAAGAAATAGGATGCAATCACATTTCATGTGTAATTAGAAAATGAATGTGTTAACAAATGTATTACTTAAAAATTGAATTATTTTTCCATCTGTCGGATTGTCGAAGAAACAAAATGGAAATTTCGCTAGTGTTGCCAGGGTAATATTTTTTTGTTACCATACTTTGCTCGTCTAATGAGAGAATTAATGAAAATTGGAACTCGGATTAAAAAACTCTGTGGTGGACATTTGACCGAAATTATCTTCAAACCATCAAATAATATTTAACATGATATAAAAATATCAGTTTTATGTAAAATAAAATTTGTTTTATATTTGAAGTTTGAAGTTCATTAATTCAATTACTCTTATTACATGACCCTTTACTTATCTGCTCTGTTGTGTCAATCAATATTTCCGCGTGCACAACAAAATTTTAGAGAAATTAACGGATTGCTTTTTTTACCTTACATTTGTGTTATGATTTTTTTCCCCATCAAGCAACATTACGCTGCGACCTCACGAATGCGCGCGGCGAAAGAAGGGCATAGTGGGGGAATTATTGGACACAGTCCGATGTATTTAAATACGTAGAAATAGCGTAGAAACGCTCCTTCTGGACTATTCTTAATTCTATAACCATAATATACAATATGATAAATAACAAAAAAAAAACAAAGGTGTACACATGTCAGCGCATTTGCCTACCATGCAAGAGGTCTCGGGTTCGATTCCCGCCATGGTTGACATGAAATATTTATTTAAAAAGGCGTTTTTAAGCTAGAATATTTCAGAGTCCCTGGACGGCACCTATAGCGTAAGACTGATTATCTTACCCGCATGCTACAAAAATGATCAAGAAACGCTGCGATTGGTTTACCAATGCAGTGCCTTATGCACCATAAGGTGCGGAAAAGGAATGATGATGATGATGTACAAGGTTAAATGGCGGAATTATTGCCACTAGCAATTTCTTACAGCCCGACCAAAACGTTTGTAAGATAAAAAATATGAATAGATAAATAAACTAGCCAATGACAGGTCATAAGGATGCCTAGACTTCTATATTCCCTTCTGTAAAATGTCCTTCGTGTTTGTTATAATATATTGATATTAACAGCTCCCTAAGGGGTTTGAATCCAGTCCGTCTACAAAAATTTGGACAAACTCAAAACATTGTTGATATTTCCCTATTTCATAGGTAGCACCAATATAAGAGCGACAAAGCGAAGCGGAAGCTTCGAAACAGAACATAATGATATTTTTATTACCCACTAATACATAAATAGACAGATTTTTTAAACTTACATTTTAAAAGGTTTAATCTAAAAAACCGTAATGATGAATATCCGCTGGATAGACGAATTTGTATTGTGAACTGACGTGAGGACAAACCAAAGAAACACATTCTGACGCCTAAAAGGTAGCTTCAGTGTATGTGAATACAATACATAATGTATTCTACATAGTACATTAATATATTATACTTAATTATCGATTAATGGTTTAAGCCCATTATTTAAGTACAAACTTTATGTGAAAAGGAATCGAGTTTTATAATATCCAAAAAATTGTCATGTTACGAGTAAGTACCGAAATTACTTTGAAAATAAAATAAGTTTAGATAATATTGATGTTTTTTGTTGATATTTCTTGATAAAACTCGATAGCTAATGATTATGATAAAATTATAAATAAACTTATCAATGAAACATCTTGGTTTAGTTTTACTTTTTTATTATTTTGACTTATTATTTTGCCATGTGTTCTTTTCCCACCTTTTAAATAATAAATGCTTGATCCCAATTTCGGTCCAAAAACTCCCAAAAATTAACTGTTTAGCAAACTAGTTGTAAATATTTATGTTTTCTGTTCCCTGTTAAAACACTTATTTTATCTGATCTCCAAAATTAGTTAAGAAGAGTATAAAAGCCATAAACGTTGTAAACAATTCACCAGTCTTGAAGATGCCTACTTAGACGAAAGCGCTCGTTGGTCAAAATAATAAAAAAGTCAAACTAAACCGAGAAGTTTCATTGATTACCTTATTTATAATTTTATCATAATCTTTAAGTTTTATCATAACAACCAAAAGGGGCCGAAATCGGAATTTTATTAAGTGGATTTAAAGAGGATATCGGTACGGTGAAGAGCGATTTGATGAAAACGTATTTAAATATTACAATATTTGAGTTTGTTCAAATTTTTGTGGACAAAATACTGGATTTCACCCCCTCGGGAGTCATTAAGATAAACAAATTACAACAGGGATGGAAAATACCTTAAAGAAGGGAATATGTAAAGTGGCCACTTAAACCAGACAATGACAGGTCATAAACCCAGTAAATGCCGAGACTTCCATATTCCCTTATATAAGGTTTTCTTCATCCCTGTTGTAATTTGTATTAAAATATAGTTTTGTTAAGCTTTCGCAGAGGCCTCCCTGAATACTGTGCAAAAAAGACAAATGCGCGTAGGATTGACTATGCCTAGCTAAAATCGACAAAATCGAGTTCTCGTGGTCCCGTTTTCCGCGACCCCAAAATATAACATATTTCGATTTGAGAAAAAAAAAAAAATTTTTTTCAGTGGGGGCACGTTTAGTTTTATTTTTATTTAATTTTTATTTTAATAGTTATCATATGTATATACCGTACGTCCGAGGACGGCAGATACAACTAGGCGCTTTTAAGAGTTATTGGATGGTCCTAGCACCTATAAAAGATAATTTATAAAAATATTTTTTTTAAAAACGATAGAGACACGCCAATGGTGTATATACTGTATATCTTAAGTGTGTAAAAAAATCATCGCTCTAGTGTCAAAATCCAGGGAGAAAATACGGGATTACGTTTGCATAAAGAAAAGTCAGGCCGCGTATCCTCCTTCCTCGGAGTAATAATGCGCGACCCCTTATAGAGATGGCATTTCGCTCTATAGAACAAAAACGTTGCAAATTTTTCGTTTGGTTTTTGGTTTAAACAGTCGTGTAACGGACGGTTTAGTCACTGTGCTTACAATTCTCGACCTGAGTACCTACGGCCGATTGTTTTGTTGCATTTCCGGGTTGAGTTCCCGTGATAGTATTAAGGACTCGCGGGCCAAAGATCCGAGGTTCAAATCCCACTCTACCACAACTCGATTTACATTTTCCAGCACAAGTTATTTACAAATTTTAGGAAATGGTCTGAACATTTAAATATTTGAGTAAATAATAAGAACTAACTTCGTGATTGATAAGCTAAAATGGTTGTCCATATGGGCTGCTCCATAAGGGGTAATTTATGATGTTATTATTTCACTTTTTTGAATCGCGAGACAGTTTTTAAGTTTAAATCTTAATTGTAGTCATATAAAGACTTGTAGATTGTAATATCGTACTTTTTTTAAAGGATAGATAAGGACTCGTAGATTGTACTTTTTTAAAAGGATAGATAAGGAATTGTAGATTATACTTTTTTTAAAGGATTAATTTAATCAATATCAGATTGAATGCCTTTGGACTTACAGAGTAGGGGTGCTATACAGGATGTTCATTAAACCCTGTCACATCCGACACCACGATGATCAGTATGAGTAAGAAGACATATTGGAACATTTAAATATTTTTTAGGATTAAATAAAATTTTCAAAAATAAAATATTTAAAGCAAATGGTTGCTTACTTTGCAGGGGAGAAACGAGGAGGGGGAGGGGGGGTCTGATACTGCGCCGCACTCCTTTCACTTTTCCCCTGCAGAAGTAAGCGACTATTTGTTTTTTTAAATATTTTATTTTTAAAAAAAATATTTGTTTTATATATTTTTAAAAAAATGCTAATATATCTTCTTGCCCATACTGATCGTCGTGGTTTCGGATGTGACGGGTTTAAAGAACACTCTGTATAGATGTACCTTCTCATAATGGGGGTGGGTGGTCACGAGTAAAGATCTATTCGCAAGCTAAGTACGCGGCAATAAACCTCTAGAAATGGAGGCCACGGGTTCATATTCAGAAACTAAATCACCGGGAGCAATGAGGAAAGCTTATTTAAGAAGGGCTTAAAGATGGCGCATGGCGGCGGAAATTACGAACCGAAGATACCTTTTCTTAGAAGTAAAACACTTACGCCGAGGAATTACTTTTAGAAAATATGTATTTAAATCAGGGGACGAATATCCCGCCCTCCGGGTTATGTTAGCATTACTGTTGTTATTATTTATATATTTTTAAATTTTGAATACATTATACAAAAAACCCCGTACGGAGTATTATAATATCGTACAATTTGTTAAATTAAATATTTATAATATCAAATATCTTTTGCTTGTTAAACAGTGTTTTGTTCCTAGGGCAAAAGCCGACTTTTTCTTGTTTTTTTTCCTAGGGTAAAGCGTTAAATAGTAAGTCCGCGATTTATGCATCTTGTTTATCCTATTGCCTTGTTTTTGAACTTTGGATGTAGTAAATTGCAGCCGATCTCGTATTATGTAAATGTCCATAACTGTTTTTTGACATATTTAATTCCGTGTCTGTAAGTTCATTCAACGACATTTTTTTAATTTGTTGGAGTCTTTTTATATATGTACTTCTAAGTACTGTTGGTGTTAAATATGGTAAGTCGTATGTCAGTTTAAAAAATTGGTTTCGGTGGCGTTGTAATATATTTATATCTCCTTAATTTCCTGTACTCTCATGCGTCAATTTCTTTTCTTTTAGATAAAATTACGTACAGGTGTACGTAATTTATTTTATTAAATAAGCTACATAATGATGCTAAATAAACTACATAATGATAAAATGTAATAATCATATCTAAGCTTTCTAATTCCTACCTTACCTAGATACAAATTTAATTATGTATAGAGCTATTGGAACGCACGTTTTTAGAATTATTTCAATAGTTTTTTTGTGTTTTTTCTTAATTTGTTATAATACATAACGACAAGATTTTTGAGTCTTGGCAGTCTCGATTATAAGTTTAACCATATCTATTGTTTAAAAAAATCATAATGTGTACAGATCGAACAACGAGAGCTGGCGCGTTCACAAAACTCACACAAACGCATTTAAAATCTACAGGATGGTGATTTAAAAAAAAATAATTTTTTTTTACCAAATGTGCTATCTTTAAAAAAATCCTTGTTGGATTAGAGGGTTGTGTATATGAAAAAAAAACAAAGGGTTAAGAAAATGTTTAAAAAAATCATATTATAATAAAAATTAATGCATTGTAATTAAAATGCATACAAGTTATATTTTTCATGATAGATTGTTTTAAGTGTATAAATAATGGGATTTGATCAAGACCTAAGTGTGTATTTATATTTTCTCCATTAAAACTTGGACCATGCATTTTATTCACTCTGTATTAATTATTTTGATAATAAACACAAAATAAATAATTATATGACATTTCCGTAACTGCCGTTTTTTTTTTCATATAAACAACCCTCTAATCCAAAAAATGTTTTTATAAAACATTGCATATTTGGCTAAATATTAAGATTTTTTAAAATTCAACATTGTAACATACATTAAAAATGCGTTTGTGTAAGTTTTGCGAACGCGCCAGCACTATTTAATCGAACTATGCATATGTGACTAGATTAAACGAGAAAGTATATTTATAAACCAGTGTTTTAATCCATAGCTTAATACCCATACATTGAACTATATTTATTTATTATTAAGAATCGCAGCGAAATTCAGACGAACATAGAAGCATCCTGTGTATATTTTAATATCATATCATTAGCAACTAACGAAGCAATAGTTGTCTATGTCACGCTCATAAGCGCGTCTAAGCGGGAGAGACAGAGATTATTTTCATAATGCGTATGCCGTGCGATGTCATACCATACGCTGATTCACAGATACTACTCAATGCGTTCGTGTAAGTTTTGGGAACGCGCCAGCATTAATAATCAACCAGCACTTTCCTTAAGATTAAAAAAAAAACGGCTACGGTTTTACAACGTTATTTTTTTTCTGTGCACTTTATTCAGTGGTTCTAATGTAGCCTGTAAAAAAAAATAATATGAACTTTCCGTATTTGGGCACCCTTATTACGGAGGCACAAAGGACCAAGAAGCGGATCGCCGCATTCAGCTGGCAAAGAGAATAAATAAGTCGTCTCGACAGAAAATGGAAGAGTCGCGGCATTCCGAGGGCTGGTCAGACCGCTGGCGTTCGACGGCTTCCATTATGCCTCAGGGACGTGGACACCGAGGGCCAGGGAACGCGAGAGGACTGGCGCATTTGAAATCTGGCGTCGGAAACGACCGCTGCGAGCACATCGGTCAGAGCGCAGAATCGATACTGAGTGAACTCGGCGTGTCCACGCGACGCGAGCAGCGCACCCTTCGGGCACGTCGCGAGGGCGAGGACAGCCCGCAGCCCGCCGCCTGGAGCGACGGACCATGCCTGGAACGGCCGATTGTATAGTAGAAGAGGAAATGGACGTTTACAAATGAGGCGGACTGATGTTATCAAGAGTCACCACAGATGTAACACTACACGACGCACAAGTCCGCGAGAATGCCGGAGGACCGAGAGGGACGAGGGAGACGCGTCCAGGAGCGGCGAAACTACTTCCTCCACATACCCGAAAACCCCTTTAAAGACCGCGGGTCTTCCTACCAGTTTCGCTCACACAAAAAACAATGTTTTTTGTCAATAAACGAGTTACTACTTTAAAAACATAAATTTCATATAAAGCGATTTTAATTAACTTTCACTGTGCGTTTGGTAAATTATATGGAGGGCATTTGTCGGATATTGTCATTTTTCGTCATGTCCATATCGCAAACACGATTGGTAACAAAACTGTGTTCACTTGTTTCAAATTCAGTTACAAAACTCTATGTCCATTACAGCATATTTATAAATTTAATGACATCAAATTACATTATTACGATGATTATTTTTTTAATTTCTTAACTCAGGAACTTGATGGTCAGGTTCATCGTTACCAAAAACCGATTAGAAAGAGGAAGACTTTATTTTTAACCCAAACAAAGGAAATAAAGAAACGGCCGTGTTTTAAATAAAACGTATTTTGTTTGTGAAAATTTGAGTAATTTTACACAACCTGTTTATGCGTAGTTATTTTTTTTAAATTTTTTTATTTATATTTTTCATTGATAAACCCTTACGGGTTACATACATTTAACAAAATATTTTTACATTTAAAATTCACATTCTACTGTTAATAATAATATTTTTAACATATTTTGTAAAGGTTGTCTGAGTCTTTTGTTTAGTTTTGTCTGGTAGTTTATAGTATAATTTCAGTCCATGGTTTATTAGTCTCGATTGTCCTTTTCTCGTTTTAAAACATTGTATATGATATTTTTCTGATATTCTCGTATTGTGTTCATGTTTACTACAGTTTTTTTCAAGTTTTAATTCTTCGTCTACAATTACATCAGTGGCTAATTAATGAATTCTAGTTTAAAGAGTTCAGTTACATTTAATTGTTTAGTTTGTTTAAAAAATTCTTTAATTGCTGTTAGATAGGGTAGGTCATATACTAACTCTAGTATTTTATTTTGCTGTCTTTGTAGTCCGTTTATGTCATTTTGATTTCCTGTTCCCCATAGTAGTCGCATATAACATATTTTAGTTTTTACATAGGCTTCATACATTAAAATTTATATTCATACTTATAGCTTATAGTATACGCAAACTATATTTATTTTTGTCGTGAATGTAAATGGTTGTAAAAGGTAACTTGGTGTTTATTGAACACTTCCGTAATTTACATAGACTATTCGTCGCCATACGGAGCGGGCATACAAGGTTTTCCTACTTGGCCTAATAAGGAGACTCTACGTACATTACATAGCCACTAGCCACTTGCAGTAACAGAAGTTTAGTTACCCCGGCAGATTGTGAAGCTCTACAAAGTATAAGGTATTGTTATCTCGTCCAGTGTTCAAGGAACGGATGGAATCCATTGAACGAGACACCTCCTATCTTCTTGCATTAAGGAAATTAACAATAGCTCTGCGTCGAGCGTCTTGTGACCTGTACACGAAACGTTCGTCTTATAGCCGTGTGTGACATGTCTTAAATTAGCAGAACCTTGAATGAAAATATGTCTACAATAATTATCGTCAAGTGTCACATTCGACCTTTCTAGAACAAAGACCATTATGATAAGTAAACAAACAAATACGCCGTTTCCCTAGAGAGGTAGGCAGAGGATAGGACGCCACACGACTATTTCTCCTTGCCATTTGGTCTCGCCAGTGTGTCTTTTCAGTTTTCTGCACCCATCAACATTCGCGTAGTAAATCATTTTGGCCTTTTGTTTCGCTGTCCGTTCGCTCCGCATGCCCAAACCAACGCAGCACCCCTTTCTTAATTTTTCCGATACTTATTGCTTGCCTCAGCTCTGCACGATGTCCGGATTTCGACATTTCGCACCCCCAGAAGTACACGGTGGTAAGTCTAAGTTTGACGATTTTATAAGAGGGCAAAAACAAACTATTAAAAATGTATTAATGCAGTCATTATATTTTAAAATAAAATATTTATTAAATTGTTATTTCAATCGGAGTCCCCGGCGTTGTCGCATTATTACGCAAATAAAGTTAAAGGTCAATTTTTGTATGATTTCTTCCAGTATATTCGAGTATTATTTTTCGTTTGGTGATCCGAGCCCTTTTACTTTCGCAGTAATTTTACCCCCGTAACTGTAAGAACGGATAATAAAATAAACTTTTAAATCGAAAAGTTCTATGAATCGTTACTTGAACTGAATATTTCAAAAGACGTTTTTTTTAATGAGCTATTTGACTTACCTATCTTGCAAAGCGACAGAGATAAATAATTTATATATTATAATCGCCTAAATAAATTTACCTGTAAATTATTTTTGAAGGTAATATTTTTCTAATGCCTATAAAGGTTACCTCTAAATTCGTTTTTAAGATAATATTTTTATTTACTTAAAATGTTTCGTTTTCGAATATTATTCGTAAAATAGGATATTTATTATTTGCCGACAATTTTTTTCATCATCGTTATTCCTTTTCGCACCTAATGGTGCATAGGACAGAGCATTGGTACACCAATCGCAGCATACCTTGATCATTTTTATGTTACATGAAGGTAAGATTAATCAGTCTTACGCTTCAGGGGCTATGAAATATTCCAGTGCAAAAACATTGTTTTAAATCAATATTTCGAGTCAACCGTGTCGGGAATCGAACCCGAGACTTTTTCCATCGTAAGCAAACGCGCTGACCATTGCCATTACCGCTAGCCAACTGCTGCTTGCTAGTATGATAGTAATACTGTAGCATTATAATTACTGTAGTGTTCTTCTCGGTATTTGACTTGTTTGATTTTAAAGAATATAGAAGTTTGTGGTATATCTCTCTCAACAAATGCAGTGCCTTATGCACCACTGGGAGCGGAAAGGGGCATGATGATAATAAATGAGAAGGTAAAATAACAAAGAATTTTCTCTACTGTCTGGATGGTCAATGAATGACTTTTATAGAATAAATATAAATAACATTTACACATGTAAAATAAAAAAATCGGGTTGTGGCTCTGTGGCTATTTGACTAGGTGTCTCGGACTCACGGATCAAAGGTCCGTAGTTTGAATCCCACTCTACCCCAATTTGATTCCCATTTTCTAATAGCGAGTTATTTACAACTTGTTGAAAATTCTAGTACCATCACGCCATTTCCCCGTAGGGGAAGGTAGATACACGCTTATATTTAGATTCCACAGATATATTTAGGTAAATCATAAGAACGCAAATAATCCTTTTTTTAAATAAAAAGGAAAAAAATGTTGTTTAACCCATTACGTAATTATAACTGTAAATAAAAGGTAGCAGTTAATAAAAAAAATAGCTGAACTGCCGAAATGTACAGAAAAATAGGTCCGCAGAAGCCGTACTCAGCAAGCAAATTGCCCTATTAATGGCTGAATTCTGACTTGCATGCGAACGGTATCTGGGATGGTATTCTAAACGCAAAAGCGCGCGAAGATAACGCATTTTTAACGCGTATTTACGTACTAAATACAAGCTAACAGAGCGATCTCTCCGCGCTCTATTCCGTTCAGAACACCAGCCCTGGGCGCGCAAAACAGTGAGTGAGATCTCTCTCTAGTATAATGTTTGGAAACATACTAACTGATCTCTTGTATATTTGGATTATACATACTTCCAGAAAACATCTTATAGAAATGCTTCCCAAGAAAAAATTGGCGACGAGCTAGAAATAATATTTTCTTTAAGATAGGGTCAAAACACCAATGAATGACCGTTTAAGGTTCAGCTTGTAGTGAAATTCACATTAAAGGTATAAATTTCATTATTTAAGCGTACAAAATAATAGAAAACAATAAAAAACACATTAATTTTTCTAAGCACTTTAACTTTTTTATTGAAATACGAGTATAACAATTATAATTAATATTACTCTAAAAAAAGAGCAGAATCACCAGTGAATGGCCACTACTACCCCAGTCAAAAAATATTCAGATTTAGTTACATTATAAAACATTATAAAACACCCTAACACATTTGAATATGGATATATTCAAAGAATTGCATAAGAAATAGCACCAAATAAAACACTTTTTTTTCCTTTTAGCACCACAACAGGCCAGGAGGCCCAATTACAGTGGTGAATTACAACACAGAATACCCAGGCTTGAGAAAACTCACAATATTTTTTTTGTGTTCTCACCGGGAATCGAACCCGGAACCTTCCGTGCGTGAGTCTCGCGTCTTGACCACTACACCACGGAGGCCGCCAATACTTACCACACCTTTCCTTATAAAAACGCTATCAATCTCAGAACAATGACGGGAAGACACACTATTACCTTTTGACAACTCACAGTTCAAAACTGATAGATTTGTTTCTTACCAAAAGATGTGTCCGCCTACTGCTTTTGTCATAGTTTCTAGTGTAAATTATTTTTTGACTGGACACATGTAGCAATTCTTATTATATTGTGTTTTATTAACCAATGGTCATTTACTGGGGGATGGTCATTGACTGGTGCTTTGACCCTATAAGTATCGCAAAAAACGCTTTTGAACATTCTTTATTTCAAAGATGTGGTACGATTCAGAAGGCTGCCAAATAATGGAACAGTATTCTCTAGTATGCTGCGGACTAGTGCATCATACAATGTGCGAATTGCAGTGGTAGTATCGACATACCCAGAGTTTCGAAGTACAAAGCCAAGCATCTCACTAGATTTATCTACAACACTATTGTTTAGGAAGATAGGTTGATTGGGTGGGGGAGGGGGTGTGGGGTACCACAAAATAAAACAAAAGTAGGTCAGTGGGGTAGTAGCGCTAGAAGTAGGAAATTGGAAACATTATTGTAGGATCATTACGATGAAACCTGATGAGATTTAAAGAACTAAGAAATATTGAAACTGCAAATATGAACTCAAATAATCTATGGTTTTTGGCAAAATGATGAGTTTTGCCATGGGTATATTTATAGCTCTTAACACATTCAATCAACAGAACACTGAAAAAAAAATATGAGCGTAAATGTATTATTTATCGACCCACCAGGGCTGCATTCGACGAAAATGCATATAATAAAAAATTGGAAGGATGTTATTTTTTGTAGATAAAAAAAATGTATTTGAACGTATACAGACAACATTAGGATTTTATGTAGATTCAGATTCTTTACTAAAATTCCTTATAATTTCTACCCGTTTATTTGTTTTTACTGGATTTTTGGTAATGCTAAAATAATATTAACTAATATTTAATACATTTTTGAAAATCGTATTCCTACATTAAGTTCACCCCTGTTGGTAAAAAGATCAGAGTTTGACATATACAAAATAATTTTATCTACTTACAAATGAAAAGTTACATCGTCTTTTTTAAGTTTATCCGAACGATTTTTACACGCTTTCACGACGCAATCAGGCATTTTGATTTCAAATTAAATGTCAGGCTCGTTTCAAAACCCGGCTGTGGGTTAAAAAATGAGTAAATACGCGTTGGGCATGATTGAGCGTTTGTCATAATTTTTAAAGGGCTCAGGGTGCATCTATGTGTATTAATAGGTCGATGATTTTATTAAGGAACACCGAACCTGTTTCTATGATTGAATAAAAGCATTATGAAGTAATGTTTTGTAAGCATACTTAATAATGTTTAATTGTAAGAGAAAACGTGGTCTGACTTTTCTTTCAAATGTATTCATGTATTTTCTCCCTGGATTATGGCACTAGAGCAGTGATTTAACATTCAAATTATATTTTTTGTTTGTCCAAATATTTGTAGACAAGAACTGGATTCAACCCCCTTGTGAGTAATTAAAATATTACATTACAAAATAAATGAAGAACATTTTATAGAGGGGAATATAGAAATCTAGACATTTGCAGGGCTTATTACACTCTACCACATAATGGCGAATGTAACACAGCGTGCAAAGTGGCCACTTAAATCCTGTAAATGTCTAGACTTGTATATTCCGTTCTATATCTCCGTTGTAAAATATTTTTTTATTTACTCCTTTCAGCCCGGGTATTTATTCGGATATACACGAATTTTAAGATTTTTTTACTCTCGTACCTACCGAAATTTAAAAAAGGGTGTAGTTTATTTTTTAATTTGACAGGCGCCGTAGCGCAGTTGGTTAGACGGTCAACTATTACTTGGTAACAGTACTTGGTAACTATGGGTACATTTTCGTAACATAACAAAAAAAATACTCTATAGGGCATGTCTATGTATTATATATGTCAATGGCACGACCAAATCAAACAACTTGAAGAAGGAAATGTCAAAAGTCGGAATAATTTGGCGTGCGTGCGTTAGCAAAGACAGAGTGATATGGCGTTCTCTCCTCTCTGCCTACCACTAAGGAGAAACGGCGTGGCGGTTTGTTGCTGCTGTTATACATAACCTAATTTAAACACTTATTATCATACAAAAAACTAAACAACATGTTTTCTGAATTTAGCTGTTTGTTCAAGAATAAAAAGCAGGTTCAGTGCCAAGGAAAATTAGATATGAAAAAATGTTTTCTTACACGCGGTAAATATTACAACACTTAATTGCACAGCGAAGTATCTCGAAAATGTGTGAAAAAAAAATGTGAAAATAATTTCTAATAAAAATAAACTACTTAAGAATTACGTCACAAGGTCTTCCGAATACCAATGATAAGTTTTGTGATAGATTTCCGGTTACCGGAAAGCAAACTAACTATTCCCTAGAACTCACTGACTAGAACTTGTGACATCACTGGCGGAGTACTTTTAAAATTACAAAACTTAAAAAAAACAGAGCTGATAATAATATGATACATAAAACAAATATTTTTGGCTTAGTTTGATAGTCTTAGAAAAAATAAGAAAGAAAAAACAAGGACCTCGTTATAAAAAAAATAAAAAAAACAATTAAGTACATCAGAGAGGGAATATGGAAGTCTAGAGCAGTTTAGGGCTTATGACCTTTCATTGGCTGGTTTAAGTGGCCACTTTACACACAGTGTAAAATTCACCATTCTGCCTATGTTTGAAAATCCACATTTCCACAACTCTTCCATCTGTTGACATTTGTGAAGTAAAAAGCTGGAACCTTTATCATGCGAGTGAGATTAATTAGTAGGTGAATTGGTTCAGTTGGATAAATCTAACCCCCCTGAGGTTTTAGCTCTTTTACTTCACAAAAGACTAAGAATTGAGGTAATGTGGATGTTCAAACACAGGCAGAATGGTGAATGTTACATGGTGTGTAAAGTGGCCACATAAACCAACCAATGATAGGTCATACGCCCTGTAAATGCCTAGACTTCCATATTCCCTTCTCAAAAATGTTTTCCCTCTCTGTTGCAACAAATTTAAATATGAATAACTACCGAGGAAGGAAACCCAGCCAGTCTGCAAGCATTTGGACATACTCAAAACATTGTTCAAACTTACTCATTTGTACTAATTACATTTGTAATGTTGTATGGGTCAGCCTATTATAAGCGATCACCAGAGTTGTGTATGCTTAATATTAACAAACCACTTTTCCAACATTGTGTTAACTGTATTTTTTACTTATGGCAGAAGAGCTACTTACCTGATATATCATAAATTGCAAAACATAATTAGCCTCGCAGGAATCGCCGCCGAAAAGATGGAAGAACATGTAGGAATCTACCTCACAGAACAGCAATCCTCCGGAGAACAGACCCCATAGGTTTATAGTAAAGAAGAAGAAGACTTGGCGCTTGAGATCCCTAGATGGAGCATATGGTATTCAAGAAATCGATCCAGGCATTACTGCCTGCGACCAACTTTCGTGTATCCTCCCAAGTCGGGTCATAGGTGGAGGTACAGGACTGTGAGAACCTCACGCCTTGTAAAGTAGGCGAGCGTGGCTAAGGCTCTCAGGAATAAGCAAATGATATTGAAAAATTGGTTCATTGAGCAAATATCCGTCTTGTGGCGTAGTGGTTAGAATATTCAACTACTGTGTATGGGACCAGGTATAATTCCCGAGGTTGACGTGAAACATTTATTTACAGGTGTTTTTCACCACAATATTTCACAATTCTTGGACCAGTACCTGAAGCAAAAGTCTAATTAGTATGCCTTTGTAAGAGAGGGTTTGATCATGTAGAACGAATGGATGACCAAAGAATGGTAAAACAGGTATACATGGCTAGAATGAACGGTAACGTAGGACGTGGACGACGAAGAAACACGTGGCATCATCAAATAAATCAACATCTCAAGTCTGGTCACGTTGAAAGCGGACACAGCCGAAGGGAATGTATGACAAGGAATGTGGAAGAAGTTAGGAATGTAAGTCAGGATAGACGTGTGTGGCAGTCCATCCTCTCTACCTACCCCTACGGGGAAATGACGTGATATTAGTAGTAGTAGCTTATATAATAAAATACTTAGATTTATTCGCATGAATCACTTTTCATTGGCCAATTTGTAGAATTGCATTTATTTGACCTTATTTCCAAAATTACATATCTTCTATATATGATAGGAAACTAACTCGTTAAAAAACTGAAACTAATGATGTAAAAACAACAAAAAATACAGTATTTTTCTTATATTCCTAATAAGCATGATGTCATATTCTTCATATTTATGTAACAAGTACTTATATGTCTTTGTACTTTAATTTGTGTATATAACATTTTTTATATGATCATACTTAAGTACTTATATAATAAAACAATATGCGATTGTTTTATGCGATAAGATTTTAATTATAACATTTATTTTGGGTCTTTGTGAGTAAAATAGCCTGTTGGAGATAATCTAGTAATGAAAAAAATATATACGAAGTACTTGGTGAATTTTATGTTTAAAATCAATGTATCTGAAAGCATTCTTTCAAACCATCATAACATATTGAAAGATCAAACCATCTACCTTCTTATCTTTTATTGCCTTCATAATGGCTGGATATGATCTGATAAGAACTAATTATTCATAAATAGACTAATAAGTAATAAGCCAATAATAGATTACTTGCTATTATTATGTTTCTAGGTTATGGGCAAGTGGAAATGACAGATTCTAGAATATTAAAGACAAATTTTGCTATTGACTATGAAAATTTCTGTAATAATTAAAATCGAGGAGCATTTTGAAGATTACTAAGAATAATCGCCAGACTATTTTAAGAAATTCACTGTTTTATCCGATCAACACAACAGTATTGACAAGTTGTTGTATTCATTGATTATATATTTTTGGATAATGGGTAAAAAACGAATTAACATAATCTTATACACTGAATAATAAGTTTTATAAATGAAATGAAATGAAGAAATTCGACGTGTTTAGTAATAAGGTGATGTACATAGGTTTAACATTGGTCATAATTTTGACAATGTGCTTTGTCAGGATTGAATAAAGAAGATCTCGAGAACAGCTGATGGCTCGTATTTCCGTTTCTAGGCAATATGTCTAACTCTAGACTGCGTCCAAATCGTGCACTCGAAATGAGTTTATCTTAAAATAGACCATGTTGTATCGGTAAGGTTCGTCAATAGTTAGAGGTTATGTAAACAAAGGACGAAAACAAAGGGTACCTTGAAATATCCTCCTTGATAGAGGGTATCGGGAGGTCCAAATATCGCAACTTCCCACTCGAATAAGTTTTCTTCTCCGACCAGCTTGACCCTGAAGCCCTCCACGGGTTCCTCTTGGAGGCTCTTGTATTCCAGGGCCAATGCTCGGAGGGCTGAACTAGACGGGGTAACAGACATTTTGAGTGTATTTTTTCTAGATTTCGCTCACGGAATTAAAAACACGCTGAAATTTTTCACCGCGATCAATGCCGCGCCACCGACACTTTCACACACAATATCAATTCCCTTTCTACACTGATAATCTTTCACAATGCAAAATTTCTATTTCAAACAAACATAACGCCAACGCGCAACGATCTTTGACGGAGTCGAATTATAATCACTCACTTTAAATAGCCAATACTGTAAGGGTGTTAACAAAAATAATAACAGTAATCTGCATTCAAAATTTGTGACTTATAATGCCCAAACGCGACCAACGTTGGCAAATGAATAAAATAAACAGTATTCTAGAACAGGCAAACGCGTCGTACGACGACTTCAAGGAAAACAGCTGTTATTTCCGTATACAGCTGCGCAACTTTCTGCGCAGTTACTCGCTGTATTACCGACATCTCTGAAAGTGTTTTGTAACGCAGAATCTTTTAAATTTCTTAACGTGTGTTCATAAAATGTATTAAAAAAATAAACAGATGGCAGAAATGGTACACTTTTAGGTGATAAATAAAAATAAAACCATCTGTAATATTTTAGCGGTTTTCCCAATTTCATTGTTCATAAATTAATTGTTTGCACTTATAATTTTTTTCAGGGTCTAATTTTTGAATCTCGTTTTTAAAATACGCAAATTGTTTAAATAAGCTATTTTGCTCGAGATAATACAAGGTCCTGTGGCGCAACGGATAACGCGTCTGACTACGGATCAGAAGATTCCAGGTTCGAATCCTGGCAGGATCGAAATCCTTTTTGGTCCGTTAAATTTTTATTTTTACATAATATGCCTGTGGAATTTATGCGAAATTTTAAAGCTTGGTTTTATTTTAAATATTTCATCGTAGCTTTCTAAATTGATTTTACTTATTTTTTATACTTAAAATTAATTATACTAACGTCTTCTTCTATGTTCACACTGATCTTTTGGTTCTTTTCAAGCGTTGTCTAGCAGGTGAAATGGTCAAGCCGGGTGAATCTCACCCACGTAATAAAGGTTTCAGCTCTTTTACTTCACAAAAGTCAACAGATGGAAGAGTTAGGGAAAAGTGGGTGTTCAAAAATAGGCAGAATGGTTAATGTTACTCGGTGTGTAAAGTGGCCAATTAAACCATCCAATGACAGGTCATAAGCCATGTAAATGCCTAGACTTCCATACTATCTTCTCAAAAATGTTTTTCCTCTTTGTTGCGACAAATTCAAATTTATTTTTAACCCCGTCCTAATTTTGGAAAGGTAACTGTGCCGAATGACCTATGGAAGAATGGAGGGGGTAGGTTCAAAGGAACCCGTACCATCGTTTTTCATGGTACGTTTTACCAATAAATTTGTTACCTAACGCCCTGCGCTCTGATTTCTTTGTTTGATTTTTAGAACCCATTAACATACACTTACAAGCACCCGCTTCCTGATCCAGACCAAATCAACAAAATTGTTAATTATACTTTTTTTCCTCAAAAAAAATATTGTTACGCAGTGTTTAAAGTGGCCACATAAATCAGCCGATGACAGGAGATAATCCCATCCATATGCCTAGAAAATTGTATTCCTTTCTTTAAAATGTAAGTCAGTTACAACAAAGATAGAGAAAATAAAAATACCAAAACTCTCTCCTGTTTTTTCGCCCGCTTTTTTTTTTTCGCCCGCACCTAGAGTATTCCTCTGTTATCTCTATCTATCTATCTCTATCTCTCTCTATCTATTCTCTCAGCTTTTGCGAATAATCTCTTAGGAATAAATCTTATTTAATAAGTACACACGTACGACTTATTTTTTATTGCATTGTATCCTGTATAAAAAAATATGTATTACATCTTAATATATAAATCTATTTTGTGTAATTCTAACTGGAGATATATATGCATGTAAACTTGTATGGACGAATGCTTTCAAATTGTATGTTTTCTAGTATGTATCTTTGTTGAATTACCCAATAAAATAAAATAAAATAAAATTATCTGTTCTCCATATTATGATGTTCTCATCAAAAATATTGAATCAGTTCAACATCGATTTTTAAGAAAGATAGGCTGGGGGTTGGGCTTATCTAGAGACTAATATACCGATAATGAGCTAGAAACTAGCTTTTTTTATTCTTTTTTTTTATGAAAAATAAATATTTGCGTTCTTATGATTTACCCCAATATTTGATTTTGAGGGCCATTTTCAACGAGTTCTAAATATCTCACTATTCGAAAATGGTAATCAAGTTGGGGTATAGTAGGATTCGAACCACGGACCTTTGGTCCGTGAGTCCGAGACACCAGCCACAGGACCACAACCCGATTTAATACATATTCTTTTCAGACCGTCGAAATAAATCCGAATTTCTAGTCCTATTTCAAATTCTCAACTTACTCTTTGATGCAATTGAACTATTGAGCTCAATAAAATTAAATATCCCAACTAGAAACTTCATGCAAAACTTACTCTTTCATACCGATAACCATAGAACTAACTATGGTTTTCATTCCCCTAAGCCCAGAATTCTTAAGTCTGCCAACAAACATACCAGTCGTGATTTCTTTGATAACAAGTTGTCTTCTTTCAAACGATCACTGAATCAAATTCAATTATAAACACCTCTCTTCCGCTTCCACTCCCACCAAATCTACCATACACCATTGTGTCTTTCTTCCTTTATAATAATTTTATATTTAGAAATATGTCCTTAAAAATGCCCATTGGGCGTATATATAAATAAATAAACAACTTTTCCTTTTACAAATGTATTCTCGTATTTTCACCCTGGATTATATATTTACTATTGGCGTGTTTTTATCGTTTCATTTTTTGATAAATCGTTCACCAAAAACATTTCAACGCGCCCAGTTTTATCTACCGTCTTCGAACGTACGGTATACAAATATAACTGTTTTTGGAAAACGCAAAAGGTACCGACACAGTCAATGTCATTTTGACACCATTAGAAACATAGATTTTGTTAATTTTAGTTAGTTATATATCAGTCCGACGTGCAGTTATCTTTTTCGAACAGTATCGGGAAGGCATTTGCGTGAGAGTGAGAAAAATAATGTTCAAATGCCTATTCATCAAAACTATCAGCCACCGCATATCCTCTTAAACCAACAGGGCCCCGAATACAACGGGAAGTTATTATTTATCTTCAATTTTATCTTCAAAGTAAAATTGGGTTTTCTGTAGTGAAAAGCAGAATATGCATATATTTTTTTCTTATAAATATGTTTAATTATAGGCTACCGACGAAAATACTAAATAATCATGCTAACATACTCATTTTCTTACACAAATATCGGTTTTTCTTTATAGACAGTCGAAGATAACTCTGTTAACTTCCCATTGTAATCGGGGCCCTGGTCCTAGAAGAAATGCAAAAATTGAAAATATTTTCAAGGGTTGCCTGAATTCTATGAATTTGGGACTCACCCACACCTAAATAAAGGTCTCAGCTCTTAAACTTTACAAAAATTAGCGGATGAAAGAATTGAAGAAATATGGATGTTCAAAAGTAGACAGAATGGTGAATATTACACAGTGTGTAGTGTGTAATGTGGCCGCCTACACCAGCCAATAACTTACGCTTAGACTTTTATATTCCCTTCTTTAAAATGTTATCTATCTCTATTATAATATGTTGATCATTCTTGTCTACAAACATTTGGAATAACTTATAATATTGCTGATGTAAATTTATTGAGAACGTAGACGAAGAAGTAGGTAATATTATCAGTTACATGAACCTTTTTGTACATAATTTTCCGTTTTAAAGTTGACATGCGATGTATATTATCGATTAATTCAATATTCACTAACCCACGTCACAAGATATGTTTTTTATCGTTAGCCTACGTGTAAAACTTTTAAAGCAGAATAATTATTACAAAAAACAAGGGTTTGTCGTTTTTGCAAGCGCAACCAACTGTCAACAAGTTTTTTTAGATCGTACAAAAGACCGTCGATCGCTAATCGCCAGCCATTCACTAGTATACATACATAAATCTAATTTCAATGATCTACTAAGTTTATATGCGATAACATCAACTTTATTACTTTTACGAAAGTTTTATTAATTTGACTGTAGAAGCATTTTGTCTACAACACGCTATTTCGCTATTTGTGCTCTGGGCAAAGAAATAAAAAATTGTTGTTATTATTATTGTAATTTTTCCTTAACATTTTTTTTTAATAAATATTGATTTGCATTGAAGGAAATTGCCGTATACATTTCGAGAAGCCCGCCTTCTTCTTCTTATCTTTCCTCTTCCTGATGAAGGTTGGAAATCATCGCAGCGATCCTTACTTTGTCGGCAGCTGCCCTGGACAAGGACTGAGTGCTGCAATGGAACCTGTCACGCAAGTTTTTTAGCCAGGAGATGCGCCTTCTACCTGCACTGCGTCTTCCTTCAATCCTTCGCTGTAGGATGACTCGGCATGCCCGAAGTACTCAAGTTTTATTTTCTTAGTGGTCTTGAGTATCTTCTTTTTATACGTCGGAGAACGTCATCATTCGGACTCTATCCACCCAGAAGCTCGCCAATAACCAAAAAACAATTTCAAAACTGTGAATTTTTAAAAATAAGAATCAAGCCATGGGCGAGTTAATCTAATGTCATGATGAAATTTATTTTCTGCAAAAGACCTTAAAATTCATTCGTAAGGTAGGTAATTAATAACATGTTTACCACTTACTAATCATTGTAGTAAATAAGAAGTTTCTTTGTAATTATTGGTGCGATTCCTTCACTAAAATCGCTATCGACATTAAAAAATCAAATTTTACAGCAGAAAGTGTACTTTTAACCAAAAAATAAAACGAATTTTTTTGCTAAACATTGATTGTGGACGATTCTTGCCTTAATTCTTTTATCAAATTTGTGAATGAGTCATTGTTGTCTGTTACGTTAGTTTATAGAAAAACAATTTGTGGAATGACATTTTACAATACATTTTTAAATGTGTAAAAACCACATATTTTTTTACTTAGGTATACGATATTTCGTGTAGTTCTACGCTAGTCTGACGATGAAGCAGTAACCTCGAAACCGGTGTACGTATAACTGAAAATTAAAGAAGTTAAATAAAAGTTTATAAACAAATTAGTGTAGGTACTTTTTGTGTTTTTTTTTTGCACTACAACAGGCCTAATTACAGAGGTGAATTATAATACAGAACACCCTGGCTTGAGAAAAATCGCATTTATTTTTTGTGTTCCAACCGGGAATCGAACCCGGAACCTTCCATTCGTAAGTCAAGCGTCTTAACCACAACACCACAGAGGCTGCCGAATTCTTCGTACTTTAGTTATTTATAAAAATTTAAAAATCATTCGACGGGTTATTGAATTAACTTTTATGGATTTTAATTCACCTTAATAGTCTCAATTCGATGAGTAACATGTTCGTTGTAAGTATTTTAATTTTCAATATTACAAATATATTTTTGTTGCTTGACAGGCAACCCTGTTAAAGCCATCAATCAAATTTTTACCTATTGAAGAAGGTTCTACGAGACCGTTACTCAAAGCCCAAATTCCCGACGCTCGCTAAACGCCGGCGTCCGTCGCCGATGTCGCGTCGCGACGCTATGGGTTTAACGGCGAAGGCGTCCTGTTCGTTTTGTTCACTTTTAATTCCCAATCAGAAATAAAGTCAGTGTTTCGGTTAATTTTATAAACTTTCAATCATCATAAGAAATATGTTTATATACTGGTGAGTTCTTCCAATAATTCAAAAGTACACACATTGCACAAATGAAAATCTGAATCACCTTTTTATGTATCATTATAATCTTATTAAAATTACTTTATGTGAAATTCCATTTGAAAGTATTATCATCAAACCCCTTTCTGTACCGCATGGTGAATACTGCACTCCATTGAATGCAGTGAATCTCGATCAAACGATCGGATAAACAATTAAATATAACTAAACTCATTCAAATAGAATCCTTAAAATTTATTCACAAATAGGCCACTGATGCAACTGTAGACGAAGAACTAGAGCTTGAAAGAAATTTATTTATTTATTCATCGACAATTTAAAGAACCTTTTACAAAAAATTATTTACAGAAATAATCACAGCAGTTCACAATAATTATGTACTACATAATGAGGAAGTTCAGTGGTTTTTTAAAAAAAAAAAACGATTTTTTAAAGTTTTATATTTCTGAAATAACTCCGCGTGTAACGTCAGAGGTTCATTTCTGCTTATTCTCATTCAGTTCTTCCCATTGGTCCAGAAGCGACAAGCAGACCGGAAATCTTCCATAGCTCTTAGATCATAGGTTGATTTACATGAACCAGTGACGTCATTCAAAGTAGTGCGTTTTTATCAAAATATTTTTGATTATTTTTTCTGTACATTTTCAAGAAACTATGTAGGACAATTGAATGCTCTAATTTTTATCCCGCATAAGAAAACATTTTTTTATCCAATTTCCCGTAGGGCTGAAGTTCCTCATTATTGTGTACGTTATATGAGTACTTAATACGTAGTACATAATATGAAATAATAGAATAATAAAAATTAAACAATTAAGTGAACATTTAATACAAAAAAAGTAAAAAAAGAAACATAACATCTCCAAATAAAATATAAAAATAACCATGAGAAAATCTTATGTTCTAAATATAAATATATCTTAGTAAAGTTGAGAATAACTAGATAATAATAATAAAAAAAATAGTACAACATTAGAACTTTATAAATGAAAAAATTTTTAGAGCAATAAAAAAAAACTTCAATTAACTAAATAATATCTTTATTTGGTGAAATCATCATCATCATCAGCTGATAGGAAGAAGTTGCAATTTTGCAATAAATCTACTAATGTGTAACACGTTAAAACAAAAAAATCACGTATTCCAGGAAACAAAGTTCAATTTAATAATATATTTTAAAATAAATCTATTACTTTTCAAAAAAATAACGATTGTAGTAAACATGGACACAATACGAGAATATCAGAACAATATCACATTCAACGTTCTAATACTAGACGGGGACTATCGAGACTAATGAACCAATAGCTCAATCACAAATGACTATCGACGTGCTAATAAGCGACGTGATAACAATTTCTCACCATGGTTGTTTATCGTTTTTGCGATCACAATAGAACATCCGTGAACACCTAATATTAAATATTTACGTCTCGCGACGTACAACCATATTTGAATTTCGTATTCCAAAACTGCTATTTTTATTTATTTATCATGCTATTTATTGCATTTAGCCGGCGGTTGGCAAGCCAAATGTCAAGAAAAGTAGTCGCCATAGTAATTGTAATTTAATTTTTACTTTTTTGTATTAGATACTCCTTACTATTTTTCAAATGCAATATACGAGTATTGTATTCTTTTTTACAATAAACGCCGATTTTTCGCCAGTGAACTGTATTTATTTACGATGAAAACAATAAACAAATCGACACGAGCGTTGAATTGGAAATTACACAAGCGTTGACTTAAGGCTGTGATAGCTTAAGCATGTTCATTATTGTTCATTATGATCGCTCAAATGCTTAGTATGTTTTTAAGCACGTCCATAGTTTTTTTGTGATTTAGCTACATGGACTGAAATTATACTACAAACTACCAGATAAAACTAAACTAAAGACTCAGACAACCATAACAAAAGACTTTTAAAATATTATTATTAATAATAGAATGTGAATTAAAAAAATTAAAAAATACAATGTCAAATTTTATTTTACTTTACTAGGTAATTCAACAAAGATACATTCTAGAAAACATACAATTTGAAAGTATTCGTCGATACAATCTTACATGCATATATATATATATTCAATTATAGAATTACACAAAATAGATTTATATATTTAGATACAATGTATGTATACATATATTTTTTACAAGATACAATGCAATAAAAATTAAGTTATTCGTGGTACTTATTAAATAATATTTATTCCTAAGAGATTATTCGCAAAAGCTGACAGTGTCATTATTTTTTTTTATTGTTTCGGCGGTATATATTATATTCCCGACACACGCGGGCCATAGGTGTGTGATATGTAGCATTACTTGAAAACAATTGCAGTTTAAATATTTCCCGATGTCCGAGTGTTCTCAATCCCACATTTATCTTTTTTTTATTTAGGAGGTTAGTATCTACATTATATTTCAATATTTTATGCAGAAATTTTATATCGAAAACAGCGCGGCGTTTTATCAGAGAATCAAAATGAAAAAGAGTTAGAAGTTGCTTGTAATTTAAATTTGAACGCGGGTTAAACATTTGGGACTTATACAAAAGGTACTTTAAGAACTTTAAAAAAAAAAATTCCATCGAGTTTATATGATTTTGATATTGCGGACTCCATACGCATGAGGCATACTCAAGATTACCGCGAATCCAACTCATATATAGACATAATATATATATAATCCGCAAGGGTTAATAAATAAATCAATTTCAGGTGCCAGTCCAGGAATAATGAAATGAAGCCGTGTCGAACTACTTTAAACCAATATTACACGCCCACTCTTATAGAAATTAAACATGATGGAACTTGCCAACCCCCTACATTAAGAGGCGTTTTCATTTCCGTTTGACATCTCTTTTCGGGATTTTTACCTGAGACACAGTATATTATGTTTATCTAATTAAAAAAGGCAGCCATGAAGAATAACAAATATATTATTCATGCCATAATACCTTGAGAGCCTGCACCGTCAAAACATTCGCGAATAAATCATTTCAATTGTGTGTTTTTTAATATTTTTTTTTGTATATGTATCTTGATCTCCAGTTTGCAACGGCAAAGCCTCTTGTCCTTTAATACAGCGATAAGTGTGTCAAGGATATCGTCAGCCTCGCTTGTTAAATTAAGGCAGTGACTTCCAGGTAATGCCTTATTGTCAGATTTACATTCCACATACTCAATACGTCTGTGCGTATTTCCTTTTGAGGATATAGTATTGATTTATGATGATATCTTTCTTGTGCATCGTCATTAATGTTGATTAACGGGGTATGACATTGCGCGTAACACTGTATTTCAAAATCACTCATTTTATATCGTGAAAGTTCGTTATAGAATTCAAAGGCTTCTTTACTCATTATTTTGGTCTCTTTAGATAGTTTTCGATATTCTTCTGATTACTCGCATCTAGAACAAAAAAAGAAGGGTGGTTAAAAATCCTTTTTTGGAACAGTCAAAAATTTATAGATTTTTAATGTATATATTAAACAATTCATATACATATTATCGTCGTCCATTCGCTCTACATGTGCATGCCAAAACCAATGCAGAACTCCATTCTTGATTTTGGAGAGACCGTATTTTGAAAGTATTCACTTCTTTCATCCTCGTTTTTCCAAATTATCGCTTCCATACATAAGTGTAGACATCAGGACTCAATTGTGTATGTACTGATAATTCACCTCCTGCAAACATTTTGTCAAGAATTGAAGGAATACAGATGTTCAAATATAGGCAGAATGGTGAATGCTACATAGTGTGTAAAGTGGCCACTTAAATCAGCCAATGATAGGCCATAAGCCCTCTAGATGCCTAGACTTCTATATTACGTTCTTCAGCTCTGTTGTAGTATTTAAATTTATTTCAACAGAGAGGGAAAACATTTTTCAGAAGGGCATATGGAAGTCTAGGCATTTACAGGGCTTATGACCTGTCATTGGCTGGTTTAAGTGGCCACACACTGTGTAAAGTAGCCACTTAAACCAGCCAATGACAGGTCATAAGCCCTGTAAATGCCTAGACTTCCATATTCCCTTCTCAAAAATGTTTTCTCTCTCTGTTGAAATAATTGTAAATATGAATAACTCACTACGGAGGAAATCCAGCCAGTCTGAAAGCATTTGGACATACTCAAACATTGCTGTTATAGTATGTTTATTTATTTATTAACGGACATTGTCCATTTATAGGGTTTACATATTGCAATAAAATAATATTTAAAAACATTTTTTTAAAAAAGAAAAGAAGCATTGACAAACATAAGGGGCATCGAGACAAGATCTGGACTATTTATTAAGTGCTCGTTTATATCGCTGTAAACTTAAACAAAAAAGTCCATATCTTGTCTCGAGTTAACAATACGACAAAGACGGGTCATTGGAGAATTAAGGTTATAGTTTGTTCTATGCTGATCGATGAACAGTACTTCATTGTTTCTCAACCTACGAGTCGGAATATGGAATTTTACTTGTCCCAGTAAAGATGGAACATCGATTATACCATTTAGTAAGCCGAACATATATATGGGATCAATATTAGTAGACTAGAAATATTTAATTTTTATTTTTCAAAAATATTTACATTATGGTCTTAAATTAAAGTCCCACTAAGTTGTATACATACAATTAGTCAGCAGGTTCTTATAAATTGCTTCCATTATTCATACTTAACCTACATTTATAATAATTTTACTTGAAAAACGTTACATATAATACCATATTTTATTGCACTATCTACAACTAAAAACTTCACTAATACAAAAATATTTTTTGATTTACCTTAATTTGAGCATACGTCTCACTCCTGTATTTAACTCAGTATTTTTAATATTGTTTGGTATCATGTTAAATATTTTAGGTATACTGTATTGCAGTGTCCTTTTGCCATATTTATTGCAATATCTAGGAACTGCTAGGTCTTTCGCACTAGTAAACTTGGTGTTGTAATCATGTACCAACTTGTGTTTGTACTCGGAGTGCGACGCATGCTGACAAATTAAGTTGTACCCAAGTAGAACCCTAACTGATAATTTATTTACAGATTTATACATCAATGATATTGAAATATTGCTGGCGGTATACATCTTTATGTAGTAGCAATTTGATCATAGAATTTTGCAAAGTTTGAATAAAATTAATGTTAGTTTCACTTGATAACCCTCAGGAAGTTATATCGTATCGTATAATTGATTCAGAGAGAGATAAATAAATAATTCGTAAAGTATTAACAGGGACATAATATTTTAATATGTACATTCTATTACTTATTGCTCTTAATCGCTTACACAAATTTCTAATATGTACATCCCATTTAAAATACCAATCTATAGTTAAACCCAAATAAACATACGGCTCAATATTTTTACACATGCACGGTTGCATAATATCACTGGATACATGCATAGTTATGTTAGTAATTTATTTTTGAGATGGTTCAATTTATAAATGTTGCGCCGAAAACAAAAGTAAATATACCGACGTATTGTATTAAAATTGGTTGATGTTTAAAATTAATAAGTTTTTTGATGTGATTTGTGTGCTGTAGTTAAAAATAATTCATGAATGAACAAGCATCGTGATCATGAAGTCCAAAATGTTAGATTTTTCGCGAGTAGATTTTCCAATGGACAATATTTTGCGCGTGCAGAGCGCTGTGCCGACTTCAGATGGAACCGAGTGTATCGGCCTGTATATTGTGTCTCTAGCGGTATACATCTTTATGTAGTGGCAATTTGATCATAGAATTTCGCAAAGTTTGAATAAAATTAATATTAGTTTCACTTGATAACCCCTAGGAAGTTAAGGCGTATCGTTGACTCTAATAATTACCTGTCTCTAGTCCAAGCATCCACGCTACTTTTCGACGCGAGCGATGTTGGACTGATTTAATGTAATTTATTCGATTCACATAGAATGGAGACCAGACCACGGAGGCATAGGCATGTTAATATTAACAGCTCCCTAGGCCGTTGAATCCATTCCATGTTTACAAAAATTCGGACTACCTCAAAATATTGTTGTTACATTACATATCACTAGAAAAACTTAACTACTAAACTAAAAAATGCATATTGTATGTTTATCTATTTATTTTTTTATTTATACTTTTACATTGTTTGTTATCTTTTTTTTATACAGAATAATGTTCCCTAACTGGGGTGTCCCGTGCCGAGGGAAACATTTTGCAAAATGTTAAAAATGCCTAAAATTAGCTATTTATCAAAGCTAACATAATAATAACAATAAATTGTACCTTGTTTCATTAGCACATAGAAGAGATATGTTTGATCAGATCCTGCTTTATAAAATTGTCAATAATAAATTCGATTCCCCGGAACTCATTAATCTACTTGCTTACCGTGTCCCCTCCAGGCCAACTAGACTCTCTGATATTTTCTATATTCGTAAATTTAAAACTAATCATCGGAAACATTCCACAATCCCTCGTATATGTGAAACATTTAACAAAAAAATTAATAGTCTTGATATATTTAACACTCCATACAATATGTACAGAAGAGAATTAATAGGCTTGATTCATGCTCTTCATTCATAATTCGTTTAATCATTAAATCAAATGCAATTTTACACTCTCACTTTCCTTCAATCATCCTTTACCACTCCTTATCAATTTCCTTCTTTTCCTTTCCACTATCTCCTTGTTTTGTCCATATTTATCTTATTTTAATACATAGTATATTTATTATTTATATAGTTTAAACTTCAAGCCGTCGTCGCTTTATTACAGTATTATTTAGTGAATACATATAATTGGATGGCAGGCCCTACTATGTATACATTTATATAATTATTTTAAAAAAAATATTCATTTAACCTGTACATCTGTTTGTATTCGAAATAAATAAAATAAAAATAAAAATAAAATTAAAAAAACGTAATTAATCCAATTAACCTGATTATCATTAACATAATAAACAGTAAGAAACTAATATAATCATAAAAAACATAACCAATTTATATAGACCAATTGAATTAAACCTATCGGTACTTTTGAATCTAATTTTCGCTTTGAAAGATTTTTAAGCAACAAGCCCAAACTTTGCACATTCAATTTGGCATTTTCCTTTTCTAATTAGCGGAAACTGGCGGAATGAAACAAAGTTTGTTTGGTGTTATGTACCCAGTAAGGCGGAAACTACAAAATAGATCGTTACACTTTGTTTTACTATGGTACCTATCTTTCCACTTTGGGTACAATCTACCGACTAACACGTCACACGCGATCCGAATCGCGATCCTTTGTTTTACATTTTTACTGTGTGTCTTATAATTAAAATAAGGTACTCAGTACGAACAGCTCACACTACTCATAGCTGCCTAAAAATGGACATTAATCTTTCAAGAGACACCATGTGTTACCGTTCACTATCGATCTGCCGGAAGGGGGACTTTTCCGATATGTAAAATGTATCGTATGTGCGTGAGGACGAAAAATCTATAAATTTAAGTACTAATTAATGATTCTGATTACAACCGTGTGGATGTGTCGGGGGCCAATCAAAATACAATCGTTTTATTATTATTTAACACTTTTTATACATATACGATATTCAGGTGTTCATTAAACCCTATCACATCCGAAACCACGATAATCAGTATGAGCAAGAAGACCTATTAGCACATAAAAATAATTTTTTACATCGAATAAAATTCAAAAAAATAAAACATCAAAAAAACCAAATGGTTGCTTACTTCTGCAGGGGAGAAGTGAGGGGAGCGCGACTGCGCAGTGTCGGCGCATTAAACTCATATACAACCATTTGTTATTTTAAATATTTTATTTTTAAAAGTTTTCTTTTTTCAAAATATTTTAAAAATATGCTAATATGTCTTCTTGCCCGTACAGATCATCGTGGTTTCGGATGTGACAGAGTTTAAAGAACACCCTGTATATACATATAAGGGTGGGCATATTGCCTTAAGGCAATTTCTCCCTACCTACCCAAACCGTTCAGTTTGATAAAATTACAAGTACATGGACATATTCTAAGGAATAACACTGAATCTTATGATTTTATACAAAATTAAAAACCGAAATTACCTGAACAAAAGTTAACACTATTCTTTGAAAAGAGGAGAGGAGATTGGAAGGAAAAAAGAAGGAGAAAGAAGCAACTCAAATATTTAGATAGTGACATTTCAATATTGATTGAAATGTAAAAAAAGGGGCGTCTCTAACATTAGTGGGTAGATTATCCCACAATCAAGCAGCTACAGCTGTGAAAGAGGAGGCAAGAAAATTAATGCGGTGAAAGGGTATTAAAAGGGCTTTCTCATTACTAGAACGAAGAGTTAGCCCATTCCGTGATAGAGGTTGGACGAGCTCTTTTAGATAAACAGGCGAAGTGGGGTTATTTGAAGTATTGTGAAGAAGTGATAGTATGTGAATGTTTCTTCTATGCCTGATACTGAGCCAGTGCAGTTGCGTGCGATATTCGGTTATGTGGTCGAATTTGCGAATATTAAAGATAAAACGTATACAAACATTTTGAAATCGTTCCAACTTATCAAGCAATCCAGAATTTACGCTTTATTAAATAAATTAAAATAGAATACCTTTTCAAATTTACAAGTTGCATCCGTCCAAAATCCACCTACTGAGTGTTGAATGCGCTTTACCACTCGTTATGCTACGAACTGCAACTCCGCGGCTAGAATTTGTATGTGCGCTTGAGCGATGGATTTTGTCTAAAAACAATAACGATAATCGCGCCTGTATCAAGAAGAGACCGCGTGATAGTAAGGAATTTTATGGCGTAGGTAATAAAAACGAGGATGTTTTTGTTGGATGACGTTAGTAGGCTCTACTCAGAGGCGACTTCGTAACATGACAACTGATAGAGCCAGTTTTATTACCAATCAGAGGTTGTATTCAAAACTCAGTTGATGGATTTTCCTTATACTTGAATGTGGGCGCATGTATCGCGAAAGTTGCTACGTCTAAATTTGAATAAGTAATAATACTTTCCGTACGTAATGGTGCATAGGCCTTTTTTTTTAAATATGTGAGCTGTATTATTCCTTCACCTTGCTTGTAATGTACAAGGTTTATATTTACTTCAAAGGGATAGTTATTTATTTGTTTACTTCAAAAAAAAATATTATTATATTTAATATACTTTAATGAAAAACTTTGTTTAGTTATTTAGTTGACATATTATGTAAGGATCGGGTGGGAGGTTTCGGCTGTGGCCTGTTTCAGGAGCCTCTCCGTTTTTGCTTCAGTGACGAGGAAACCACAGAAAACTCGTCAGGAGAAGGGGGACTGTTGTCATTCGTCAACAGACCTTTTGTGTTCGGCATTTGGTGTCCTGTAATCATTGATACCTTATATTGCCTTTACTGTATCTATCATAGGCGCATAGGGCTATACCAATGCGTGGTGCACGCTACACCAATCACAGCGTATCTCTTGAATAGGGAATGTACTACGAGGCGGACAATGTAATATGAACAGGTACAGGGGCCTTATGCTGGACTCATTCGTCTTTAGAATCGTATGCGACTTCCGTAATTCGACAAGTGACAGCATTCTTGAAACACCTATACGAATGCAGTCGATTTAAAACCAAACGACTTTATCTCGAGTGCCCCAAAGCACTCGACATTGACAATCGAATGCGACATCGTAACTTCAGCTGTCAAACTTCCTTCTTGTAAAACGCTCGGCATTCATGTTCGAATGACGAGTAGGTATTTTTGTTGTGTTTTAACTTAAAATTTACACTGATCGATGTTATGATGATGGCGTATCAACAAATGCGCAGCAAATAAACGTAGTTATGCAGAAGGCAGCCGGACATATAAAAACGAAACTGAGATAATAGGACTTTTGTAAAATGAGTGAATTATCAAATCTAAACAACAGTTGGAATGTTTTTGACTTTAACAAATGATAAACAATGAATACATAAGTTTTTTTTTATATGGCAAACAAGAATCTAATTATGTATTTGACCAGTTTTAATGATTTTTTAAAAACCCTAAGATTTTTCTGGAGATGTGGGTGTTTTCTGCAAATTGAGAAATGTTTTTTGTGTGATCGACACCATTTTCAGAAGGTGATTAATATAGTTTTATGTACGAAAGTGGTCTGGTTGTTTTTAGCAGAACATGGAATTGACTTTCCTGCACCCGATATCTCATTGTTTCAAAATTGTGGACTGGCTGCTTTCTGCATAACAACGTTCAAATATAACTGTACTTATTTATTTTCCATCTTAAAATGAAGTTTCACTAGAAACGTGATTTTGAAATTATTCTATCGCTCGTCAATGTCAAAATACGTTTTTGAGAAATTTTTTATACATGTTAATGAATATTAAATATTTCTAATAACATGTAGATGTGAGTTATGTCAAAGGCAAATAAAAATTATCGATTTTGCAGCGTCTCAGTAAAACATTTTCTTCAATTTTTTTCATAATATTTCACACAAAAAATATAAGTTTGATAAGAAACAGTAAAGGTTTACGTGTAGCAGGAGAGCCATAGATAAATACGGATTTGTTAGAGTTGCCACTTACTCATTTTCTCACTTTTTCAAATTGTCAGAGGGTTTTCAAAAATAGCATTATGACAAAGAAATCGAGATGGTCAATCGACTATTGTCGAGTGGGTGGCAAAATGTCACATCTTTCCAGCATAAGGCTCCAGGTAGAATCCTTTTTTTAATTTAAAATTAACATTTTTGTTTACCACAAAGTTACTCCTAACACGTTTTATATTTACTGTCGTCTTGCGCAATCGAAACGATCAATCTACATTGCAATTCAAAAATATTGCCTTGGTCTAGCATTATTTGCAAATTTAACGACACAATTATTTTTGAAGTGGGATCCATTGCAATTGCTTTTCCTACCACATCACCCACACTCTACTTCACAGACATTACGAGTATTAGCCAAGATCGTTCGCTGGATGGATTTATTACGCCCACCTTCATTTGTAATAAATATGGTGCTACTCTGTCTAGAATTAGAGCCAGTTCTCATCTTTCGAGGAAAACTGATATAAAACACGGTATTCGTATACATATAAACAATATTCTGTCATACCTTCGCTGCAAGAGATGGTAGAAATATAAATAAATAAGACCTTAAATGAAGCACGCTACAAATAAATATTTGCCATCTTTTCTCATCATCATCATCATTTCCCTGCACTGATTCTCCTATGTAAAAGTTCAGTGTTACGGGAAATCGAATATAAAAAATGTTGTCTTACACGTGGTAAAAATTATAGCATTTAACTGTACAGCGAAGTTTCTCGAAAACGCATAAAAAAAAATATAAAAAAATGAACTACCTTAAATGATGACACAAGTTTTTCTTAATCAACTAATTATAGAGTGTTGTCATGTTGTATTAAGCTCTCAAGGACAAAAACTATTTTCAAGAAGTAGTCAAGGACTGGATTTTCCTTAGTGGGAGGGATTTGAGTGGGAAACTCATTGATGATTTTCCGAATTACCATTTTGATGTGCCATATATATCTGTATTCAAAAAAAAAAAAAAAATTATGTTTCTGATTCTATATTTGTAGCGATATACTCATGTGTCTGTGTCAACTAATTGCTAGTCCCATTTCAACACAGGACTTTTAGTCCCATGGAGTTGGGACTTATGTCTCAAATAATGTACAATAAACTTATGTGTGTACATAAATAAAAAATAAAAAAATAAAAAATAGATTTCCGGTTTACGGGAAGCCAATTCACCAATCAGGTCCAAGAGATTCATTACCTAATACTTGAATTTAATATTTCAAATGATGTGTTGACCTTTTTTACTTATTACCCTATGTTGCACGCTGCACGCGTGGCGGAAAGATAAATATTATGTTATTTACTTTGAAATTAATTTTTAAGACAATATTTTTAAATTATCTCTAGATTGTTAAGGATAATATTTTTTAGTTATTTTAAACGTATAATTTTATCATCTTTTCTTTTAATTTTAATTCCTAGTAAAGGATATTTTATATCTGCTCACAAAATTTTAAAAGCGTGTAACAGTCTGCGATAGCTGACTACAGCCTGCTAGTCGTAATCATTCTGGTTCATAAAAATAACCTTCAAACTATCTCTTTGTTGTGAAAAAGATTTTTATAGGATGAAAGCTCTACTTGGTCAAGAGGGAGTGTAACAATTTAATTATATTTTTATGAAAAGCATTAAAAAAATATTATATAAATTCACCCTTAAACTGCTAATAAAAACGTTGTTAATTACAAATGTTTATAACTGAATTTTAAGTGTTTAAGCGATGTAAATAGTGTGAATAATTGTAATTTTAGTTTAACAACAAACGTGTGATGGACGGTTTGGGTTTGGCCTTGCGATTCTCGGCCTAAGTATCTACGGCTCGTAGTATTGCTGTAAAATGTAGCTAACTTCGTATTTGATAATCAAAGAATGGTATGGGTGACTATTAGCCGATGGCGTATTATTATTCTAAGGCTCTGTGGATCTTTCTCTCAAATGCTGCAATTTTATTATTTAATTATTTATTATCATCATATTACATACACAAAATTATAATTTATACAAAGTTGCTTTGACTGCCTAACTAGAGTTATTTACCCCGTTCTAAGACAAAAATGGAGTAAATGGAGAAAAAATGGAGTAAAAACATGGTAAAAAATGTAGTTAAAACAAAGTTAAAATGTAGTTAAAAAAACGAAGCAAAAACATAATAAAACCAATGTAATAAATGTAGTGAAAACATAGTAAATACCATTAAAAATACATAAATATTTGTATAAAAACATTTAAAAACTCATTAAAATTCGAAATAAAAACAGAATACGTAGTAAGAAACATATTTAAAATCATAGTAAAAAAAATGAATGTATGTGTATAGAGAAAAGCATATTTTTAAAAAAAAACATGGCAGAATACCGAGTAGAAAGAGAAAAAAATATATTAAAAAATAAAGTAAAAGATGTAATAAAAACAATACATAGTTAAAACAAATTAAAAAGTCATGAGGATATTAAAAAATTAAATCAGTAAAAAACTAAAAATATATAATTATAATTGTATTGGTTTATTTATAATAACTAACTATATAGTATAAAAACATATTATTTCTCTAAACTAAGCACGTTCGTAACTCTACTCATTAATATAATTAATAATGTAAATAATTACATTTTCTCATTGCAGGCTACGTCAAAAAATGACTGAATTTTTTCCTCATTCGTTTATGATATTTGCGTACCAACATTAATTAATTTTATCGATGCTTGTTGCTTTGAAAAATCTATTTCAGATAATAGATAGCTAATTCCTTTTGAGAATGAAATTGTGTATGTAGAAAGCTGTTTGCGCCGATTTTAACTTGTGGGCGGGCTGAGGCCCGGCTGGGCGGAGGCGGAACGGCAATCTCTGGTAGGCGGGGACCGTGTCGGTATACATATCTAGCAATGTACGAGAATATTTTTTATCATAAACAGGCGAAAAATATATAATAATATAATAAATTCTATGCAATTAAGTACATACGTTCTACAAACATTCATCTTCGATGAAAAAAATCTAGATAATTTTAGTGTTATAAATATGACATATTGTTTTTTAACACTGGCTAACATTTCGTGTTGAAACTGCATTTTAATTATAATAATAAATGTATATACTTATTTTCTTTAATTCCACTTTTATTCATAATGTTCAGTGTTGACCGGGTAAAAAATGATGATCTTACCGCCGGTGTGCCACAAGGGGGGGTACTTTCTCCACTTTTATTCTCTTTTTTTATCAATCCAATAACAAAAAACCTCCCCTGTTCGTACCATTTAAATGCCAATGATTTGCAATTGTATATTCATTTCAAACCCGTTGACATTGTTGAAACACAAAGAGTAATGTCACTTGCACTCGAGCATATCTCTTCATGGACAAAAAAACATGGACTTCTCATAAATCCAGCAAAAACCTAAATTTTTCTTGTTGGTAGTAAACAAATGTATTCAAAGGTGAATTTTTCCACACTTCCTCTTTTCAAAATAGATGGTACAGAAATTCCATTCATGACTTCACTCAAAAACTTAGGTATTATCATTCAAAAGCATTTAGGGTGGCACGATCAGGTTAACGAAGTTAGTCGTAAACTTTATAGCAGTTTGCACTCACTTAAAAGATTACAGAATTTCGATTAGCCAATTAATGTTAAGCAAGTATTAGTCCAGAGCTTACTTCTTCCACTCCTTGACTATGCGGATGTATGTTATCCAGATGCTAACTCTGAATTACTTGATAAGTTAGAACGATTGCAGAATATTTGTATACGTTATATATTCGACCTTAGCAAATTTGACTACATAACCGAGTATCGCACGCAACTACACTGGCTCAGAATCAGGCATAGAAGAAACATTCACATTATATTACTTCACAATATCTTAAATAATCCCCACTTCGCCTGTTTATCTTAGAGAGCTCTTCCAACCTCTTTCACAACACGGACTATCTCTTCGTTCTAGTAACGAGAGAACCTTTTAATACCCTGTCATCGCTCTAATTTTCTTGCCTCCTCTTTCATAGTAGTAGCCTCTCGATTGTGGAATAATCTACCCACTAATGTTAGAGACGCCCCTTCTTTATGTACATTTAAGTCAATAATGAAATATCACTATCTAAATATTTAAATTTTTCCTTTATCCTTCTTCTCTCCTTCCCATCCCCTCTCCTCTCATCATAGTATAGTGTTATTTTTTTTTAAATATATTTTTTTTGTTAATCTTTGTTTTTAATTTTTGTATAAAATTGTAAGATTCATTATGTCGATGTATTTGTAATTTTCTCAAACTGAAAGGTTTGGGTAGGTAGGAAGAAATTGCCTTAAGGCAATATGCCCGCCCTTTATGTATTTATATTGTATATGTATATAAAGTGTTAAATAAAATTTTAAAAATGTGAATATTTTATATTTTAATTACTATGCATTAGATAGCAACCTAAGAAAATCTTATGGAAACTGTAGCTGAAATATTTTTTGCATAAAATATATTTCATATAGTGTATGACCATATTAAAAATATTATCGTATGTATCAACATACCCGACAGAACAGTTGTTCCAATACATGAAGGTGCTGGATATGAGACAACTCTACCTAAAAGAAGACTTACACACTTCTGGTCAAACAATAAGGAGAGGTCTCAGCAAAATGTCCGTACAAAGGTTTTCCCAGAGCATGAATTATGTCGTACCCAAAACCGTACGACTTTTGATCAGAGACATCTTTCATTTATCGTACCGAGAGTGTTCAATATTTTAGAAGAGCCTATTAAGCTCTCAAGGACTAAAACTATTTTCAAGAAAGTAGTTTGAGTAACTAGGTTAACCAGGATTTGAGTGGGAAACTCCTTAATGATTTTCCAAATGTTTAAGTTTACTGTTTACCATACTGATGTGCCATATATATTTGTATTTTTTTTTAAAAATTATTTTTTATGTTTCTGATTCTATATTTGTGGTGATATACTCATGTGTCTGTGTCAACCACTGAATCTGTGGTGTCAACTAATTGAAGGTCCCATCTCAACACAGGACTTTAAGTCCCATGGAGATGGAACTTATGTCTCAAATAATGTACAATACACTTATTATTATTATTATGGATAACTTATATGGCGCCATTTTCGTAATAAAATACCTCAAGGGCGCTTTACTTGGTGATTCTATTATTAAGTTAATTTAATTGAAGCTTTTAAATTTGTAATTTAATTAAAACAATTTATTTTGTTGTCACGTGCTACGGATTTATTCAAATGTATGTAAATAAATAAATAAAAGGTCTTCATTGAAAAGACATTTTGAAAAAAATATTAAACCACTTTGTCTTGAACCTTTTTTTTCTACCGACCGGTTTCAAAGCTACACAAGCTTCTTTATCAAAGGATAATTTCGTTTACTAAAGGAATAATTTGGTTTTACTAAATTACATCTCGATAAATAAGCTCGTGTAACTTTGAAACCGATCAGTAGAAAAAATAAAAATAAGTGGTTGAAAACCAAGTTGTTTATTTATTTTATTATAATGAATAACCGCTAAGTTAGTAGTGCAACAAATATAAATTTTAGTCATTATGTTTTATTATTTTACTATTTTGATTTCGATAACAACCAATACAATCTTATTTAAGTTTGTTACAACGGGTTTTCAAATTAAAAAAAATATATTTGAAAAATAAACGCAAGTAGGTACTTATTTAAACGAATTATTTTAAAAGTTGTCCATATACTAAATTAGAGAAAAGTACTTATTACTTAATTGTTTTTTTTAAAGTTAAATAATCTCATTTTCTGATTTTCTTGTTGTGTTTATTAAGAGCATATTTTTTAAAAATTGTATTTTTCGGCGAAAATCGTTAATTGAATTAGCCACGCCCCTAATACGTCACGATTCGGTTGAATTTTGAACTTTGTTTGTGACTGTTTAAATTGAAATATAACATCGTCATGAATCTTGGCTTCACAATTATCAAGACCAAACATGTCGCGTTTTTGTGGGGACATATTTTCTTTCAATTTAATTTATAAAATTATGTATGAAAGCATAGCTCTACAAAATCCGTACAATTATAATTATTTTTTCTAGATCCATTTTACATGTTTTTATCGGGATTCGTAGTACCTATGTGATATTTCCGATATAACGATATCCCCCGTACTAAATAATGTCAACCTGTAGACAAGATTTCAAAAAAAAGTTGTGACATTTAGAAACCCACTAATTGATGTTTGCTGAATGAAACCCACAAATACCAAATACATGTAGACAATTTATGGCCCATAAACATGTTTACGTCTGTTTTAAATCCACCGAATGCGCAATGCAAATTACAATATAATATGTAGGTATGCGAAGCTGCTGTGGGCGACCCACGATCAGCTCACCTTGACAAAGGCTAAATGAATAATCGGAAGAAAAACAGAAATAATGCGCCAAAGAGCCTCTACACGCTGGCCAATCTGTCGGCAAGAACGTGTTGGCAAATGGGTAGAGGGAGGTTTTTGCGGCTGGCAGAGCTAGCACCACGCGCTGGCACATGCACTCAGCGTTGCCAACGGCCCGCTTCACATGTGCAGCGCTTACCCATGCGATATCGCATAGTCGGTCAAATTGTATTTGTGTGTGTGAGAAGGGGATGGGAACTCTGGAACGATTTCATTCCCAATGTATCAATTCGAATATTCGAATGTCGATTCGAAGTTACGGGATCATGTATATATTATATACATACAAATTTCATTTGCATTTTTCAAATTATATACCTAGCTTCTTTAAAATTTCATAACCTTGATTCATTAACACACATAAAAGATATCTTCGATCAGATCCTGCTTTACAAAACTGTAAATAATAAATTTGATTCCCCAGAACTAATTTATCTACTTGCTTACCGTGTCCCCTCTAGACCGACTGGACTGATATTATCTATCTTCCTAACATTAATTTCAAAGATGTTTTATAAATCAACAATCAATTTGTTGCTTTTCATCGGTATTTTAATCCCTTGGAATATGTACGTAAATATATTTTTTTCCTGTTTTCAAAAAAATTCCTTTGTGCACTTGATCATGTTTTTTATTCATATTTATTTTATCGCTTACTTTTTAATTACTTTAAGTAAGTTTTTTTATTAATTTTAATATTATTTCTACTTATGTAAATACTAACTAAAAACTTTTAACCTAACTTTTTTACTTTGGTTTTAATTTTTAAATTACCTTCATTTATGTTTTTTTCCCTTACAATATATATATTTATAGTTGGATAATTTATATAGCGCCATTTTTGTGAAAATCACCTCAAGGGCGCTGTACAATTAATAAATATCCCAGTACGTCTTGCAGCTACAGAGCGCATGGACGGTTGGGATTCTATTTCCTCGTTTTCAATTAAGATCAATAAAAAAATATAACAGATAGGAGCTAGATTACAGGACGTCTTGCAGCTACAGAGCACATAGACAGTTAGAAATTTAGCCCCCATATACACATTTTAAAAGTTGACAAATAAATTTAGTGTATTAATGATACTAAAAAAAATGATAATATGAATAGTAAAAAGGAGTAAAATTACAACACGTTTTGCAGCTACTAAGCGCATAGACGATTGAAATTCTAGACCCATTTACTAAATTTAGGTAAGTTGATATATGAAAGCTAGATAACCAATCATCGTGCAGCTACAAAGCGCATGGACGAGTGGAATTCCAGCAAAGTTAAAATTATAGCAATAAATTTACAAAAAATAGAGCATAGTAGTAAGTTTGTCAAGTGTTTATGCCAAGAAGTAAGCAATGAAAAACTAAATAAATAAAGCACTGTATCAACTCCATGGTTAACAAAGGGAGATAGATGTCCGAAGAGAATCTTTTGTAGATAGTAGGTAGATACCGTCACCATGTGGCCCGCTGGCCGCTTGCTAATTTCTGGAAACGCACGTGTGTAGACTGGGAGATTATGCCTATTGTTCCAACGACTTGGTGTCCATTTTGGTCCGTATTATTTCATTTTATGAGACGCAACATTCCTGTTCAATTCACTTTTTTACACGAATATTACACAAACGCGTGTATGAGCGGTTTGATTTATCATTTTTTATGTTATTAGAAGGCAGATATTTGAAATATAATGTATTTTATAGTATCGTACTTGAAAAATACAAATAGTTTATTGATAACCTTAGCATGTAATATAATATGTAAACTTCACCGGTCCATTAGAGTTAACTCTAACTTTGTGTCCTATAAAAATAAAACAACATATCAAAGAGCGCTGGCTGAACGCTTGGGAGCGCGTCCAGACGATGACCCAGCTTTTAGTACGCTACGAACTACCGGAGGGACGCAACTGATTTTTTGTGCACTTTTGACGCCCGCACATTGGCTCGCACGGACAGATGCTGACTACTCACCAACGCGATGGAAGTTTAGCGATTTCGCTGCCAATGCGCGCGCCTCGGTACTGGCCGACGTATTGACCAGTGTGTAGAGCCGCCTTTAGATTAATCATCAGATGGACCGTATACATATACATTGTATACTATATCCTAACAGCTGATTGGAGACGGTAATTCTGAGAATCAGAACATGTAAAGTGCACCTTAAAGAAATCAAAACAGGCAGTCTTTCTATTTTTTTGCGCATTTTATTTTTTAATAAATATTGTGATAAGTAAATAAAAATATCATTGAATAAATTATTTTATTCTATTTATTTCGAATACAAACAGATTTTTAGGTTAAATATAAATAGAAAATATAAAAAATGTATATATAAAAATAGTAGGTGCTGCCTTCGTAATTATATTAAAATAAAGCGACGACGCGCGACGGTTTAAACTATGTAAAGAATAAATATGCTATGTATTAAAATAAAATAAATATGGTCAAAACAAGGAGGTTGTGGGAAGAAAAATAAGGAAATTGATAAGGAATGGTGAAGGATGATCGGAGGAAAGTAGGAGTGGAAAATTGCATTCGATTTAATGATACAGAGCAAGAAAAGAGACAAAACATCTATTCTCTGTTATTCTGAATCAAGCCAATTAGTTCTCTTCTGTACCTATTATATGGAGTGTTGAATATCTAAATCAACACTATTAAATTTTTTGCTAAATGCTTACTATACACGAGGAATGGTAGAATGTTTCCGATGATTAGTTTTCATGTTACGAATATAGAAAATATCAGTCTAGTTGGTCAGGAGGGGACACGTTAAGCAAGTAGATTAATTAGTTCTAGGGAATCAAATTAGTTTTTTACTGGATTTTTGGTAATACTGAAATAATATCAACTAATATTCAATACATTTTTGAAAATCGCGTTCATTAATAAGGTGCACCCCTGTTAGTGAGACGAGCTGAGTTTGACATTTGCAAAAAGAATTCAGTATTTGAATATTAATAATTTTTAGTTTTGGAATTCAATCATAAACAAGTGAGGGCATTGAAAGCAAAGATAGCAACCTCCTAAAAAAAATTTTTGGTTATGATGTCATTCTGTAGTTTATCAACTTTATTTTTATAAAAATCATGAGTTGAGTTGTAAATGTAGTTTAAAATCATACTTCTGTTAGTTTGAAAATAGTGTTTGGAAGTAAACATAGCTATATCCACCAGCCATTTTATTCGACCAATGACAGACTTGAGATTTAAATTTTACAAAATGGCCGTGCCATACAAATATTAAGAAAGTTTTTGAAATTCGAGTCTCTTTAAAGCTAATTTATTAGTATCTTAAAGTTTAAGTTCAGTGAAAATAACATTTCTAACATGAAGACTCTTTTCGGCATTAGTGTAGCAATTTTTGTTATTTTTCTCGAAAATACAAAAACGGGAGTTTGCTATCTTTGCTTCCAATGCCCTCAAGTATCTAGGTACCTATTTATCAATGAAAAGTCTTTTTATAATAGCAGGCAAGCCAGCATTCGTACAGGGCAACGTCTGTCGGGTCCGTTAGTGTATAATAAATAAATTTGCGGACTTTTAAAGTAATAAATAACGTCAGAAAAAGTTCATAATTTTATTTTGCAGCTCCGATTGAAGTACTTAATTATCTTTCGATAAAAAAATTTAAAACGAAATAATCTCTCGAATTGTCCCACATAAGAGAATTATCTAGACGTGTATTACATTGGCTGAGGATTATGTACATATGTATACAGAAGGTATTGCGACAGCCTCGTCTATGCCCGCATAAGGCATAAGGCATAAGGCACCAAGGCGTTCCACTCGGTTAGTAGGCAGTACTCTGCAGAACACATCGCTCTAACTAGATAAAAACAAATACCAAATCTTTTTTTAAATACTCTACAAATAAATCACGAATCACATGGGTGTTTTTAAATACTTTCGTCATTAAAAACCACAATATTTCGGCAAATCCCTATAACAGCGACGAAAAAAACCTTAACAATTCAACTACAAACTAAAAAAAATCCCTTTCAATGGTTTCGTCAATAAAGTATCTTGGCATCACTTTAGATAGTCAACTCTCCTATCGTAAATACATTGATAATCTTGTAAACAAATTTATTATATAAATAAAACACGAGTGATACTTTTATCCACAAATTTGGAATATCCAGTGACCGGTTTCATCGCTTTGGTATCTTTATTAAAAAGTTAAATGTATTTATACAGAACAGAGGTAAGGATACATAATTCAAAGTTATATGTAAGTAAAGATGATGTAAGTAAACAAGATGTCGCGAAAGCGATGAAACCGGTCACTGGATATTCCAAATTTGTGGATTAAAGTATCACTCGTGTTTTATTTATATAATAAATTACAATGAACTTCCATCAAGAATTTTCACTTACAAACTTAAATGTTTTGTAAACAAATCTCTCAAACTTCTCAGTTTTGTCAATAGAATGACGACGGACTTCAAAAATATTAATACCATCAAAACTCCTTACTGCTCACCAGTTCGACCCCATCTAGAATATGATTCTCCATTTGGTCTCCATTCTAAAGGACTCATGACCATATTGAGTCTGTTCAACACTGTTTTATAAGAAAAGTGGCATAGTTGCTCGAATTGCAAAGGGGTAATTATTCCTATTTTGAAATAGAGCAATCTCTTAATCAGTCTTCATTGGAGAAAAGAAGAACTGAGAACTGCATTTTCAAAATACTTAATGATATAAGTGATGTCCCATCTCTGTTGCAATTAATTTCAACGAAGTCAACATCTGCTATTTATTTATAATATTTTCATAATATTAATGAATTTGGCTCTCAAAGAAAATTTTAATCGTTTAACGCTGATCTTTGGCTCTTTTGACTAAAGAGTTTGTCGACCACTGCCCTAGAGCAAAGGTTCGACATTATTAAGGAATTATATTCTCCAATAGCAAGAGTATTTGCCTCTTAAACATAATTTTACTGATTTGAAAGATCTTCAAAGTGATATTGTTCATGATGATTATGAAATCTGTCACGAGTCATTATTATGAAAAGCGTCTAATTTTATTAAAAGCGTCTCAAAATACAACTATATATTTTTTTATTTTTTTTAATAGGGTAAATAATGTACACTGTACAGTTGTGAATAACATAGCAAGCGAACCGTCCTACGCGTGTGCCTTCTAAGAATGTGATTATTTCGTCGAGTAGTGTGTGGCTCATTATACCAAGCTGCGCTGTCAAATATTCTAGAATCATCATAGTTTCGCTGATGTGAAAGATGTCAACCTTCAAAGTGATAATGTTCAGCCTCCTGACTGCTCTTCCAATCGGCATAACCAGAGGCAGCTTGGCCTGGAAGCCGGGAGGTAAAACGTCAGTGCTGACGCTGTCGGAGAACATCTTTATATATCACTGCAATTCTCCTAAACGGCTGAACCGATTTACGTGCGGTTTTCAGCGAAATATAGATATTTGCACTGCGCGTGTTTGTAGGTACTAAAATTCAATCGAATCTGTAAAGAAAAGTTAGAAGCATAAATCTTTTTTTCATCGACCTACCAGGGTTGCATTCGACGAGAATTTAAATACAAAAAAAAATGGAAGGATGTTGTTTTTTTGTGTTTGAAAAAAGTTTGCTTTTGAATGTTCACAAACATCATTCTCTTTTTATAGATTCTTTCCTTACATTCTTTATAATTTCTTCCCATTTATTTTTTTTACTAGATTTTTGGTAATGCTAAAATAATATTAACTGACATTAAATACATTTTTGAAAATCGCATTCATGTATAAAGTGCACCCCTGTTGGTGAGAAGAGCCGAGTTTGACATTTGCAGAAAGAATTCCATATTTGAAAATGAATTAATTTATGTTTTGGAATTCAGCCATATACAAGTACCTAGGTACCTACTTAAATTCAATATTAGAATATTAATCATTTTTAGTTTTGGGATCCAATCATAAACAAGTACCTAGGTACCTACTTATCAATGAAAAGTCTTTTTCCTTGCTAATAGCAGGCAAGCCAACGTTCGGGCAGGACAACGTCTGTCGGGTCCGCTAGTATATAATATAATATAACCCCGCCTTGATATGCGATTGGCTATCTTATAATCTGCATTTTCCTTATACTGACTATTCGACTAGCACTAAAGTACAAACGCAGCTGATATCGATAAGAAGCGATCTAACAATATTCTAGAGACAAAAATAAAAATATCTAATAAGCATTGTTGGCTGTCTTAAAAGCGAAGTTTTGTGCGATTTTTTCTGGAGAAAGGCAGCACCAATTTTAACCGTAGTTTGTGCAATATATAATATAATGCATGAATGTTAATATTACAATCCGTTGACAGAAAAGAACATAGCGTCACCGTTACTATAATAGACTTGTTACCGCCATAATCCATATTTAGTAGAAACAAACTTGCCTTATACGAGTACATGTATACTTGTATACCGCTCAATCTCTCTATTTCGTCATCTCATTTTAACGAGTCCGCGCCTCTATCCGAATGCTTTGTCCATTTATAGATTTTAAAAATAGTTTTCATTTTCCGTTATTAATTTAAAAGCGAAAAATTTATTTGTGAAATCGCCTAAAATAATGTATAATCAACAATATATTTATATATATATTTATTTATATTTATATTTATTTATTTATAAACCCTTCCGGATTATTACATTCATTTTACAAAAAATAATATAGACATTTTTTATTCATACTCTGTTGTTCAAAATAATATTTTTTTCAGCTTTTGAAAAGTTTGTCTGGTAGTTTATTGTATAATTTCATTCCCTGATTTACAAGTCTTGATTGTCCTTGTCTTGTTTTAGTTTTAGTCTAGCCTCATCAAGTGAGGGTTATCACTAGAGCCCGCCCGGGGCACTGCAGATTGAACAAACACCGCGCTAGAATGAACCATTCCGAAACTTCTAGATATGTTTACATCATAAAAGGAGCTTCATCCTCGGGAGACCACTGGTTAAACCTGAGGACGTTAAAGAACTCGCTCCGAGATTAAGCGAAATAAGAACTCTCGCCTTCCACACAGTAGCCAGGTTATTTATAGACCTGGGCTTGGAGGGCGAGTACTATTCACAGGGAACCGTCACAATAGATCTTCACATGACGTCAGGCTCTTGCATGGCACTGACCCCCACCACTAAGAATAATAATATACTTAGTATTACAACAGAGAAAGATAAAATTTTGAGAAATGTCTAGGCATTACCTGTCACCTGCTGGTTTAAGTGGAAAATAAAATACAATTTATACAAGGAATACGTACCAACTGCTTTTCATGGAACTGGACTTATAAAAATCTTGAATTTGTCAGAGCTGACGGACAATTAAAGTTAATGTATGGCTTATTTAGATGAACAATCACCGGGAAATAAAAATATAAAACATAATATTGCCAAAATTTGGGCGTACCCAAAAACATCCTTACGGCAATTTTCTTTACCTGCGGCCATATGCGCGTGGGATCTGTCTGACTATAACCGAATACAGAGTCGGCCTGAATGATGGGAGAGTGGGTGCGGGCGATAATCGCCCCCAGAATCTATACAAATAATGAGACTTTAAGGATTTTATTACCGCGCGTATTCTAATATTGTGACCGAAATTTCTCGAACATATTCGTATTATGCGATCTCCATAATTTTATCGTTGATAAATAGCGTGATGGTAATTTGGCGGAAAAATTAATGCGATTTATTTCAGTCGGTAATAACAGTCATTAATGTATTGACGCATGATTTTAATATTGTCACCAAAATACATTTGTCATATTCTCAGAGTACTAAGGGGCTACCGCCGAAGAGCCGCCCATACAGATAAAAATCATTCTAGTATTATCAATCACAAAGTTATATATAGTTTACAACAAAACAATGGACCGCAGGTACTAACAGCGACGAAATTTCCATACAGTCCAATAAACTCTAATTTGTTCTGTTATCAATGCTCAATGCCTAAAAGGCCAAACATTCCTTTTTGGTCCTATTCGAGACGGATTAATATCAATTCTTTCCTAAAATTAATTCCCGGTTCCTATTACGGTATTATATGAAGTTTTCATCGTTGTGCATTTATCTTTTTTCCACCGGTGGCGCGCAAATTCAAATAACGTTCGAAAATTCATTCGATTCGTAATTCATGTAGTAGGTAGGTAGGTACCTACAAAATATTTCTAGTTTATGCGTAAGGCAATGAATTATTTTCTTATGGCTATTTAGATCCGTCATAATAAGAATTACAACATAACAGAGATGTCAAATTTTAGTATCAACTATTATTTCTACATAGTTTATAGATTTATACTACGTAGGTATATAAAATCGATGAATATTAATTTTTAATTAATTATAAAAGTGTTTAAATCTTGTATTTTATAAATTTGTTACCATGTCTGAAATAAGATACCGATTGACTCAATTTTCATTAACTAATTTATTGGCTACTGCCAAATCTGTAAATGACGTCAATACACTAGATGATATTAAAATACAATATACTGACTGAAAAAAAAAGAAATGATTTCCTCGAAAGCCTGATGTCGAAGCTTCTAAAAGGGCTGGTTTCGACCCTGCAGAACACAACGTAGATATAGTTCACCCATAAAACAGTTTTATGAAATTAAGAAAATATATGACTCTCTTCTTAAAGTAAATCCTGTTCCTTCCCAAATCCTTCCTATTTCAAATTCTTGTGCTTCTACCGTCCTGTGAGCGAGTCACATGTAAAAAGTTAAATTATACAGTTCATCATCATCTACACGATACCGGTATCCGGGCTGTAGCAGTAGTGAAGTGCTCCATATAAGAAACAATCGGAAGAACTTAAAAAGTGAGTAACAATTTCCATACAGTCCACTAAATTCTAGTTGAAAAGGCATTGAGCTGAACATGCACTGTATGTTACACGTTTGTTGCTAAACAAAAAAAAAATTGCAACGCTTTTGTTCCATGCAACAGAGCGAAAAGGTAAAAATTCTTCATAAAGAAAATTGTTTGGAAATAAGTTCGTACTCGCTGATAAAATATTATTAATATTTAAAGCATTAACTTTGTGGTAAAACATTTTACTAAATGTTATTAAATATTTGTATATAGCCACTTACCGACTTTTCTATGTCTACAGGTTTCGAGACGTACCCTTCTCTTCATCAGGACACCAATTATGTTGTGTTGTGGGTAATGTTTGTAATGTTGGTTTAATCGATATACGATGTACGCTGCATTTAGTGTACCAATACAGTGCCCTATGCACCATCAGATGCGGACAAGTGTATTATAATGATATTTGCCACAACCCAGACGGGCCCGGTGTGTGGGTCACGACAATCCAGTTTCATTTACGTTTATTTTTGCCATCGAACCTCCGACTAATGTCTGCCCACGCGGGCTTTCCTATCCCGGCCGACCTGATAACGCTGCACCGCCTGAATATCAGATAAAGTTCTAGGATAAGGTAACTATTGTTGACGAGAATTGGATACCACCGTGCTCGGAATAGGTTCCACAGGCTTAAAGTAAATCTTCCAACCTTCGGGCGACCCAAAACATGAAGTTATTGTGATCTCTCCTCGCGTGACGTCATTTTAAGATGCGACAGGGAGATAAATATAATTAATACAACGCCATCTGTTTAAGAAATCAAAAGAAATTGGAAAATAAACGGCACGCTGGAATTCGCGAAAACGTATTTGAAATGTAGAGAAAAAAATCCCTTTCTTTATAACTATTTATTATTTATTTTATAACCTACCTATTGCGGGGCTACGCGTGCTCCTTTATCAAGGCGCAATGAGGAAGTTCATTGCTACAAGAAATTACATTTAAAAATGTTTTTTTGCTCGCGGTGAAAATAAGAGCTTTTCATTGTAAGGCGAAGTTTCTCGAAAATGTAGGAAAAATTTAATAAGAACTACTTTGAATGACATGAGTTCTTGTGAATCAACCGATAATAGAGTGTTGTGATAGATTTCCGGTATGCGGTGAGCCAATTCGCCAATCTCAACGTAGAGAACTTGAGACGTCTCAAGCGGAGAAATTTCAAAATCACAAAACTTAAAAAAACAAAGCGCTGATAATATGATACAAATTTGTTTAAACATTTTTTTGGATTCGATAAAAAGTCTTCAAACAAATAAAACAAATTACAACAGGGATGAAGAATATTTTAGAGAAGGTAATATAGAAATCTACCTAAAATGTTTTTCATCTCTATTGTAATATGTTAATATAAACAGCTCCCCGGGGAGTTAAATCCAGTTCTTGTCTACAAAAATTTGGACAAACTCAAAATATTTTTGTGAAATAAAACAAATATTAAGAAACCACAGAGCTTCCTCGTGGAGAATTGAATAAAAATTACATTTTATAATTTTAAGTGACTTTAGTCTAGGTGTCTTTTTGAAAACAAACAAACCATCACGCCGTTTCCACCTAGGGGGAGGCAGAGAGGATAAAACGCCACATTACTATGTCTTTGCATAACGACCTCACTTTCTTTTCATTCATACATTTTCTTATGCACGCACGCTGATTATTCCTACTCTAGACATGTCCATCTTCAAGTATTTGATAGACTTAATCGTGCCATGTCTGTATCGGTCTTCCTCGTTTTCTGCATACATCAGCATTCGCAGCGTAGATCATTTTAGCCATTCTTTCGCTGTTCATTTGCTCTGCATGTGCAAACCAACGCAGCACCCCTTTTTTAATTCTATCGATAATGCATGACTCAGCCTTACATAGTTCGCGGATCTCGACATTTGTGCACCTATCATACATCGATTTACCACACATTCCCCCGAGGGATTGCATTTTGACAGCCTTTAACCTGCTTTCATAATCATTTTTCCAATTCCATACTTCGCTCCCATACATTAGAGCTGGCACTAGGACTTTGTGGTGTGGGGAAGGGTCGTAGACTCCACTAAACTTTTTTTTGCGTCTTTACGAAACAGCTTAATTTGGGAAACGGTAACTCTTGCAGCAGTGGTATTCTGATCACTCTCGACACCCACGAGATGATCTCGACTTTCGGACGAGAATATAACGTGGTGTAATTTAGGGATTTTTATTTTTTGAACGCGGTTAAACTTGGTATTCTATATGGCAATTCTGATGATTACATGTCAAATTACGTAAATGAATTCGAACACATAAAACCAAAAATAATGATTTTCAATAGAAACATTATTTTGACCTTAAGAATGACCCAAAATACTTAATTATGTTGAATTTACCAAACCTCAATCGTTATTTCTCGTTATTTAGACGGTTTTATAATTGACGTTTCATAGTTCGATATCTACCCGCAACAGCGTGAGTGTCGAAAATGAGAAAAAATACTCGTGCGCATGCGTCACTGACGAGATGAATATACCTATTACAAAATATAACGCTTTTGCTATCCTGATGAAAATTTATAACGTGTGCCATGTGGGGTATTTATTTTTTCTACGCGTCAAACTGTACTTTTTATATTGCAACAATGCAAAACATAAACAAACATACAGTGACAGTTCAACTACTTTTGTAAATGATAAGTATGCCCCGGATCTACATGTCCTTAGGGATTTTGTTTATTTTTATAGAACCTCTGTGAAATACCTACTGTACTCTATAGAAACTTGCATACGAACCACAGCGTCCCTAAATGTACATCTTGCGCGACAACAGGAATCATCATTTGAAGGTATGTTTATCTAATTCGGTATTTTAATCAAACTTATATATTGTGTACGGTTTAAACCTACCTTACGAGTTTTTTCTCAAGTTGTTAATCATTATAATATTTATAAATTGTAAAAGGTTAAGAATAAGCTAGTGTTAGTAAAAAATAAACAAACCACCAAGCCGTTTTCCCCGGGACAGCCAGAGGATATACAACACACATGCGTTTGCAGTCATACAAAATCTCATGCATGTGTGCTGATTTTTCCAACTTTTGAAGTATTACCATATCCGCAGTGGTACAGCAATACCGCTACTGCGAACTGTTAGTTTTAATTGTTGATATTCGTAATGTAAATTATTATTATGTATGTAAATACTTATCGTTTCAGCAGTATTTTTGTTTGGTTAAAATCGCAAGTAATATATTAACAGCTTTTATGTTCCCCTTTAATTTTTTTGTTGATAATTAGGCTTCCCGCCCATTAGGCAGCTCGGCTGCCGCAGTCAAAATTTTGCAAAGCCAGTTAAAGCAGCCAGCCTGACGGCCAGTCCAAATAAAATGGATGTGGAAGATGTTTTTGTTTACATTTTATCTCGTAAGAAACGCAAACCAAAAAGAAGATATTGAATTCATCCTTTACTTGAAAGGGTTCATTTCAAAATTATTTTATGGATCTTCTGTATCGAAAGTCATTGCAAATTCGTTTCATAAAATACTTCTGGCTGCTACGACAAGTGCGCGGAGACTGAGGCAGTCACATACATTTGCTTTGTCTCGTTCTGGCTGCAGGCAGCCAGTTGGCTGCCGTGCACGTCAAACGCGTTCTAATGGCTGCCGCAGCCAGGAATTCTTGGCTGCCTAGTGTGCGGTATCTAATAAGCCGTCATATGTAGTATTAGCTGCCGCAGCCAGGCTGCCTAGTGGGAGGGGAGCCTTACAAAGTATTGCCGTACCGCCCGTACCACTGATGAGATCCTTCTCAAATAATTTGTTGGGTTCGGTCATGCCATCTCTTTTTTGGTCTTCTTTGTTCATTAGTCTTCCTCATAATTAATATTTATTTTATTAGTGGTTTAGTGGTGGTATTTCAATTTTATTTATTCATATATATGTACATTACAAAATAGAACATCTTAATTCACACATATAGAAATAATGAAAATAAAAAGGTAAAATTAGGTATTTATAAAAATAACACAGGTATACATAATATCCAGAAAATAATATGTTAAAAAAGTAAGAGAATCTTGTAACGACAAACTCCCTCAGAGACGTGAAAAATTACAAATGTTTATTAAGAAACAATGAAAGACAATTGGACATGCATACACATAAGATATTTAATTTTGCTAAACCCATCACCCTTTATAATAGCTCACAGCATGTGTTATAAAAAGGATACAATATTATTAAGGTTATTGTAATATAATATAATTTATGTTATGAATAGTGGTGTTTAATTATACCTTTGCACTAAAACAAATATTAAATCAATATTAATAATAATAGTAGTAAATAGTAAGCTCTATAAATGTCTAGACTTTTAATGATATTATCTTCTAAAAAAAATCTCATTCTCTTTTAGAACATCTGTAAATAATTTAACCTTTATAAGTGTATTTTTTCAGATTATATTAAACCAGTAAAGCGGATCTTTCGAAGGGATGATATCGATTGGCTCTTTAAATTTATGCTGTAATGGAATATATGGATATCAAACTATTCGTCATCTGCTTGGAGGTGGGACACATTGTTTATTAAGTAATTCAAGTTTTTTTTGCACTCTTGAAAATTCTCATTTTAAATTGTAATTTACTTAAAAATTAAAGATAAGTGGTACTTAAATTCACAAATCTGAAATAATCAGTAGCAAGATTCGTCGCTACACCTTTATGACTGATATCTTTATTATAAAGATAAATCTAAATAAAAAAGGATACAATACTTCAGTTATTATTATATAAATTGTAATATATATATTTTTATAGTTAAGATACCAGTCTGGGTATTAAAGATGTTGCAAAAACAATGAAATATCACTACCTACACAGTTATTATACATTTGTATATTTAAATATCAATCATCATTTATTTCCATATTAAACTATTTATTAGATTTGCTTTAAATAATACCCAATTTGTTATTTTTTCAAATGTTTTTTTATTACCAAACAGATTAAGAGCCAAAGTACATAAGAATTTTTTAAAAATAAAGTAAGTACTATTAAAATATCTTGTATTAGTTTAAAATTAATATTATATTAAATATTTTCTCTACAGCTCACGTTGGCATGTCCTAACAAAAGGAAATTTGTCACCATATGGAAAATACAAAGTTATACCATTACATATGACATCGCTTATATCATTTTGAATATTTAGAATTAATCAGCTTACACATATTTGAATTGCAATATCATAATCACAATACCTACAGACAACTTAAAAAATATTACCTTTACTGCATAATAATTTGCTCTGAGAAATAAAACATATAAATCACAAAATATAGCCTTCAAAGTTTTCTTTTTAAAAGGTTTAACAATATGCGGAATAATTAGGGTGTTTGATTCTTGCGTGTACTGATGAACTTTTGTACAATATACAAAAATATGTATATTGGCAGGTTTATTGCAATACCTGATGAATAACTTCCAACTTACCTAAATAAGATATATTTTACTATTTTAAGTGCTTATTTTAGTATGTCATTTTGTACTAAATATAAATGTAATTAAAAATGTATTGTAAATTATATAATTTTTTGTTTTTTTATTTTTAGCAAAGAGGAAATATCAAATGTTGCAATTTGGTGTCAATTTTTAACACCTTTATGATCATCTGAGAAAATGGGAGTAAATATGTGGCAGAGCAGAAAAGCGGACTACAGAAATGAGTCTACAACAACTACATTAAACACTCAAACCTTTTCTCACAAATGTAGAGCATTAGCTAAATTCTAGTTAGTTTTTTGTAGTTCTTTTTTATTATTTTATACCTAAAAACTTATAAACTACAGTGCAAGTACTGTTATTGAAAAAATATTTTGTGTTTTAGTTTCCCTTTCATACGTAATTAAAATATAGTCATATCTCACACATAAATATTTAAACACATATTTCAAATATAAGGAACCTTAATGTGATCACTTTCACCGGGAGAAATAAGGGCTCTGGCCAAGAATTGTATTTACTTTAGTTTTAGTTAGTTAGTTTTACGAAAACAGTACATTTGAAATTATTTTTATTTATATTACCTTTTGTTACAAGAAAATGTATTCTCACATCCTCTCAACGCGTTTGCTTATCATTATCATGCAAGAGGTCTCAGGTTCAGTTCCTGACATGGTAGACATGAAATATTTATTTTAAAATGTGATTTTACAGTACAATATTTCATAGTCCCTTGACTGGCACTCCAAGCGTACGATTGATCATCTTTTCTTTAAGTAACAAAAAGATCAAGATACGCTGCGATTGGTGTACCAATGCAGTGCCCTATGCAATTAGGTGCGGAATTGAAATGATGATGATGATTACCTACATTTATTTATTCTACGGTATAAAAATTCACCATATATTTATATTTTTTTTTAAAAGAGATTTGTGTTCTTATGATTTACTTAAACATTTAATTTTGAGGGCCATTTTCGACGAGTTGTAAATAACTCTCTATTAGAAAATAGGAATCAAAAAGAATCTAAGAATCTCCAAAGACTTGACCGGATCCAATCCCAAAGTCTGAGACTAGTCGTCGGAGCCATGAAGTCATCTCCAATTAACGCTTTACAAGTAGAAGCTTGTGATCCCCCACTCGGTATGAGAAGACAATACTTGGCGGATAGATTTCTTCTAAAATGCTCTGTCCAAAAAAACAACCTGCTCCTCAAAAAGGTACAGTTTCTCTCTGACTGCGTGACATCCTCATCTTTTTGGTTTCATAAACCACCCCCTTTACTAGTCAACAGTTTTCATTTTTACAAATCTTTCGAATCTAACATTTATCCTAAAGACCTTCTTCCCCTTTATCGTTTCCCATTTAAAACTTCTATTTATGCCCCAAGTATTGAACTCACATTCGGAGTCGAAAGCCACCTACAGCCCCGGTGTACATTCAACCGTATTCGGTCGTCAAGATGGATAGGTTGGAAAATTATCTACACTGATGGATCTCGGTCAGATTCGGCAACCCATACGGGTGCGGCTATATATTGTGAAGACAACAACTTTCAAAGATTGTACAAATTGCACAAGAATGCATCTGTATTTACCGCAGAATGTATCGCAATCCGAGATGCTGTCAAATACGCCTTAAGCTCACAATATAGCAAGTTCCTTATCCTGTCGGATTCCTTGAGTGCCTTACAAAAAATCAAATCCCCTCCATCCTTTTATCCCGAGGATGAGCTCTGCGTGGAAACTCGATTTCTTCTTTCTTTATCAGAGGCATCCAATAAGAGTATTGTTATGTCCTGGATCCCTAGCCATTGTGGTATTCCCGGTAACGAAAAAGTGGACGCGTTAGCAAAGGAGGCGGTCCACTCCGGGGATCCTGCCTATAGTAATTTACTACCACTAGGTGATCTCCTTGTTATGACGAAGGAGAAGCAACTTCGCACATGGCAAGAATATTGGGTAGCCTCTTCCCAAGCCAAGGGTAAACATCTTTTCCAACTGAAACCAAAAGTAACAGAAAAGCCTTGGTTTTCCAAAGTGATTCTGAACAAGTTTGAGACATCCTCCATATGCAGAATGCGCATTGGGCACTGCTGCAATGGTTCTCACCTGTTCAGAATCCATGTCCGGGACTCTGCCATTTGCGAATGTCAGCTAGATGAGGAAGATTTAAACCATATTTTTTTTGGATGCCCCATAAATGATTGTTATCCTGATTTCCTATCCGACCTCTCTGATATTAATATCCCATTCCCTATTCATATTCTAACTCTCCTGTCCCCACCCAATAAACGTGTATTTAAAATCCTATGTAAATATCTAGTTGTAAATGGTGTAAAGCTGTAAATATGTTTTATTATTATATGTTTATATTATATTAAATACTAACATACTAACTTGTACATATTATATTACTAACACATGTGTATATATATGTAAAAAAAAAAAACAAAAATACTCGACACTGGCCAGAACACCCGAGTTGAGATGTGAAAAGGCCATGAAAAAACGAAGAAGAATAATTGAGAATGTCAGAAGAATAAGTATATTTCAACGATATGGGATCAAACAAACAGATCTTGCACTGGTTCATTTTGTACTTACACATTCAGAGATTGTGACAGCAAATCTGAAATAAGGATTTAAAATTTATATGTATTTTGATTTGATATTTAAACCTTACAGCTTCAATTATAATTTGAGCAAAAAGTGTTCTTGCATGTAATGATTCATTATGTTATCAGTATACAGACATATAATTACAGTATTACTAACCATTAGAGGGACATCTTGTCCCAAGCATTGAAATACAGTAGACTTTCGCACATAATTGGTTCCTGAAAATGTGTGCGAATGTTGAATGTTCGAAAGTCGAGGGATGTAAAAAATATGTATTTTTTAATTAAGTTAATGAGGTGTTTAAGTGCTTTCAGGTGATTCTTTATAAATTTTTCAAGAGTTAGTTAAATACTTCCATATTTTTTGTTTTCTTGATAAAGAGTTCTATATATTAACATGCTGTATTTAATTTTCAAAATAGATAAGGCTTCATTCATATTTTTTACCGTCAAAGACAATTTTATCAGCTTTTTCCTTACATTAACTGTGTATTTCATTTACCAGTTGTTGCAATTAAGCAGTCATTTGACAGAGGTTCTGAGTGATATTCAATTAACTTGTTAACATCTTCATTGTTGAAGTCCTATACTATATTATCTGTGATAGTTTCCAGAGTTTCTTCAAAATTCATCATTTGCGGGCATAATTGTTTACAGGAACCTTTCATTTTTTACTTTTTTATTTCAGCCCACAAGTATCCAATATTGCTTATTGCGTTCCATATATTATAATTCTACTGAAATTGTCTTAATGTAGGCACACCTTCCCTGTCAGTTTCCTTAATGACTTGATTCATTATTTTCCTCATAACATATTATCTTAACATAGTTATCACTAGTTAACCGAGGGAGCACCTGCATGGAAGCGAAGAATGTTTGCATTTTTGATAAAAATCTGTAAAAAACATAATTTATTTAAATGCCTGAAATAGTGAATTACGCAAAAGTAGAAAGTACAAAAGCCGACGGCCGACCGTATGTCTTTGGGAATACTAAACAATCAATCAATGCATCGTCTTGTCATTTAATTAGCTTCAATATGGCAATCTTTAGGAACCTTTATAGCATGATTAAGATGCATTAAATGTGTATCCCGAGTTTCGTACGATAATGTATGTATATATAAATTAATAATTAATATAAATTAGAAACGAATTTGGTGTTGAAATATAATCAACACCGACTGACATACTCGAACTGTGCCAGATCTAGATCGAGGAAAAAAGACCTCAAATCGATCTGACTAATATTTTGACAATATAGTACGTGTTTAAATTGATTAAATTTATTAATTGCGAGTACTTACCTGTATTAACTCCGTTATTTTTGACAAAGACTAAAAATGTCCAGACAAATTTAAAAAAACTTACGAACCTCCAATTTATGAGCACAAATGGATTTGTCGTAATTTGTATAATGGCGTCTTTTGAGTTTTTACAGATGACGCAATATATTTAATTGCCAATTTAGTAGCTCACAATAAAAAATAAACATACATTTTTAAAAACGAAACATCTCGCGGGTCGCATGTTTGACGTTTGCCAGATTTACAAGGTTAGTTTATTTGTGTGCTGTGCGCATGCGTGGTTTTAACGATACCTATTACGAGATTCGTTCAGGATACCAAAATGATTTTAACGAGGTAGAGAGGCCCACGAGAGTGGTTCAGAATACCACCCCTGCTTATCTTATAAAATAACTAAAATGCCCATCTCTAGTTTGAATGTCATAAAGATAAGGGTTTTATAGTTTTATTTATTCATTGATTCCAAGTAGTTAAATCCATGAATAACATATTATTTATAAACAAGGTCCTGCGTGACCACAGAAGAATGCACTTTCAAGAGCTTCTAAATTTATTCCGTGAAAAATAAAGGAAAAATGTCTCATTTGACCCATTAAACGAATTTAACATTGAAGTTATCCTGAGAATGCAGGGCTGGCTGACTCTTCACACTTTCAAAGAAATTCCCGAATTTGATAAACAGCCGTTTTAAGCTGCAAATTTAATTATTTTGGTAATATTTTTTTTTACATTTGAATTAAAAATAGGCCGTTTCTACACCACAGTAAAAATCCACCCGGCCTAATAAAATGTCGTAACGTGGATTGATTTTTATGATTATTTTATTTATTTTATGGCAGGTAGTCGCACTAAACAGTACACCTTGAGACCAACTATCTTCACTCGTTTCCCTTTTGCAGGATTTTTGCCTGAGATTAGAAACAAAATAAATAAAACGATAAAATAAAATAACTAATAAATATTCACCACCCTCATTTTACCGTGCTCTGTAAATCGGGACGATATATGTGAAATATGCCATATTCTGCTGTTTTATTTTAAGCGTGATTTTAAATTTAGAAATAACAGCATAATTTAAAATATTATAGTATTTCTAGTAAAATTTCTACTTGTTAACAATTTTTTAAACAATATTTTCCGTTTGTCGAATTTTTCGTGGACACAGACTGGATTCGATTGAGAGAATGTTAATCTTAATCCCATGAATAATAATCTTATAAACTAATCCAGTTCATGTCTATAAACGTTTGTACACACTCAATATATCGGTAACTAAACCAACTGCTCTATTGGAGCAGTATAAAAATTGAAAAATGTTTTCTGGCGTTGTCTAGTTTTTTTCTTAAAAACATTTACCAATGTTCACTGAACACTCTAGAAAACGAATTTCGCTAGCAAATAAAGTATGTTTATAATAAATTATTTTTTAATTAAAAATATAATCATAAAAAAAAAATAAAGCGCAAGGGATGAAACACCCGAAAACCATTATAATTATTTTATTAATAATTTTATAAACCATACTTATATGCAATTCATTGATCTATAAGTGATCATTATAAATATGATGAAAATATTTTTACCCCTTTTTATTTATAAACATTAAAACTTTTAATAAAAGAAATAAAACAACTTTGCTTTTAACCACTATTTTTTTTTTCCATCGACCGGTTTCTAAACAAAAAAAGTATTCATCTCAAATTACCACCCTTTTAGGGGAAAAAAGACTTGATTTACTAGCTCCACGTGTTGTATTTAGTAAACATGAATAAACTAAAATATGAAATAATTCATTAGTTACGTAAACCTTGACGAAGAAGCTTGTTTGCCTTGAAACCGGTCGGTGAAAAAATTATAAAAATAGTGGTTTAAAACAAAGTTGTTTTATTTATTTTATTATAATGAATAACCACAAAGTTACTGCTTCAAGAATAAAGTTTATCAAAACTTTTGTTTCGAACTGAGAGAAAAATTCGAAGACCGGGATGTTATTATTGTTTTTAATTTTTTTTTGGGAATGGGCCGGATATCCGGCTTAGGAACTTGCCGGATATCTGGTATCCGACTAAACCACTTTCAGTTTCATCACTATTTATTAAAGTTAATAAAATATTCTAATTATGAATTATTATCATATAGGTAACATGTTATTATACGTTTTTAAAATTATTATAAACAACTTCGATTTACTATATTTATTTTTTAATTTATTTTTTATTTATTTTTAATCTAACATAAAATACAAATACATAGTTAGCAAAAATGTTTATACAATAGGTACGGTACATTCAATATATTTTTTTATTTATTTATGGATGTAGCCACTCCACTGGCCCACAGGCACGTTCCGGAGTGTTTATACATAATTGTACATAACTTCACATCAGTTTTGTAAAAATTCAAAAGAAATAAAAAAAATAAAAACGTACCTACATTAATAAAACAAAAAAGGGTTTTCAAGAAACTAAAATTATATTCTTATATATGAAACATATTCCTCAGCTTCCTGTCTAGTCTTTTTAGCAATCCATTTATGGACTCTAGCTTTGAAAATATTGTTTTTCATTTTGTTCGCCAATATGTCCTTGCTAAAAAGTTGTATGGCTTAGGAGCCAGAAAAGTATAATGTCTTTGTCCGTAATTTGTTTTTTTCTTCGGGAGCAGAAGTATTGTCTTTTGTCTTTGCCTAGTGTCGTAAATTTGTTGTCCGTCATTATGTCTGTCAGGATTTTGATGGATATGTTGTGGAAATGTGTGGAAATTTGTATGGTTATAAAACTTAAAGTGCAATGTCCCTTTTCCAATAAGCACAAGAGTCATTCTCTTTTTTGGACAGGCACTGTGAATTTCAATATCGTAAGCGAATTTATTTCTTTTTTAAAAACAATACATGCGGACGACTTAGGAATTTTATATGAAAACAAAAATGACATTGAAACGACTAAAACCATCAACAATGACGTGCAAAAACTTTTAGAATGGACAAACAAAAACTTCTTAACACTAAATGCCAAGAAATGCAATATAATACATTTCGAAACACAAAAGAAGAACCATAACATGAACATAAAAATAAACAACGAAACTCTTAAAGAACTAGAACATGTGACTTACCTAGGACTCACAATGGACTGACAATTAAAATGGACAAAACACATAGACGGACTCACTAAAGTAATGGCATCATTACATAGCCTCTTCTACAAAATTAAAGATTTTATACCAAGAAAGGAAAAAATTATGATGTACGAAGCCTATGTCAAAAGTAAATTGAGTTACACGATCGCCTTCTGGGGAACTGGCAACAAGACAGACATAACAAGAATACAAAGACAACAAAATAAAATTCTTAAACTAACATACAAAAAAACACACCAGTTTGACATAAACTACTTGACTAAAATTGAGACCTTAAAAATTGTGCACAAAATAACACTGGGAAACATACAAGACGACGACATAATATTAGTAAAAAATGCTGACATACACAAATATAATACCAGACAACAACAACACTATCATATTGAAAAAGCAAAAACAAACACAGGACAGTAAAAAATACTACATAATGGACTTAAACACTACAACGACCTACCTTACTACTTGAAAACTTTTAATGGAGACAAATTTAAAATCAATCTGAAAAAGCACATGATGACTGAACTAACTAGACTAGACGAGACATAAAATGACTAGACAATATTAAATTTCTAATGTAACCCTAACGGGTTTTTTAAAATTGTAAAAAAAAAAAAAAAAGAATCGACGCTGAACACAATGTAACATATCGTTTAGACACTAAATGATTATGCAGGAAATTCATAATAAATACCGAAATATACCGTGACTACCGGGAAAACCTTTCCCACTGTATTTACGAGTATACACATACACAATACGCAAGAATGCGTTTCGAGGAAACGGCTCTAGACTATAGACCGGGGGTCGGAAACTACGGTCCTCGGGCCAACTTCGGCCATCTGCCTATTTCCAATACAGAAAGCGAGCTAAAATTGTAAAGCGTATTTTAATTTTCCTATTTTTGAATCCTTTAAGGCCCCGTGGTGTAATGGTCAGCGTGTTTGCCTACCATTCGAGAGGTCTCGGGTTCGATTCCCGACATGGTTGATATGGACTATTTATTTAAAAGGGTGTTTTCATACTAGAATATTTAAAAGTCCCAAGACTGGTACCTGAAGCGTAAGACTGATCATCTTATCTTCATGTAACAAAGTTGATCGAGATACGCTGCGTTTGGTGTACCAATGCAGTCAGTGCCCTTTGCACCATTATTTGCGGAAAGGGAATGGGGATGATTTTTAAATGTAGTACATAATTAAAGAACATATAAACAATGACAAGACGACCATTTGCAATAAATTAACCCTGATTGATAATATTTCATCGGTCTTTATACTTCAGGTGCACACAGCATAATAACCAAAAACAATAATTGTGCATCTGAACGACCTTGAAAATCTATGAAATTCAACCACTTCTTTTTTAGTATTTGTTTTACGTACTGTATTGGTGTAATAACTTATATTTACATGCAAGTTATTAATGAAAAATATGTGAATGGACGACTTTTTTATGATTTTTAATAATTCAAAGCGCGTTTTAGATCTGTTATTATATACCTATAATAACACAAAACATGTGTTAATATAGGTATATGATAATGATAATCAAAGGGCGCAAATAAGTCTCAAAACAGTTTTTTTTCTTCTTATCAATCCGAATACAGAAATGCCGTTTTCACCACCACAGCAAAAATCCACCGGGCGCGATCTCTTCGCTTGCAATTCCGTTCAGAATACCAGCCCTGGCTGGTATTCTGAGTGAATATTTTTTTATTTTATTTGCTCCATTTAATGACCACACTAGTGATTAAACGTCAAATGGTGTATAAACTGCCTCAAAAACTGAAAAAAAACTAATACGGTTTGGTCAACTCAACCTAATGAAGTGTTTTGGGTAATGCTTAAGGTCGCAATAATGGTCTTAAAGAAAATTTTAATATTTGTTTGCACGTGTTTGTATTTTTTAAATTTAATTTGTTTGATATTTAATCATCAGTGTGGCCATTATATGCAGCAAATAAAAAAAAATAAATCAATTGAATCATTCTGTAGGGGGTAGAGAAGATCCAGAATACCACCCCTTGTCAGTTTAGCCTGTTCATTTACTTTTTTATTTTTATTTATTTAAATTATTTATTGACAAATCTTGATGGAATTCCATTTTAATGATGTATTAACTTATATTTACACATAAGTGAATTAATTAAAAAATACTTGGTACACTTCCACTTATTTATTTGACAAATTGGTCAAATAAATTAATAAATATAAGTTATTACATCATTATTCAATTACTGTTTGTTTTTTAAAAACACGATTGCTGACCCCTGATTTAGACTTGGGACCATTAGTGTTTACAGTTTACAGCCGCCCCCGTATTTCAGGCGTTACTTTACGAGATGAAATGAAAATACACGGAATGATTCAGAATGATTGTTATTCGATAAACAAATGTGATTCACAGACTTCTGTCGGCGGAAGAAAGTTCTAGAAATTTTGAGAAGGGGAATTGGACCAGTAGTGGCTAATATTCTTTATGCATATAATTCTTCTGTACATGTGATGTCACTAAACTTCTCCTAAACGGCATAACCGATTTACGTGCGGTTTTCAGCGAAATGTAGATATTTGCACTGCGCGTGTTTGTAGGTACTAAAATTTTCAATCGAATCTTTAAAAAAAAGTTAGAAGCATAAATCTTTTTTTCATCGACCTACCAGGGTTGCATTCGACGAGAATGGAAGGATGTTGTTTTTTGTGTTTAAAAAAGGTTTGTTGTTGAATGTTCACAAACAGTATTCGCTTTTTATGGATTCCAATCACATTCTTTCCTTACATTGCTTATAATTTCTTTTTACTGGAATTTTGGTAATACTAAAATAATATTAACTTATATTCAATACATTTATGAAAACCGCAATCATGAATAAAGTGCACCCTTGTTGGTGGAAAGAGCCGAGTTTGACATTTTCAAAAAGAATTCTACATTTGAAAATTAATCATTATATGTTTTGGAATTCAACCATAAACAAGTACCTAGGTACTTACTTAAATTCAATATTTGAATGTTTTTTTTTCATAATTTTTAGTTTTGGAATTCAATCATAAACAAGTACCTAGGTACCTACTTATCAATGAAAAGTCTTTTTCCAAGCTAATAGCAGGCTCGGGCAGGACAACGTCTTTTTGGGTCCGCTAGTATATTTATATAAAAAGACAAAAATGACCTAGAATATGTATGTACTCGTATATTGACTCAGTGGGATTCGATTTGTAATAATACGATCATAATTTCGTTACCCACACCCAGTGGTGCATAGGGCACAGGGTCAACTCTCCAACAGCAGGGAATTTTGATCATTTGACACATAAAATCGCACGCTTAAGATCCAGTCCAGCATAGCAGTGCGGATCTGAATGTTTCCGCGGGAGTAGAGACAGAGTTTGCTAGCACGTAATTAGTACGTAAATAACGATCTAGCAATGCGTTCTCTGCCCCTGCGAGGGCGTTCAGAATACCAGCCCAGCAGGGAGTTGAAAAATGAAAAGATATATAAATTCCAGTGGGAGTTAACAGTCATCTTTGATATTTTTTTATACAGTAAAATCAAATATGCTTATATGTCTTCTTGCCTATACTGATCATCGTGGTTTCGGATGTGACAGGGTTTGAAGAACACCCTGTATACATATATATCTTTAAAATGTTTTATACTTTTTTGCCTTTTAAAATGATTTTTAAACTCCTAATGCATGTGTTATAATAATAATATAATGTTTAGGTTTAAATTTTTGATTCTTAATCTTGGGTAAATAAAATCGTATCTTTGAAAAAATAAATAAACCGGACATGTTCATATTATAAATGCTTTTGTACCGTATATGTAAGTAAAAAAAAATATGTATTTGGGATACATTTTTTTTTCTCTAATATTTGTGTATACGAGGGGTAGAGACCACTGTATGAGATTGCTTCGGGAATAAATGCATAACATCGCTGCTGTTTTCATTATTATCCATATACGTATATCGTATATGTGTATGTCATCACTGTCATACGTATTATTATATAACTTTTGATTCCATTTTCGACATGTACTATAAATTTTTATTATTTTTATTTTTCTATTGTTATTTTGTATATTTTGTATATTGTTTTGATTATTTTGCATATTGTTTTGATTACCTGTATATTGTTTTAATATGTAAATAAATATTTTTGATTTATATATCGAAGAGTCCCGACTTAACACGGAATTTTCTAACAAGTCGGGACATAAAAACATATAATTGTGTCTATGTAAAATTGTGTATTTTGTGCATTAAATAATAAAAAAAATGCGTTCTTATGATTTACCCAAATATTTCATTTGGAGGGTCATTTTCAACGAGTTGTAAACAACTCGCTATTAGAAAATGGGAATCAAGTTCCGGTAGAGTGGGATTCGAACCGCGGACCTTTGAGCCGTGAGTCCGAGACACTAGCCGCGGGTCCAAGACTCGATTCAAATGAAAACAGTTTTTTTTTCAGTAATAATTCTACAGGTTTCCAGAATACTGTATCACGCATAAGCGCGGTTGAATGACGTATGCAAAATGGAGACGAATTGTAATATTATTCGGTGTGATGTGACATTACAGTCACCATCGCCCATCGTCCAACTTGAGGTCAGCATGGTGACGACGACTGACGACTGGGAGTATTTTAGGGCCACCTACCGTCACGTGGTCGCGGGGCCACGTGGTCAGCCACCGACTCTAGTCGAGTTCTAGCGTTCGGTTGGGGATTCAGGAATGCGGTTAGTGTACCTTTATGTGGAACATGCGCTGAATCCGCAGGGTGCATCACACACATACATCACACACATGTGTCGTCATATTTACGTTTGTGAATTCCAGGGCGCCGATTATAATGGGAAGCTAAGAGAGTCATCTTCAATCGTTTATAAACTAAAATCGATCTTTCTGCCCTAAAATATGTGTATGTATATGTATATGATGTTCCCTAACTTTCCTATCTGAGATATTGTTTCAATTTATGGACTTTTTTTTTTTTAAAGAGGAGTTGCTTTATTATTTACCTTGCTTATTCGTATATTTACAAGGTTTATATTTCACAAGTGGATTTTTCTGCAATGAGGAAGTTCAGTGGTTTTTTTTAATTTTTTGTTTGTAAATAGACTGTTAAACTAAGTCAATTTTTTTTTTTTAATTTTTATGTATCGTATTATCGGCGCTACGATTTTTCAAAGTTTTGTATTTCTGAAATAACTCCGCGTGTAACGTCAGAGGTTCATTTCCGCTTATTCTCATTCAGTTCTTCCCATTGGTCCAGACGCGACAAGCAGACCGGAAATCTTCCATAGCTCTCAGATCATAGGTTGATTCACATGAACCAGTGACGTCATTTAAAGTAGTGCGTTTTTATCAATTTTTTTTTGTAATTTTTTCTGTACATTTTCAAGAAACTTTGCCCTACAATTTAATGCTCTAATTTTTACCCCGCGGAAGAAAACATTTTTTGTATCCAATTTCCCGTAGGGCTGAAGTTCCTCATTAAATTTCTTTAAATTTATCTAAACTGTTGAGATCAGAAGGGATATACTAATGTGGGCCAATCAGGAACTTCTCAGCATTTGCTCATGTGGAGAGGAAACCACTTAAAACTCTTCAGGAGAAGCCGGCGTGTTGGCAGTAGTCAACGGGCCTTCCGTTCCGAGGAGTGTTTGGACGTACCAGTCCAGATATTAGACTTTTTTTTTTAAAACAGTCATCGACACATTTCTGGCCATGCTGCTACAAGAGGAGATCCCAGCGAAATGCTCGTACGAGGTTTTCCTGTCATTTAAATTATTTAATATAAATAAACGTACGACTTGCGCTAAGAGAAATTTCTCTTTTGTGGCCCCGGGAGTTTTCAACGTCTCGGATGAACAATTTAAGTTCTCCAAAACGAAAACCATTAGCAGGACAAGTCTACACGTTTGGGTTTTGTCTAAAGCTAGGGTTTCCTAGGACAGCGGTGCCCGTATTTTAACGGCCGTAGTGAACGGTGATGCAGTGGACAGTCGTCGTAACGGTGACTAGAGTGTGGTTTCCTAGGAAAACGGTGTTATCAACACCATTTAACACCGTTTTCCTAAGAAACCACTCTCTAGTCGACGTTACGACGGCTGTCTACTGCATCACCGTTCACTACGGCCGTTAAAATACGGGCACCGCTGTCCTAGGAAACCCTAGCTTAAGGGAAGAGACCATTGTAGGAGACTGCGACGAGACGTAGCATAGATTTATATACATATTTTCAATTGTCCAGATGTTCATCAAAATTTATGTTTATGTTGTAATTTTTATTTTTGGTGTTTTTTAATAATATGCGTGCTTCATATAAGTTATTAATTAAAAAATACTTGGTACACTTCCACTTATTTATTTTGACCAATTAGCGCTTTCACCCTCTAATGGGCATATTCAGACTGGTCTGAAGGAAAGTGGAAGTGTACCAAGTATTTTTTAAATTAATAACTCATATTACAATATTTGAGTTTGTCCAAATGTTCGTAGACAAAAGACTAGATTTCACCCCCTTGGGAGTCATTAAGATTAATAAATTACAACAAATTACAAATAACATGTTCAAACATAGGCAAAATGGTGAATGTTACACAGATGTAATAACTTATATGTAAATATAAGCTATTACATAATTAAAATGAGATTTGTTCAAATGAAACCTCTCTGTGGCAATCGTCCGTCTCCGGAAGACGGTGTTGATGTACCACTCAATTTGAGACTGAGAAAAGCATCTTTTCCAGTTGGCCCAGCACAGTTGGCCACATCACCACACTTCCAGGTTTTGGGGCAGGGCTCCAGGCTCCAATAGATAGCTGCTTTCCTCGCTGTCTTCTAACTTTCCAGCCGGAGGTCGACGTGAGCCGCTTTTCTCTCCTCTACGGCTCCTCAACACACATCCCTATCCCCGGCGAGATCTTTCCAATGTCAGCGTCGCGCGTCGGTGCAAGAAGCCTCCATGTCACGTTTGCAGACATCTTTAGATCGCAATCGCTGGGCACCACGGGATCTCGTGGCATTACAAAGTTCTCCACACATAATGTCTTTCGATATTCCACTATAATTGAGGGCCAGGATAAACATTCAATCAACAGTATTTTTTGTATGCCTAAATGTTTAGAGACAAGGACTAATTTCAAAATATTTATTAAAAATTGAAAAATATTTTCAGGGGTCGCGCGTCGCCTAGTATGAAGGTGAAATAATTCAATCAGAATCTCACACGCATCTCTAAAGGTTTCAGCTCTTTAACTTCACAAAGATCAACATATAGAAGAATTGAAGGAATATAGATGTTCATAGGCAGAATGGTGAATGTTGCATAGTGTGTAAAGTGGTCGCTTAAACTTATTTAATAATGTACATGCTTCCATTTTCTATTATGTTGTATCCCAACTCAACACAGGGCTCATGGCTTCATAGAGTTAGGGATGCGTTATTATTTTTTTGTAACATATTTGTATGAATAAATTTGTAAAAAAAAATTAAACAAGCCAACGACAGGTCATAAGTCCTGTAAATACCTACATTTCCTTTCCTAAAATGCCTCCTAGGGAGCTGTTTAAATTAACAAATCATATTACATAACCGGTCATCGCTGGTACATATGATCTTTCAGTGGCTAGTTTATGTGACAGGTCAAAAGCTCTGTAGATGCCTTGACTTCTAAATTTCCTCCCCTAAAATATTCTTCATCTCTATTGTATAATAATATTATAATATAATAATATAATATAATATAATAATATTTACAGCTTCTTAGGGGGTTGAATCCAGTCGATGTCCACAAAAATTTGGACAAACTCAAAACATTTTTGATAAATCCACCTGGTCCAAGAAGAAGTATAAAAATATAAAATTATGTTCAGGCGTAGCTTAGTTTGTAGTTGAAATAATTCCATCGGATAAATTAGACCCGCATAACTAAACGTTTCAGCTTTTCGGGTTTCAGGTTTTCGTATTAAACTTCGCGAACATCAACCGATAGAAGAACTGGAGGGATAAAGATAGATGTTCAAGAATAAAGATGGCAAAAATGGCCACTTAAACCAGCCAATTAACAAGTCATAAGCCCTGTAGATGCCTAGAATTCTATAATTCCATCGCTAAAATTTTCTTCATATCTGTTGTAATACTAAATGTCATAATAAAATACTCGTATATCAA